>NW_022589704.1:110424688-110489588 GCF_004348235.1 Phoca vitulina
ATATATATATATATATATATATATATATATATATATATATATATATATTTTATCTGAAAGCATGGAGGCCAGAATGAAGTGACATGAAATTTGTCATTTGTCAAATGTTTATAGCAAAAAACTGTTTTCTCTGAATTCTACGTTCTCAAAAATATCTTTCAGGAATTGAAGAGCAAAAATAAAGATCTCCAATTACTAGCCTACCCTTCCATCTTAAGAAACTAAAAGATGAAGAGCAAACTAACCCAAAGGTAATCAAAAGGAAGGAGAAAACAAAAATTAGAGTAGAAATAAACAAAATAGAAGTAAAAAACAGTAGAGAAGAAATAAAATAAAAAATAGTTCTTTGAAAAAATCAAAAAATTGGTAAGTCATGAGTTTCTGAAGATATACAAATTACTAAAATCAGAAATAAAGGAAGGAATATCACCAATCCTACAGAAATAAATAATTTTTACAAAAATTACAAGCAATACTGTGAACAATTGTATTACAACCACTTAGATAACTGAGATAAAATAGATAAATTTATAGAAAGACACACATTGTCAAAAAAAGATTCAGGGAGACATAGAAAATCTGAATAAATCTTTAACAAACATATATTGAATTAGTAACAAAAAATTTTCTCACAAGGAAAAGCCCAAGACAAGATGACTTCACTGGAGAATTCTAACAAACATTTAAAGAAGATAAAGGGGTAGGTGCCTGGGTGGCTCAATCAGTTAAGCATCTGCCTTTGGCTCAGGTCATGATCCCAGAGTCCTGGGATCAAGCTCCACATTGGGCTCCCTGCTCAGCAGGGAGCCTGCTTCTCCTCTGCCGGCAGCTCCCTTTGCTTGTGCTCTCTCTCTCACTATCTCTATCACTATTTGTCAAATAAATAAGATCTTTAAATTTTTTTTTTAAATAAAGAAGATAAAGGGATTAAGAGTACACTTTTCTTGATAATCACTGAGAAATGTATAGAATTATTGAGTCATTATATTGCACACCTGAAACTAATATAACACTGCATGTTAATTATACTTAAATAAAATAAATAAATAAATGCAATAAATTATTAAAGAATAAAGGAAAAAAGTAACACCAATCCTTCACAAACTCTTCTGAAAATGAAAGAGAAGGAAGTACTTCCTAATGCAGTTTATGATGTCAGTATTACTTTGATAACCAAACAAGCCAAAAATATCATTAGAAAATACAACTATAGGGTGCCTGGGTGGCTTAGTCGGTTAAGCGTCTACCTTTGGCTCAGGTCATGATCCCAGTGTCCTGGGATCAAGCCCCACATAGGGCTCCCTGCTCACTGGGGAGTCTGCTTCTCCCTCTACCTCTGCCCCTCTGCTCATGCTCTCTCTCTCTCTCTCTTGCTATCTCACTCTCTCTCAAATAAATAAATAAAATATTTAAAAAATAATATTAAAAAAAGAAAATATAACTATAGATCAATAACCCTTATGAATATTGATATAAAATTCTTAAAAGAATATTATCAAGTCAAATATAGCAGTATATAAAAACATTGATACAACTTGACCAATTAGGATTAACTCCAGGTATGTAAGGTTGGTACAATTTACAAAAACCAATCAATGTTATATACTACATTAATAGAATAAAGAAAAAAAAACACATGATCATCTCAATAGACAAAGAAAAATCATCTGACAAAACCCAGCGTCCTTTCATAATAAAAATACAAAAAAAGCACGAGTAAAGGGAATTTTCTCAACCTGAAAAGGAGCATCTATGAAGAAAACACAACTAATATCATACATAATGATGAGGGACTGAAAACTTTCTCTTAAATTCAAGAAAATGTAAATGATATCCACTGTGGCCACATTTATGGGAGATATGCTAGTCAGGCCTATTGAACAAAAAAATAAAATAAAAGTTATTAAGAATATAAAGAGGAAAAAAAAGTGAGGCTATCTGTATTTATAATGACATGAGACTATAGAGAAAATCCTTTAAAGTATCCCCAAACTATAAAGCTAAAAAGTGAATTTAATGAGATTACAAGACACAAGATCAACATAAATAATCATTTTCATTTCCATGCATCAATAATAAAAAAATCCAAAAATTAAATTGGGAAAAAAATATTTCATGCATAATACATCTTTAAAAATACAATTAGGGACAGATTCAGACAAAAAAAAAAAGGCAAGATTTGTGCACCAAAAACTGCATAACATTTCTGAATGAAATTAACCAAGACCTAAAAAAATGTGAAGATTTTTTATGGATTAGACTAAAAGACTTAATATTGTTAAAATGGTAATATTTCCCAAATTGATCAAGATCTGACACAATAGCTATCAAAATTTCAACTACTATTTTTACAAAAAATGGCAAGCTGATCCTAAAATTCATATAAAATTGCAAGAAAATAACAAAATAGCTAGGGAAGAGAAAAGAAACAACAATATAATTAAAACAATCTTGAAAAAGGGAAACAAAGTTGGAGGAATCACATTTCCCAATTTCAAAACCTACTATAAAGCCACAGTGATACAGAAAATATGGTGCTGGCACAAGGATGGAAATATAGATCAATATAAAGTTATCAAGTACCCACAAATAAATCCATATGACTATGATCAATTGATACTGCCACAATTCTTCAAAGGGAAGAATAGTTTTTTCCTTAAATAGTGCTGGTACAACTGAATATTCACATGCTAAAGAATGAATTTGGACCCCAACCCTGCAAAATATTCAAAAATTAACTCAAGATGTAACAAAGACCTAGATGTAAGAGCTGAAATTATAAAACCACTCAAAACAAGGCATAAATCATTATAATCTTGATGTATGTAGCAGTTTCTTAGATATTACAATAAATGTACAAGTAAGCAGAAAAATGATGAATAGGGTTTCATTAATATTGAAAAAAATGTACATCTAAAATACCACCAAAAAATAATGATTACAGGGTGTCTCAGTCAGTTAAGTTTCTGCCTTTGGCTCAAGTCATGATCCCAGGGTCCTGGGATCAAGCCACACATCAGGCTCCCTGCTCAGCAGGAGTCTGTTTCTCCCTCTCTCCCTGCCCCTCCCCATGCTCATTCTCTCTCTCTCTCTCTCTCAAATAAATAAAATCTTAAAATAAAAAAATAAAAAAATAATAAATAAATTTAAAAAATTATACAACCCATGATATAGAAGAAACTATGAGCAAATTATTTGAAAAGTGTTTAGCATAAGAATGGCCTGGTGGTAGGTTTTAAGGAGGGCACGTACTGCACAGAGCACTGGGTGTTATACGAAAACAATGAATCGTGGGTCACTACATCAAAAACTAATGATGTATTATATGGTGACTAACATAACATAATAAAATTAAATTAAATTGAAAAAAGAATATGTAATATCTCTTACAATGCAACAATAAACACACACAAAAATTAAAATAATTTCAATTAAACATTTCTCTCTGTTGAATTTTTATACAGTAACAATAAAGTAACAGAAAGAAAAATTAAGAAAACCCCATTTACAATTGCTCCAAAAATAATAAAATATCTAAGATAAACTTAAGCAAGGAGGTAAAAGACCTATACCCCGAAAACTATAAAATACTGATGAAAAAACTGAAGATGACACAAACAAATGGAAAGATATTCTATATTCATGGATTGGAAGAACGAATATGGTTAAAATGTCTATACTACCCAAAGCAATCTACTGGTTTAATGCAATACCTACCAAAATACCAACAGCATTTTTCACAGAAATAGAACAAACAATCCTAAAATTTGAATGGAACCACAAAAGACCTCAAATAGCCAAAGAAACCTTTTAAAAGAAGAACAAAGCTGGAGGTATCACACTCTCAAAGCTTTTTGTAGTAATCAAAATACTATGGTACTGGCACAAAAACAGCCACAAAGATCTATGGAACAGACTGGAGAGTCCAGTAATAAACCCACATTTCCATAGTCAGTTAATCTATGACAAAGGAGGTAAGAATATACGATGAGGAAAAGACAGTCTCTTCAACACATGGTGCTGGGAAAACTGGAGAGCCACTTGCAGAAGAATTAAGCTAGACCACTTTCTTAAACCATACATTAAAATAAACTTAAAGTAGATTAAAGACCTAAATGTGAGACCTGAAATCATAACATTTCTAAAATAAAATTTTTTAAAAAGGCAGTAATTTCTTTGACACTGGCCACAGAAACACTTTTATAGATGTGTCTCCTCAAGAAAGGGAAACAAAAGCAAAATTAAACTATTGGGACTACAACAAAATAAAAAGCATTTGCACAGCTTTTTAAACCACCAAAGAAAACCACCATCAACAAAACAAAAAGGCAACCTACTGATGGGAGAAGATTATTTGTAAATGTTATATCCAACAAGGAGTTAACATAAAAAATAGACAAAGAACATATACAATTCTACACCAAACAAGCAAATAAACAATCCAATAAAAAAATGGGAGAGGACTTGAATAGACATTTTCCCAAAAAATACATACTGATGGTCAACAGACAGATAAAAAGATGTTCAACCTTACTAATTCTCAGGGAAATGTAAATTAAAACCACCATGAGATGTCACCTCACACCTTTCAAAATGGCTAAAATCAAAAAGACAAGAAATCACAAGTGTTGGTGAGAATGTGGAGAAAAGGGAACATTTGTGCCCTGTTGGAATGCAGTGGTACAGCCACTACGGAAAACAGTATGGAGGGTCTTGAAAAAATTATAAATAGAAGTACCATATGATCCATTAATTCCCTAGTAAGTATTTACCCAAAGAAAATGAAAGCACAAATTCAAAAAGATATATGCACCCCTATCTTTATTGCAACATTATTTACAATAACCAAGATATGGAACCACAGGTGAATGGATAAAGAAGTTGTGACTATACATGTAGACATAAACATTACTCAGCTATAAAAAAGGGATGAAATCTTGCCATTTGCAACAACATGGATAGACCTAGAAAGTGTAATGCTAAGTGAAATCAGTCAGAGAAAGACAAATAGCATATTATTTCATTCATGTAGAGTTTAAGAAACAAAACAAATGAACTTACTAAGAAAAAAGAGACACACAAAAAAACAGACTCTATATAGAGAACATACTGGTGGTTGTCAGAGGGAAGGTAGGTAGGGGGATGGTTGAAATAGATAAAGGGGATTAAGAGCACACTTATTGTGATGAACATTGAGTAACATATAAAATTATTGAATCATTATAGTGTACACCTGAAACTGATATGATACTGTATGCTAAATATACTTCAATAAAAAAAACTAAAAATAATAAATATTTCTCCAAGGGTATTATGCAAATGGTCAATAAGCACATGAAAAATATGTTCAACATCATTAGTTCTTAGAAATATGCAAATGAAAGCCATGAGATATCAGTTCTTATTCCTTATCATTACTATAATTTAAAAATAGATAAATGAAAAATAATGAGTCTTGATAAAAATATAGAGAAATTATAATCCTTATATATGGCAGGCAGGAAAGTAAAATGCTTTGGAAAACATTTTGGCCATTACTCAAAAAGTTAAATACAGAGTTACCATTTGATTTATCAATTGCACTCTTAGATATAAACCTGAGAGAACTGAGAATATATATTAATATAAAAACATGATAGGATCATTATTTATAATAACCAAACAGTGGAAACAATCCAATGTTCATCAACTGAAGAATGGATAAACAAAATGTGTTTTATTCATATAATGGCTATTATTCAGACATAAAAGGAATATATTATTGATACATGATAAAACATGGATGAATCTTGAAAAATACATCAAGTGAAAGAAGCCAGATTAAAAAGGCCACATATTATAATTCCTATTGTATTTAATGTCATAATAGGCAATTCTTAGAATATAAATTACTGATTGCCAGGGACTGGGTAGAGGGTGGAATGAGTAGTGACTGCTAATGTGTAGGGAGTTTCTCTTGAAAGTGATGAAAATATTCTGGAATTAGTGGTGAGGTTGCACAACTCCATGAATATACTAAAAAAACAAAACAAAACAAAAAAACTGACTTTTACAATTCAAAATGGAATTCATTGTGGAATATTAACAGTATATCAAAAATAATAAACAAAAAAGAAAAATACATGAACAGGACATAAAGATGGTCTCAGAAAAAGGAAAAGGAAGAGAATTTGTTACTAGAAAAAAAAATCCATTAAAAAATGACTAAAGAAAACTCTCCCAACAAAAAGTGGGAAGCAGAAAGGACCTAATTTGGATTAAGCTTTCTTCGCTCCATTTGAAGGAGGAAAATATCAATACTAGTAGACTATAATAATTTATATACATGCACTGTAATACCTACAGAAAACACAGCGAAAACTACACAAAGTGATTTACTCGAAAGGACTATAAACATGTCAACATGGGATTCATACATACGTGAATTTATGAACATGAATATATATAATCAAGAAACTCACAGGATAATAAGAAACATTAAATAAAGGTAAGATAAACAAAATGAGTAAACAAAAACAAAAAATGGTAGATATAAGCCATCATATATTAACAATTAGCTTAAATGTAAATGGTCTAAATACAGATTCAAAGCCAGATTGGCAGTGCATAAAAAGCATGACTCAAATATATTTTGCCTACAGCACAACTCAAGTCAAACATAAAATCGTTATTAGATAAAGTAACATAATGGAAGAATACATTATGCAAATATTAATAAAAATAAAGAGAGACCATATTAAAATCATGTAAAATAGATTTCAGGGAAAAAAATTACTAGAAACAAAGAAGGCCATTCTACAATGATTAAAGGATCAAACAAACAAAAAGCAATCCTAAATATGTATACATAAATAAACAGAGGTTCAAAGTATATGAAGTGAAAACTGATAGAACTGAAAGGAGAAATAAAGAAAATCACAATTATTCTTAAGGACTTTAATATCTTGTGTTCAGAAAATAATAAATCAACTTAATAAAAATTCAGCAAAGATAAATAACAGAACAGCATCATCAGCAATAGGATCTAATTGATATTTATAGAACATTCATTCAACAACAGCGCTCATTTTAAGCACCAAAGAAATAGTCACCAAAATAAACCATATTCTGGATCATAAAACAATGCAATACAATGGATGAATCTTGAAAAAACTAAAAGAATTGAAAATTATATTCTCTGAACATAATGGAATCAAACTCAAACCATAACAGGAAATTTTCTAAACACTTGAAAATTAAACAACATACTTAAATGTAACACATGGATCGAAGAAGTCTGAAAAGAAATTTTAAAATACATAGAACTAAATGAAAATCAAAACCTAACATAGCCAATTTGGAGGATTCAGCCAAAGCCAGGATGAAAGGGAAATTTATAACAGTAAATGTTTATAGCAGAAAATGGGAAAGGTCCAAATTGAGAATCTAAATTCTCATTTGAACAAATTAGGAAAGTAAAGCAAAATAAGTCCATGATAAGTAGAAACAATGGCATGCTATAGACAAGAGCAAAAATAAATAAAATTGAAAGCAAGATTAGTACACTGAAACTTTTAAATGTTTAAAAAGGAAATCAGATAGGGGCACCTGGGTGGCTCAGTCGGTTAAGCAGCTGCCTGTGGCTCAGGTCATGATCCCAGGGTCCTAGGATCCAACCCCACATTGGGCTCCCTAGTCAGTGGAGAGCCTGCTTCTCCCTCTCCTTCTGCCTGCCCCTCTGCCTACTTGTGCTCTCTCTATCACTCTGTCAAATAAATAAATAAAATCTTAAAATAAAAATAAAAAGGAAATCAGATAAGATCTATATAACCTAGATAAATGAGAGACATACCATGTTCGTGGATTAGAAAATCAACTTACTATTGGACAGCCACATGCAGAAGAATGAAACTCAACCATTCTCTAACACCATTCACAAAGATAAACTCAAAGTGGATGAAAGACCTCAATGTGAGACAGGAATCCATCAAAATCCTAGAGGAGAACATAGGCAGTAACCTCTTTGACATCGCCCACAGCAACTTCTTTCAAGATACATCTCCAAAAGCTAGTGAAACAAAAGCAAAAATGAACTTTTGGGACTTCATCAAGATAAAAAGCTTCTGCACAGCAAAGGAAACTGTCAACAAAACAAAGAGGCAACCCACAGAATGGGAGAAGATATTTGCAAATGGCACTACAGAACCACATTGAGATACCACCTTACACCAGTTAGAATGGCAAAAATGGACAGGGAAAGAAACAACAAATGTTGGAGAGGTGGTGGAGAAAGGGGAACCCTCTTACACTGTTGGTGGGAATGCAAGTTGGTACAGCCACTTTGGAAAACAGTGTGGAGGTTCCTCAAAAATTTAAAAATAGAGCTACCCTATGACCCAGCAATTGCACTACTGGGTATTTATCCCAAAGACACAGATGTAGTGAAAAGAAGGGCCACATGAACCTCAATGTTCATAGCAGTAATGTCCGCAATAGCCAAACTGTGGAAAGAGCTGAGATGCCCTTCAACAGATGAATGGATAAAGAAGATGTGGTCCATATATACAATGGAATATTACTCAGCCATGAGAAAGGATGAATACCCAACTTTTACATCAACATGGATGGGACTGGAGGAGATTATGCTAAGTGAAATAAGTCAAGCAGAGAAAGTCAATTATCATATGGTTTCACTTATTTATGGAACATAAGGAATAGCATGGAGGACATTAGGAGAAGGAAGGGAAAAATGGGGGGCAGGAATTGGAGGGAGAGATGAACCATGAGAGATTATGGACTCTGAGAAACAAACAGGGTTTTAGAGGGGAGGGGGGAGGGGGGATTGGTTAGCCTGGTGATGGGTATTAAGGAGGTCATGTACCGCATGGAGCACTGGGTGTTATGCGAAAGCAATGGATCGTGGATCACCACATCAAAAACCAATGATGTATTGTATGGTGACTAACATAACATAATAAAATTTAAAAAAGAACAACAACAACAACAAAGAAACTGAAAAAAAAAAAAAAAGAAAGTCAACTTACTATAGATGTCAATTATCACAAATTGACCTATAGATTTAACAAATCCCTATGAAATGTCACAAAAGTTTTTGTAGACATACACAAGTTTATTATTATATGCATATGAAAAATCAAAGGACCTTTGATAGTTAAAACACTTTTTAAAAAGAAAAATAAAATTGGAGGAATTCCCCAACCCAATGTTAAAGCTTCCTATTTAGTGACAGTAATCGAGATAGTATGGTATTGAAAGAGAGATGTACATATAGATTAACGGACCAGAATCAAATAACAGAAATAGGTTGATACAAAAATACCCAAATGATTTTTTATAACATTTCAAATACAGTTCAGTGGAGGAAGAATAGCTTTTCCAGCAAATGGTGCTAGAGAAATTAGACATAGGTGGTGGGAGGTGGGAATGGAGGGAGCATGTGATTAAATATAGTACATGAAACTATAATTCTTTTAGAAAAAGAAAAGAAGAAATCTTTGGGACCTATGGCTGGTTAGAGTTATTAAATTTCACACTGAAAGAAAAATTGTTAAACTGGATCTCTTCAAAATTAAAAACATTTGGTCTCTAAATAGACTTGTAATGGTAATGAAAGACAAGCTACAGACTGGGAGAAAATATTTTCAAACCACATATCCTAGAAAAGGTCTTGTACCTTGACAATATAAAGAATTCTCAAAACCAAAAAATAAAAAAATCCAATTAGGAAAAACTAGAAAATGAGTAAATACAGGATGAAACATCTCACTAAAGAGCATACACAGATGGCTAAGAAGCACATGAAAAGATGTTCAGCATCATTAGCCATTAGTGAAATGCAAATTAAAACCACAATGAGATATCTCTTCATACCAATCAGAGTGTCTTAAAAAAAAATGAGAGCACCAAATGCTAGTGAGCATGCAGAGAAACTGAACTCCTTATACATTGCTGGAGGGAATGCCAAATAGTACAGAAACTCCAGAAAATTGTTTGGCAGTATTTTTAAAAAACTAAATATGTACCTTTCATGTAACTTTACTCCTTGGCATTTATCCCAGAAAAGTGAAAACATATTCATACAAAAACCTGTACATGAATATTCAGAATAATATTATTCATAATAGCCAAAAATTGTTGACAATTCAAATGTTCTTCAAGGGATGCATGGTTAAACAAATTGTGATACATTTATACCATGGTAAACTATTTAGCAATAAAATAAAATAATAAAATAAAATAAAATAAATAAAAAATAATAAAGGAATGAACTATTTATACACACAACTACATGGAGGAACCTCAAGGAAATTCCACTGAGGAAGAACAACCAATCTCAAAATATCACATACTGTATGATTCCACTTATATAACAATCCCAGAATAATAAAATTGTGGAGATAGAGAACAGAGTAGTGGTTGTCACTTCTTAGGGATGGGGATTACTTGGGCGGGTGTGTCCATAAAGGGCTAGCATATAGGAGCCGCTTAGTGATGTTAACTGTCATGTTTCCTGAATGTGGTGGTAGTTTCACAGTTTTTGTGGCTACTACTGAGGGAAAACCCCTTGATCACCTGACTCTGGTGTCCAGGGGTGTTTGCATTCCTGTATCACATAGGACTGTAACAATTCAATAGACTGGTTTTTGGCAGGTTACCACCCCAGGACACTGCACAGACAACAGACTAAAACATGCCCACAGTCTTTCTATGAAATAAGCCTGTTTATTTGTCCAAGGGTAGGCCTGAGGGGCAGCTCTCTGGTTTGGCATACATTTAGAGACATATGGAGGTGCTGTCAAGGAACAGAGGCTAGTGGACATAATCTTTGTGCTCTCCCTCTGCTTCTAACCAGCTCACTGGTATCTCCCAAAAAAATAGCTTCTACCCTTCTCTGGTTCTCTGATTTGGGCATCTATTGCCAGGAGATACCTCTAAATTGTCTGGCTCTGGAGACCAGTGGGACTTATGTTTATGAGTCCTACAGGACTATAACCAATGGAGTTCTTAAGTGGCTACCAACCCAGGACAGGGCAAGATGCAATAGACCCAGCAGGCCAATCTTGCTGTGAAAAGGACTTATTAGCTTATCTCCATAGCTGCAGCCTGAGAGACAGGCTTCTAATTAAACACACATCTAAAGGCTGACTATAATTCTTTCCAGAGACCTCAGAAGTCAGGCACTGTTTTGTGCTCTCCCTCTGCCACATTCCAAAGCACCAGTATCTCCCAGAGGGGAGCTTTTATATGTGTCTATTTTTTTTATGTCTTATGGTCCAGTTTTTTGTGGCTACTGCCCAGACGACACCCCCTTGATCACCTGACTGTGGTGGCCAAGAGTGTTTGTGTTCTTGTGTCCCATGGGGCTGTAACAATTCTTGGCCAGCTACCACTCCCAGAGCATTGTGCGGAGAGCAGAGTGAATCACATATCCAGTCATTCTTTGAAAGAGATTCATTTGCTTGTCCTGGAGCATTGGCCTGAGGAGCAAGCATCTGGTTTGGTACACATCTAGAGGCCTACTGAGATGTACTTGGGAATGGAAACGAGTTGATGCCATCTTTGTGCTCTCTTTCTTGCCACTCCATGCCACTGCTTTCTACCAGGAAGAAAATTGTACCTATGTATGGTGCCCTAATTTTGGTGACTGCCACCCATAAGACACCTCTAGATTGCCTGCCTCTGGCAGCCACTGTGATTTAACATTTGTGGTCCCACAGGACTATATGTATTTGCACTCTTTCAAAGCTGCTGCCTGAGGGTCTGACTTCCACTCAGACTTAATATTGGTGCTGAGATTCTCACCTCTGGGACACTGACAGTTCTTGGCACATCCTCAATTACTGGGAACCACTAAAAAAATAGACTCCTTGGACAGTCACCTTGAGAGACAGCCAGAGCTAGAGCAGGATTGAGCAATAAGATTCATCTTCTACATAGATCAGTCCTTCAAGATGGGAGAGGTTGCTGCTTTATATAATACATAGTAAACTACACAGAGAGTTAAGCAAAATAAAGAAACAAAGGAATATATTCCAAAGAAATTTTATGCCTCAAGGAACTAGAAAAAGAAAACAAAGCCCAAAGTTAGTAAAAGTATGAGAATAACAAAGATCAGAGCAGAAATAAATGAAAATATGGATGGGTCCTGTCTTTGTATCCAATCTGCAACCCTGTGCCGTTTCATGGGAGTATTTAGGCCATTCATGTTGAGGGTTACTACTGAAAGATATGCATTTATTGCCATCCTATTGTCTGTACAGTCCCTGTTTCTATGGATTGTCTCTGTAAATTTCTGGTCCATATTATTCTTAGGGTATTTCTTCTTTTATAGAATCCCCCTTAATATTTCTTGCAGGGCTGGCTTGGCAGTCACATATTCTTTCAGTTTCTGCTGGTCCTGGAAGCTCTTTATCTCTCCATCCATTCTAAATGACAGCCTTGCCAGATAAAGTATTCTTGGCTGCATGTTCTTCTCATTTAGTACCCTGAATATGTCTTGTGAGCCCTTTCTGCCGTGCCAGCTTTCTGTTGACAGGTCTGACATTATTCTGATGTTCCTCCCTCTGTACGTAAGGAATCACATCCCTGTAACTGCCCTTAGGATGGCTTCTTTGGCTCTAAGATTTCTGAGTTTTACTATTACATGCCAGGGCATTCATCTGTTCTCCTTGATCTTGGGAGGGGTCCTCTCTGCCTCTAGGACATGAATGCTTGTTTCATTCCCCAGATTAGGGAACTTCTCAGCTACAATTTGCTCAAATATATCTTCTAGTCCTCTCTCTCTCTCCACCCCTCAGGGATCCCAATAATTCTGACATTGTAATGTTTCATGGTGTTACTGATTTCTCTATGTCTGTTTTCATGAATTTTAAGTTGTTTGTTCTAGGCCTCCTCCTGTTCCTTCCTTTCTATTAGTTTATCTTCTAGATCACCAATTCGTTCTTCTGCCTCATTTACCCTAGTTGTTAGAGTATCTAGTTTAGACTGCATCTCATTCATAGCATTTTTAAGTTTGGCCTGATTAGCTCTCATTTCTGCCCTTAGAGATTCTATGTTGCTGTTAATGTTTTTCTCCAGTCTAGCTATTACCTTCATAACTGTTACCCTAAAGTCTATTTCTGACATCTTGTTTATATCTATATCCATTAGATCTGTGGCAGAGGACATTGTCTGTGGTTCTTTTCCTTGTTAGAAGTTCCTCCTCCTAGTCATTCTGTTGACGGGTGGTTGAGGGGATGTACAGAGTCAAAAATATCAACCACAATCCAGGCAAGGTGCACCCTGGGAAAGTTTGGAGTGACTGGAAGCCACCACCAAAAAAACCCAGCCAAAATGAAACCCAAGAATAAGATTTATAAAGTTCAATATATATATATATAAGGGGGGGTGAGAGGAGGGGGGGCTATAATCTCTCAATGTGGGCAAGGTAGGGTGTTTCAGTTCTTCCTGGGTGTATTTTGTTCTCTTTGTTAGAGAACCCTACTTCCCAGAGTTACAGGGAAATTAAAACTGGTATATATATAAAGGTAGTATTGAATAGGGAAAAAAATGACTACATTGAAGCTTGTATCTATATATATATATAAAAAGAAAAAGAAAAAAGTATAGGTGTAAAAAGTACAAGTTAAAAAGTTACTATGGAATATGTTGTATTAAATATCTAGTTGAAATGATAAATAGGTAAAAAAAAAAAAAAACAGAGAAGAAACATGAGAAAGAATAAAAAAATAAAGTTGTATCTAAGAAATACACAGGCTGTGAGGCAACACCAGGAGCTCAGTATACTATTTTCCCCTGGTGTTGGGGTTTTACAGCTTTATGGGGACCCTCGGGTTGTTGTCCTCTTGTTCTTCCAGCTTGTCTTCTGGGGAAGGGGCCTGCCTCATTATTTTTCTGGCAACCCTGCTTTGGCGGAGTTGCCCTGCCCCCTATCAAGGGGCTGAGCTCCGTGCAAACCATTTTTTTGGGATTTTGATCTCTGGCATCTTTTGTTCTCTGGCGGCTTTTCGCGTCTTTTCCAGAGGGTCAGAGCAAAGGAAAATGTCCGCACCCAGACCCCTGCACCAGAGGAGAGAAGCAACAGTCTTCTCCTCTCTGAACCCTCCAGAACACACAGTCTCCCCCTCTGTAAGCACCACTGAAAACCACAGCCTCCCACAGGTGTTGCATGCCCCCAGTGATCTTCTCAGCAGTTGACCCAGGCCCCCATTCGTCTCTGCCCCCTGTGCCTCCCAAACCTGAAGAGATCCCAGTCTGGGTGGGCATGGGTGGCAGCGGCCAGGCCTGGGCCTGGTCCAAGCAGGCATGGGTGTGGGCATCAGCCAGCCCCCCGGGTCCACATGCACAGGTGCCCAGGAGCGACTGCCCTGGTCCTGTGTTTGCCCCTAAACACAAACAGTGTTTGAGCACTGTTATCAGGCCCTTCTCTTCCCACAGCCACCCCTCTGCAAGCTATTACTGGTCCCCAGGTGCAGGATGCTTTTGCCCTGGGGTATTATATTACTTTCCAGTGGCTAGTTTCTGGTAGCTCCCTCCCCCTTCTGTTTATCCTCTATCTGTCCATGCAATCACAGCTCCGTCCTTTGTACCTCTCAGCTGATGATCCTCTTCCCTGCAGAGATCCAAACATATAATCTTACATCTCAGGCTGATTTCCTGGGTGTTCAAAATGGCTTGGTAGATATCCAGCTAAATTCAGGGGACCAGTTGAAATGAATAAACATCACTAAAACATCTATCTTGCCCAGAGCAATTTACACTTTCAATGCCATCCCTATAAAAATGCCATTGGCATTTTTCAAGGAGCTGAAACAAAAAATCCTAAAATTTGTATGGAACCAGAAAAGACCCTGAATCATCAAGGGAATGATTAAAAAGAAAAACAAAGCTGGGTGCATCATGTTGCCTGACTTCAAGCTATATTACAAAGCTGTGATCACCAAGACAGCATGGTACTGGCACAAAAACAGACACATAGACAAATGGAACAGAATAGAGACTCCAGAAATGGACCCTCCACTCTATGGTCAACTAATCTTTGACAAATCAGGAAAAAATATCCAGTGGAGAAAAGGCAGTCTCTTCCATAAGTGGTGGTGGGAAAATTGGACAGCTACATATAGAAGAATGAAACTGGGCCATTTCCTTACACCATACAAAAAGATAAACTCAAAATCAGTGAAAGACATCAATGTGAAACAGGAATCCATCAAAATCCTAGAGGAGAACATAGGCAGTAACCTCTTTGACATCAGCCACAGTAACTTCTTTCAAGACACATCTACAAAGGCAAGTGAAACCAAAGCAAAAAAGAACTTTTGGGACTTCATCAAGATAAAAAACTTCTGCACAGCAAAGGAAACAGTCAACTAAACTAAGAGGCAGCCCACGGAATGGGAGAAGATATTTACAAATGACATTACAGATAAAGGGCTGGTATCCAAGATCTATAAAGAACTTCTCAAACTCAACACTAAAAAAAAAAAAAAACTAACCCAGTCAAAAAATGGACAGAAGACATGAATAGACACTTCTCTGAAGAAGACATACAAATGGCTAACAGACACATGAAAAAAATGCTCAACGTCACTAGCCATCAGGGAAATAAGAATCAAAATCACAATGAGATACCACCTTACACCAGTTAGAATGGCAAAAGTTAACAAAACAGGAAACAACACATGTTGGCGAGGATGTGGAGAAAGGGGAACCCTCTTACACTGTTGGTGGGAATGCAAGTTGATACAGTCACTCTGGAAAACAATAGGGAGGTTCGTCAAGATGTTAAGAATAGAGCTACCCTATGACCCAGCAATTGCACTACTAGGTATTTACCCCAAAGATACAGACATAGTGAAAAGAAGGGGCACATGCACCCCAATGTTCATAGCAGTAATGTCCACAATAGCCAAACTGTAGAAGGAGCCAAGATGCCCTTCAACAGATGAATGGATAAAGAAGGTGTGGTACATATACACAATGGAATATTATTCAGCCATCAGAAACGATGAATATTCACCATTTACATTGACATGGATGGAACTGGAGGGGATTATGTTAAGTGAGTAATCCAAGCAGAGAAAGACAATTATCATATGGTTTCACTCATTTGTGGAACATAAGCAATAGCACGGAGGACCATAGGGGAAGGGAGGGAAATCCAAAGGGGGAGAAATCAGAGAGGGAGATGAACCATGAGAGACTATGGACCCCAAGAAACAATCTGGGGGTTTCAGAGGGGAGGAGTGTGGGGGGAGGGGGTAACATGGTGATGGGTATTGAGGAAGGCATGTGCTGTGATGAGCACTGGGTGTTATACTTAACTAATGAATCACTGAAGACTGAATCAAGGACTAATTATGTACTATACAGTGGCTAACTGAACATAATAAAAATAAAAGTACATCTAAAAATAACAACAAAAAGAAATAAATGAAATAGACTAAAATAACAGAAAATACGAAGCAGAGAGTTGGTTCTTTGAAAAGATAAGTGAAACTGACAAACCTTTAGCTAAACTCACCAAGAAGAAAGAGAGAACTCAAGTAAATAAAATCAGAAATTAAAGAGGAGACATTTCAACTGATACCACAGAAATAACAATGTATCCCAAGAGACTACCATAAACAATTATATACCAACAATTTGGGCAACCTAGAAGAAATGGATAAATTCCTACAGACTGAATCATGAAGAAATAGAAAATCTGAACAGACCAATTACTAGTAAGGAGATTCAATCAGTAATCAAAATCTCCCAACAAACAAAAGTCCAGGACCAAATGACTTCATTGGCAAATCCTTCCAAACATTCAAAGAATTCATGCCAATCCTTCTCAAGCTTTTCCAAAAAATAAAAGAGGAGGGAATAAAGCCAAACTCATTTTGCAAGGCCAGCATTACCCTGATAGCAAAACCAGACAAGAACACCACACACATAGACACACACACACACACACACACACAAAATGTATGGGCCAATATCCCTGATGAACAGATAAAGAAATATTCAACAAATCATTAGCAAACTGAATTCAATGATACATTAAGACAGGGTAGAGATGAGGAGGCAGAGCAAGATGGCGGAGGTGTAGGAGACCTGGATTTTGTCTGGTCCCAGGAATTCGGCTACATAGGGATCAAACCATTCTGAACACCTACAAACTCAACAGGAGATCGAAGAAAAGAATAGCAACAACTCTGTGAACAGAAAAGCGACCCCTTTGGAAGGTAGGCCGTGCAGAGAAGTGAATCTGAGGCGATGTTCAGGAGGATAGACGAGGGGGGAGGGGGCCTCCGTCGGCCACTTCTGGCAAGTGATAGAGCCCCGAAGCACAAAATTGGAACTTGTAAAAGTCTGCTCGGCTGAGGGATGTCGCTCCAGTGGCTAAGTGGGGGGTGGAACCCTCGCTAGGACAGTGTGGTCTCAGGACCCTCGGGGTCACAGAAAGAACGGGGGTGCCTGAGTGTGGCAGAGCTCCCAGGTATTGGAGCGGTGAGGCCGGCTGCAGAGACGAAGCTGAGGAGTGGGCTCGCAGCTCAGGGTTGCCAAAAATTGTGATCCTCGGCACAGTCGGGCCACTGCTGTTCCAGCAGGGACCCAACAAGTGGCAGATCTGGGGAGACGCCCCTTTCTCCCCCGGGAGGAGCGATGCAGGAGCACACCGCAGGGATCTGCTGGGTTTGGAGACTCCACATGGGGTCAGGTGCCGGAGATAGAAACGCTTGGTCACAGGCCGGGTGAGCATGGAGTGTGGCCAGAGACCGGGGAGACAGGAGTGATTGACTGCTTTTCTCTGGGGGTGCACTGAGGAGTGTGGTCCCTGGTTCTCGGCTCCTCTGGGGCTGAGATTGGGAGGCTGCATTTTCACTCTCGTCTTCCAAAGCTGTACCAAAAGCTTGCAGGGAACAAAAGCTCCTGAGAACAAACCCGAGCAGAGTTCTTAGCCCAGACCCGGCAAGGGCGGAGCAATTCCACCTCCAGCAAGGACATTTGGGAACCACGCCAACAGGCCCCTCCCCCAGAAGATCAGCAAGAACAGCCAGCCAAGACCAAGTTTACTGATCAATGAGAACGGCAGAACTCCAGCGCTAGGGGAATACTGCACATAGAATTCATGGCCTTTTTACCATGATTCTTTAGTATTTCAAAGTTAATTTCTTTTTTTTTAACTGTCTTTTCTTTTTTTTTCTTTTTGAATTTTTTTTCCCTTTTTCAACCAACATCTTATCAATCCCTTTTTTTTTTTTAAAGATTTTATTTATTTATTTGACAGAGAGAGACACAGCAAGAGAGGGAACACAAGCAGGGGGAGTGGGAGAGGGAGAAGCAGGCTTTCCGCCGAGCAGGGAGCCCGATGCGGGGCTCGATCCCAGGACCCTGGGATCATGACCTGAGCCAAAGGCAGACGCTTAATGACTGAGCCACCCAGGCACCCCTTATCAATCCCTTTTTTAAAAACTATTTTTTATTTTTCATTTTTAGAGTCATATTCTATCCCTTCATAGTAGTTACCCTTATTTTTGGTATATATATATATATATATATATATATATATATATATATGTTGTTCTCTCTTTAAATTTTGAGATACAGTTTCTTCTAACAGATCAAAATATACCCTAAATATCTAATGTATGGCTTTGTTCTAGTCTCCTGCCTGATCACATTCTCTCCCTTTTTGTTTTTTAAATCCTCTTCCTTCTTTTTTCAACCAACTTGATATCTTATCAACTCCGTTTATAAAATCCTTTACAATTTTCATCTTTACATTCATATTCTATCCTTCATCATATTAACCCTTATTTTTCTACATACATAAGTTTTTCTTTCTTTAAAATTTTGGGAGGCACTTTCTTCTAACAGACCAAAATATGCCCCAAATCTACTGTGTGGCATTGATCTATGCACCAGCCTGATCATATCTGATCATATTCTGTTTTTTGTTTTGTTTTGTTTTCTTTGTTTTTATCTTTTCCTTTTTCTTTTTTTTCTTCTTCTTTTTCCTTTCTTTCCCTTTCTTTTCCCCTGGTTTCAAGACTTCTGATTTGTTACAGTATATTTTCTGGGGACATTGTTACCCTGTTAGCATTTTGTTCTCTCATTCATCTATTTTCCTCTGGACAAAATGACAAGACAGAAAAAATCACCTCAACAAAAAGAACAAGAGGCAGTACTGACTGCCAGGGACCTAATCAATATGGACATTAGTATGACCTTGGAACTAGAGTTCAGAATGATGATTTTAAAGATACTAGCTGGGCTTGAAAAAAACATGGAAGTTATTAGAGAAACCCTTTCTGGAGAAATAAAAGAACTAAAATCTAACCAAGTGGAAATCAGAAAGGCTATTAATGAGGTGCAATCAAAAGTGGAGGCTCTAACTGCTAGGATAAATGAGGCAGAAGAGAGAATCAGTGATATAGAAGACCAAATGATGGAGAATAAAGAAGCTGAGAAAAGAGAGATAAACAACTACTGGATCACGAGGGCAGAATACAAGAGATAAGTGATACCATAAGATGAAACAACATTAGAATAACTGGGATCCCAGGAGAAGAAGAAAGAGAGAGGGGCAGAAGGTATATTGGAGCAAATTATAACAGAGAACATCCCTAATTTGGGGAAGGAAACAGGCATCAAAATCCAGGAGACACAGAGAACCCCTCTCAAAATCAATAAAAATAGGTCAACACCCCAACATCTAATAGTAAAACTTATGAGTCTCAGAGACAAAGAGAAAATCCTGAAAGCAGCTCGGGAGAAGAGACATGTAACCTACAATGGTAGAAACATTCGATTGGCAACAGACCTATCCACAGAGACTGGCAGACCAGAAAGGACAGGTATGATATACTCTGAGCACTAAATGAGAAAAATATGCAGCCAAGAATACTATATCCAGCTAGGCTGTCATTGAAAATAGAAGGAGAGATAAAAAGCTTCCAGGACAAACAAAAACTAAAGGAATTTGCAAACACGAAACCAGCCCTACAAGAAATATTGAAGGGGGTCCTCTAAGCCAAGAGAGAACCTAAAAGCAACATCGACCAGAAAGGAAAACAGACAATATACAGTAACAGTCACCTTACAGGCAATACAATGGCACTAAATTCCTATCTTTCAATAGTTAACCTGAATATAAATGCACTAAATGCCCCAATCAAAAGACACAAGCTATCAGATTGGATAAAAAAACAAGACCCATTGATACGCTGTCTGCAAGAGACTCATTTTAGACCCAAAGACAACCCCAGATTGAAAGTGAAGGGGTGGAAAACCATTTACCATGCTAATGGACACCAGAAGAAAGCTGGGGTGGCAATCCTTATATCAGACAAATTAGATTTTAAACCAAAGACTATAATAAGAGATGAGGAAGCACACTATATCCTACTTAAAGGGTCTATCCAACAAGAAGATCTAATAATTGTAAATATCTATGCCCCTAACATGGGAGCAGCCAATTATATAAACCAATTAATAACAAAAGCAAAGAAACATATTGACAACAATACAATAATAGTGGGGGACTTTAACACCCCCCTCACTGAAATGGACAGATCATCTAAGCAAAAGATCAACAAGGAAATAAAGACTTTAAATGAGACACTGGACCAAATGGACTTCACAGATATATTCAGAACATTCCATCCCAAAGCAACAGAATACACATTCTTCTCTAGTGCCCATGGAACATTCTCCAGAATAGATCACATCCTAGGTCACAAATCAGGTCTCAACCAGTACCAAAAGATTGGGATCATTCCCGGCATATTTTCAGACTACGGTGCTTTGAAACTAGAACTCAATCACAAGAGGAAAGTTGGAAAGAACTCAAATACATAGAGGCTAAAGAGCTCCTACTAAAGAATGAATGGGTCAACCAGGAAATTAAAGAAGAATTTAAAAAAAAATCCATGGAAACCAATGAAAATGAAAACACAACTGTTCAAAATCTTTGGGATACAGCAAAGGCACTCCAAAGAGGAAAGTATATAACAATATAAGCTTTTCTAAAGAAAGAAGAAAGGTCTCAAATACACAGCCGAACCCTACACCTACAGGAGCTGGAGAAAGAACAGCAAATAAAGTGTAAACCCAACAGGAGAAGAGAAATAATAAAGATCAGAGCAGAAATCAATGAAATAGAAACCAAAAGAACAGTAGAACAGATCAATGAAACTAGGAGCTGGTTCTTTGAAAGAATTAACAAGATTGATAAACCCCTGGCCAGACTTATCAAAAAGAATAAAGAAAGGACCCAAATCAACAAAATAATGAATAAAAGAGAGATCACAACCAACACCAAAGAAATACAAACAATTATAAGAACATATTATGACCAACTCTATGCCAGCAAATTAGATAATCTGGAAGAAATGGATGCATTCCTAGAGATGTATCAACCACCAAAACTGAACCAGGAAGAAATAGAAAACCTGGACAGACCTATAACCACTAAGGAAATTGAAGCAATAATCAAAGATCTCCCAACAAACAAAAGGCCAGGGCCAGATGGCTTCCCAGGGGAATTCTACCAAACATTTAAAGAAGAATTAATACTTATCCTTCTGAAACTGTTCCAAAAAATAGAAATGGAAGGAAAACTTCCAAACTCGTTTTATGAGGCCACCATTGCCTTGATCCCAAAACCAGACAAGGACCCCATCAAGAAGGATAATTACAGACCAATATCCTTGATGAACATGGATGCAAAAATTCTCACGAAAACACTAGCCAAAGGGATCCAACAGTACATTAAAAGGATTATTCACCACGACCAAGTGGGATTTATCCCTGGGCTGCAAGACTGGTTCAACATCTGCAAATCAATGTGATACAATACATTAATAAAAGAAAGAGCAAGAACCATATGGTCCTCTCCATAGATACAGAAAAAAACATTTGACAAAGTACAGCATCCTTTCTTGATCAAAACTCTTCAGAGTATAGGGATAGAGGGCACATACCTCAATATCATAAAAACCATCTATGAAAAACTCACAGCGAATATCATTCTCAATGGGGAAAAACTGAGAGCTTTCCCCCTAAGATCAGGAACATAGCAGGGATGTCCACTATCACCACTGCTATTCATCATAGTACTAGAATTCCTAGCCACAGCAATCAGACAACAAAAAGAAATAAAAGGCATCCGAATCAGCAAAGAAGAAGTCAAACTCTCACTCCTTGCAGATGATATGATATTTTATGTGGAAAACCCAAAAGACTCCACCTCAAAACTGCTAGAGCTCATACAGGAATTCAGTCAAGTGGCAAGATATAAAATCAAAGCACAGAAATCAGTGGCATTCCTAAA
This sequence comes from Phoca vitulina, assembly GCF_004348235.1. Lineage (NCBI taxonomy): Eukaryota > Metazoa > Chordata > Mammalia > Carnivora > Phocidae > Phoca > Phoca vitulina. The sequence goes on from NW_022589704.1 coordinate 110,447,010, forward strand.
CACCAACAATAAGACAGAAGAAAGAGAAATGAAGGAGTCGATCCCATTTACAATTGCACCCAAAACCATAAGATACCTAGGAATGAATCTAACCAAAGAGGCAAAGAATCTGTACTCAGAAAACTATAAAATACTCATGAAAGAAATTGAGGAAGACACAAAGAAATGGAAAAATGTTCCATGCTCATGGATTGGAAGAACAAATATTGTGAAGATGTCAATCCTACCTAGAGCAATCTACACATTCAATGCAATCTCCATCAAAATACCATCCACTTTTTTCAAAGAAATGGAACAAATAATCCTAAAATTTGTATGGAACCAGAAAAGACTTCGAATAGCCAGAGGAATGTTGAAAAAGAAAAGCAAAGCTGGTGGCATCACAATTCCGGACTTCCAGCTCTATTACAAAGCTGTCATCATCAAGACAGTATGGTACTGGCACAAAAACAGACACATAGATCAATGGAACCAAATAGAGAGCCAAGAAATGGACCCTCAACTCTATGGTCAACTACTCTTGGACAAAGCAGGAAAGAATGTCCAATGGAAAAAAGACAGTCTCTTCAACAAATGGTGTTGGGAAAATTGGACAGCCACATGCAGAAGAATGAAACTGGACCATTTCTTTACACCACACACAAAAATAGACTCAAAATGGTTGAAAACCTAAATGTGAGACAGGAGTCCATCAAAATCCTAAAGGAGAACGTAGGCAGCAACCTCTTCGACCTCAGCCACAGCAACTTCTTTCTAGAAACATCACCAAGTGCAAGGGAAGCAAGGGCAAAAATGAACTATTGGGACCTCATCAAGATAAAAAGCTTTTGCATAGCAAAGGAAACAGTCAACAAAACCAAAAGACAAGCAGCAGAATGGGAGAAGATATTTGCAAATGACATATCAGATAAAGGGCTAGTATCCAAAATCTATAAAGAACTTATCAAACTCAACACCCAAAGAACAAATGATCCAATCATGAAATGGGCAGAAGACATGAGCAGACATTTTTCCAAAGAGGACATCTAAATGATCAACAGACACATGAAAAAGTGCTCAACATCACTCGGCATCAGGGAAACACAAATAAAAACCTCAATGAGATACCACTCACACCAGTCAGAATGGCTAAAATTAACGAGTCAGGAAACAACAGATGTTGGCGGGGATGTGGAGAAAGGTGAACCGTCCTACACTGTTGGCGGGAATGCAAGCTGGTGGATCCACTCTGGAAAACAGTATGGAGGTTCTTCAAAAAGTTGAAAATAGAGGTACCATATGATCCAGCAATTGCACTACTGGGTATTTACCCCAAAGATACAAATGTAGGGATCCGAAGGGGTACGTGCACGCCGATTTTCACAGTAGCAATGTCCACAATAGGCAAACTATGGAAAGAGCCAAGATGTCCATCGACAGATGAATGGATAAAGAAGAAGTGGTATATATATACAATGGAATATTATGCCATCAAAAGGAATGAAATCTTGCCACTTGCAATGACGTGGATGGAACTGGAGAGTGTTATGCTGAGCAAAATAAGTCAATCAGAGAAAGACATGTATCATGTGACCTCACTGCTATGAGGAATTCTTAATCTCAGGAAAGAAACTGAGGGTTGCTGGAGTGGTGGGGGGTGGGAGGGATGGGGTGGCTGAATGATAGACATTGGGGTGGGTATGTGCTATGATGAGCGCTGTGAATTGTGCAAGACTGTTGAATCACAGAACTGTACCTCTGAAACAAATAATACATTATATGTTAAGAAAAAAAAAGAAGAAGAAGAAGAAGATAGCAGGAAGGGAAGAATGAAGTGGGTGGAATTGGAAGGGGAGATGAACCATGAGAGACGATGGACTCTGAAAACAAACTGAGGGTTCTAGAGGGGAGGGGGTGGGAGAATGTGTTAGCCTGGTGATGGGTATTAAAGAGGGCACGTTCTGCATGGAGCACTGGGTGTTATATGCAAATAATGAATCATCTAACACTACATCAAAAACTAATGATGTAATGTATGGTGTTTAACATAACATAATAATTAATAAATAAATAATGGATGTGGGGAAAGAAAAAAAAGAAAGATAGGGTAGAGTTTATTCCAGGGATGCAAGGATGGGTCAACATCCACAAATCAATCAATGTCATATACCACATTAACAAAATGCAGGATAAAAATAATTTATTCACCCCAATAGATGCAGAAAAAAATATTTGATAAAATTCAACATCTATTTAGGATAAAAACTCTGAACAAAGTAAGTATAGTGAGAACATACTTCACATGATAAGGCCATATGTAAAAAGTACACAGCTAACATCATACTCAATGGTAAAACCTGAAAGCTATTCCTCTAAGATCAGTAGCAAAACAAGGATGCCCATTCTTGCCTCATTTATTCAACGCAGTATTAAAAGTTTTAGCCAGAGCAATAAGGCACAAAAACGAAACAAAATTCATCCAAATAAGGAAGGAAAAGTATATATATATATATATATATATATATATATATATATATACACATATATATAATATATTTATATATAAAGTGTACATATATATACACACACACATACATAAAAGTATATATATATATAAATTCCACTATAATACTGTTAGAGCTAATTAACAAATTCAGTATAATTGCTGGATACAAAACCAATATACAAAAATATATTGTTTTTGTATGCACTAATAATGAACTATCAGGAATAGAAATTAAGGGGTGCCTGGGTGGCTCAGTAGGTTAAGCATCTGCTTTTGGCTCAGGTAATGATCTCAGAGTCCTGGGATTGAGGCCCACATAGGGCTCCCTGCTCAGCAGTGAGTCTGCTTTTCCCTCTCCCTCTGCCCCTCCCCCACCACTTTTGCTCTCTCTCAAATAAATAAATAAAAGTCTTTAAAAAAAAGGAAATAGAAATTAAGAAAATAATTGCATTTTGAATTGTATAAAAAAGAATAAGAAAAATAAAATACCTAAGAATAAATTTAACCAAAGAGGTGAATGACTTGTACACAGGAAACTATAAGACATTGACAAAAAAAAAAATAAAGAAGACAGAGAAAAATGGAAAGATGTTTCATGCTCATGGATTGGAAGAATTAATATTATTAAAATGTCCATGCTACCCAAAGCAATATTCATATTCAGTGCAATCTTTATCAAATTCCATTGGCATTTTTCACAGAAATAGAAAAAATCCTAAAATTTGTGTTGAATCACAGAGGACTCCAAATAACCAAAGCAAATTTTAGAAAGGAGGACTAAGCTGGAGGCACCCTGCTCCCTTATTATAAACAATGTTACAAAGCAATAGTAATTAACACAGCATAGTATTAGCACAAAAACTAACATAGAGATCAACAGAATAAAATAACCTAGAAATAAACCCATACATATATGTTCAATTAATTTATGAGAAAGGAGCCAAAAATATACAACATGGAAAGGACAATCTCTTCAATTTATGGTGATTGGAAAACTGGACAGTTTTCAAAAGAAGTGGTATATGTATGCAATGAAATATTATTCAGCCATATAAAAGAAGAAAATCTTGCCATTTGTGACAACATAGATGGACCTTGAGGGCATTATGCTAAATGAAATAAAGAAACAGACACAGAAAGACAAATAATATATTTCACTTATATGTGAAATCTAAAAAAAAAAAAAGATGATAGATTCAGATTGACAGTTGCCAGACACAGGGATTGGTGATGGGTAAAATGGGTGAAGGAGTCAAAAAGCACAAACTTCCAGTTATAAAGTAAATAAATCATAAAGATATAATGGACAGCATGGTGACTATAGTTAATAATACTGTATTGTTATTTTGTATTTGAAAGTTGCTTAGAGAGTAGATCCTTAAATTTCTCATCATGAGAAAAAAATGTAGTTCTATATGATGATATATGATAACTAGACTTATTGTGATCATTTTGCAATATATACAAATATCTAATAATTATGTTGTACCTTTGAAACTAATACAATATTAGTCATCAATTTTTAAAAAGATTTATTTATGTATTTCAGTATGACAGAGAGAGCACAGGAGGGAGGGGCAGAAGGACAGGGGAGAGAAACTCAAGCAGACTCCTCACTGAGCATGAAGCCCCTTGCAGGGCTCAGTCTCAGAACCCTGAGATAATGACCTGAGCCGAAACCAAGAGTCGGACGCTTAACAGACTGCACCACCCAGGTACCCCTAATATACATCAATTTTACTTCAATAAAATAGAATAAAATAGAATAAAGTAAGAGATGGCAGATAAAGCAAAAATCTTAACCACTCTTATGAAATAAATACAAATATCCTAAATAAATTAACTAATGTGGGTTTATATCAGAACTGTTAAATGTTTAAGCATTAGAAAACCTATTACTGTATCTCATTTAATATGAGATGCTATTTACTGTAACACATCAAATTTAATATACCACTAAGAAAGAAAAACTTTCCCATTCTAATATTCTCACAGACTAAATTATAAGATGCATTCTAATTTCAGAAATGTTAATATGTGAAAAAAATGTATCTTTAAATCTTTCAGTAGTAATTAAAATAAATCATAGAAAAACCTATTAATGTATTTACTTACATTTTAATGGAGGAAAATATTTGGGTTATTCCAATGGAAACTGAAAAAGATTTAATCCAGAGTACCATGGCTTCTAAACAAACAATTTAAACGAGTCAGAACGGGGCACCTGGGTGGCTCAGTCGTTAAGCGTCTGCCTTCGGCTCAGGTCATGATCCCAGGGTCCTGGGATCGAGCCCTGCATCGGGCTCCCCGCTCAGCGGGAAGCCTGCTTATCCCTCTCCCACTCCCCCTGCTTGTGGTCCCTCTCTCGCTGTGTCTCCCTCTGTCAAATAAATAAAATCTTTTAAAAAAATAAATAAAATAAAATAAATGAGTCAGAAATAGGAGTGCTTGGGTGGATCAGTCCATTAAGCATCTGCCTTTGGCTCAACTCTTGATCCCAGAGTGCTGGGATGGAGCCCCTAGTGTGTGTGTGGGGGGGTCCCTGCTCCACAGGGAGCCTGCTTCTCCCTCTCTCTCTGCCCCTCCCCCAGTGCCACCCCACCCCACCCCCACTTGTGCTTTCTCCTCTCTCAAAAAAATAAATAAAATCTTAATAAAATAAAATAAATGAGTCAGAAACAGAATGGAATTTCCTAATTTGATAAAGAATATCTCCCAAAAACACTTAATATAATGATTAATCATTAAAAAATTTTCTTTTAACATAGTCACCCTTATGTCATGTAAAAACAAGAACAAAAGGCAGAGACATTATGATAACTTAGAAAATCCAAGAAAGTTTATAAACTACTAGATCCAATGAAGGTGAACAGCTGGATCTATGATGGATATACAGAAATTAATAACATTTCCAATAACCAATTAGAATTGGCAATAAAATAGAAATTCCAGGGGCGCCTGGGTGGCTCAGTTGGTTAAGCAACTGCCTTCGGCTCAGGTCATGATCCTGGAGTCCCGGGATCGAGTCCCGCATCGGGCTCCCTGCTCAGCAGGGAGTCTGCTCCTCCCTCTGACCCTCCCCCCTCTCATGTGCTCTCTCTCTCATTCTCTCTCTCTCAAATAAATAAATAAAATCTTTAAAAAAAAAAAAAAAGAAATTCCAGTCACAAAAGCAAAGAAAAATTATATAAAACTAATTTTAAATAAATATGAGTGAGGCTTCTGTGTATAAAAGCTATAACTTAATTTAAAGGCATAAGAGCTGAATAAATGGAGATACCTATCATGCTGATATCTGCCAAGACTCAATAGTTTAAACATGTCAGTTCTCCCAAAACTAATCTAAAAATTCAATGTTAATCTACTCCAAATCCCAGCAGTTTTTCCTGAAACTTGCCAGCTGATCTTAATATTTATACAGAATTTAGAGGCCCAAAAATATCAAAGAGGATTTTTATAAAAGAATAAGATGATATTGCATACCATATTAGATTCAAGGTTTATTATATAAGGCAATAGTCATTAAAACAACATATTGTAAGAGTTGGAAAAAACAACAGTGGCATAAAATTGAGAGGCCAAAAATCGATTTGCACACATATAAAAACTTGATATATGGCAGCTGTGTGATTACAAATCCATGGAAAGGGGTTGGGTCCAGCAGATGAAGCTAGGACAGTTGGCAAATGTCAGGCTTACATGAGGAAAATAAAACCTGAGGTTTGGGGGGAAAAAATATGGAAGGATAGCTTTGGGATAAACAAGTCATCAAAAGCAAAATACATGAAGGAAAAATCCATGTTTGACTAGAGGAAAGCATAGATCATTTGTCCTGTTTAAGTAAACTGAGGCAGGATGAGGCTTGCACAAAGAGTCACTTTGGGAGTACAATGACATCCTCATTTCACAGGAAGCATTTTAAGGAACAAGAAGGAATGTGACAGTGAGCTGTACACAGGATGGTATACAAACACATCCTCATCAGAGGGAAGGTGGTGAGTCAGTGAGGACCCAGGACTCCTTACAGCCAACCGAGGAGTTTACATTACCTGAGATTAGCATTTTAAAAAATCCAGAAATGTTTGTTGTATGCCAAATGAATGAGCAAGAAAACCTCAGGGAGGGGTGGGTCACTTCTTTCCCACTCACCAGACACCCAGCCAGGGCCACCCTGGGAGTATCTGGATTGTGACACCAACAAAGTCAAGAGCCCACATTCACTTTGGTGAAGGTTAAACATGCTTTAGGATTAATCATGTAAACCCACTACGCCGAAGTCAATACTTAAGAGAGAACAGATGCTTCTCAAAGCTAAGCGATGGGTGACGCCGTGTCTAAAGAAGTTTGAGGAATTAAATGAGATGGCTAGCCCAGGCCTACTAAAATCAACTGGACAGTAAGACCTCTGGTGCTGTAAGGATACACAAGGAGAAAAAGAAATGTGTAAGCTCATCTCAATTTAGCCTCTAGTACCATGCCTTTCCAACAGTAGACATGAAATAAATGTGTTGAGTAATGGATGAGTGATATGATACGGCACATGAACACGAATGCTATATAAAAAGAAGGGATGTCTACACACCAGGACTTTGTTATTATAACTCATTTAAAACTAAAAACACCTTTTAGAATGTTCTTCACATTTTAGAGATGGGCACATGAGGTTAACTGATGCTGCCCACGGTGGCTAAGTAAGGATTCTGGTACAAGAGGCTGCAGGCCCCCTCCCTTCCCTCCCCCCCCCCCCCCCGCCCCAGTCACATCTCCCCAGAGGTAGGTGAAGCTGAAGAAAATCTAGAAAAGTCTAGAAAAGTGTGTGGAGTGTTTGAAGAGCCCAAAGGAGCATTGCAGATAGGCTTCAGAGCTGGGGCCTAAGAGGAGGACCTCTACTCATCACGTGTGGGGAAAGCAGGCAGACGCTGGCCCAGCTGGAAGGAAGGAAGGAAGGAAGGAGTGAGCTCTGCTGCTCAGTGACCCAGCCTCAGGCTAAATGCTGGAAGTACAGCTTCTCCCTAGGCAGAGGCATGCATTTGTAGCTGATGTTCATTCAGCTTGACACAGGTGCTATGTGATTCTCCCTCCCCAATTAAACTCTGCAGTTCTATCAGTCATGGAAATCACTTTGTCATAACAAATATGCAATTAAGTTGCTGTGTGTCCATGCTAGTTTGTAATATAAAAAAGGATTATTTATATTGGTAATTCTGGAAGGAAAAACCCCCATAGAATTCTCCCTGCTCCTGGTTCAAGTCCTTATCTTATTTTTGCACATTTCCTCTTTTCAAATATAATGTGTTTAAATGGCCATCTTTCAGAGGGAATGGGTTTGAATCATTAAGATGTTGTTTGTTCCCAAACAGTGCATCTATGCCCTGGCTAGGTGGTCACCCACCCACCCCCACCACCCCCACCACCCCCTGCCAACACACACAAAACACTGCTGCTCTCCTCACCCACTCACCTCCAAGGCTCAACCCAGATCTCACCCATGAGCCAACAGACTCCCCAAGACACTGTCCTCACCTAGAAAGGGCTGGGCAGACAGCTACAGGATCCCTCCCCCTAAACACAGGCTCGCCTGTTCCCTTGCGCGCGCGTGCGCGCGCACGCGCGCACACACACACGTACCCCAGTTGTTCCAAGCACTGGAGAATCCTACACAAACTGTTGAAGGTTCTGTGGAGGAGGAAGCTGAGGGGCTTTGAGGCCAATACCTTGTGGGTAATGAACTGCCTTCAGTCACTTGGGTTCTCCAGAGAACCCTGTTCTCCTTAGCCCCCACGAGATGCTGGCAGGGAAGCAGCTTCCACCAGCAGGAACCAGAGCTCCTGCCTGATGCCGCCACCCTCAGTGGACTTATCAGAGGCACTTGCCAGCCGGAACTGTCAGGCCAGCTGCAGACGAGATCACGTGTCTCTCTATTTGCGACACTGGCTGTGCTTGGCGGTGCTTCTAGCCGGCCCTACAAACGCAGCCCTTGCAAACAAGCTCGGGCAATGATTCTGCACTTTCAGAGTCACTCTGCAGGTCCGAGCCGAATGGCCTGGCCGAATTGCTATGTGGGATTTAAGAAGAAGATTCAGGAGACCTGCCCCTAAATGTTTCTGATTTACAGGCTAGTCACACAATCTAGGAGCCGCCGCAGCTCCGTCAGCCGCTAAGGGGGGCTAGTTAATAGCGCCTGCTGCCCAGCAAAGGGGGAGGAGGAGGGACAGAATGTGTGATGGAAGCAAAAGCAGACACTGACAGGGGCCAGCATGCCTCGGGGTTTACCATCACTATCTGACCCACCTGGGGTTTGTACCAACCACGGCCTCCTCTGTGAAGTGAAGCCGCCTTTACTCCCTTGACTGCTGCACCCCTTCTCACATCCCCCCCCACCACCACCACTTGTCCATATTAGTCTGCTCAGGCCGCCAGAACAAACACCACAGACTGGGCAGCTTCAACAACAAAAAGGTATTTCTCACCGTTCTAGAGGCTGGGAGTCCAGATCAGGGTGCTAGCAGGTTGGTTTTCCTGAGGCCCCTCTCCCTGGCTTGCAGACAGCCGCCTTCTCCCTGTGACTTCACATGGCCTTTCCCTCCATGCAAGTGTGTCCCAATCTCCTCCTCTTATCCCCTCTAGGGTTAGCACCCACCCCTAGGACCCCATTTAACCTTAATCACCTCTGCAAAGGCCCTATCTCCAACACAGTCACACTCTGAGCTTAGAGCTTCAACATATGAATGGGAGGCAGACACAATTCCTCCTGTAACACCTCCCCTCCCCTCCTCTGCTTCCTGTGTCCACTCCCCTCCTCTTTCTGAGCTCTAAATGTCAGAGTAATGGGGCTTGCTCTCTCTCCATTTATTCTTTCTAACCCCTGGCCTTCAATGCATCTTTAGGCCTTATATTTGGCTAGTGGGTTGGTGGTGGGGGGTGGGGGATGATAGCCCTATCCTGAGAGGGCAGCTGGGGAAAGGCAGGTCACAAAGGGCAGGGGGGACACCTGTGGCTGCATGGGGTGGGTAGGCCAAGCTTGAGGTCCCGGAGCGGGGCATGCATTCCACCTCCTCTCTCCGGACCCGTGCCTGGTGGCCCTCGTTTGGAGGATCAACAGAGGTAGAACTGAGGACCAAAGACAACAATGAGCTAGGCCTCTGCTGTCATGTTACATACCATCTGCTCACCAACTTTTTGTAGAAGGACATCTTCCTTATTTGCCAGATTCTCCATGTGACCTAAATGATTACCCCTTTCTTTCTGGGCCTCTGGGGGTGGTGTGTTCCACCAGAAGGAGCGGTCTTCCAGTGATTCTATATGGCTTCAACTGAGAAACAACAGTGAACATACTTTCCCCCAAACTGCTTATTGTTGGGGGAGGAGAGGAAAAAGGCAAACAAGGAAATATGCCGGCCCACTAAGGGGTGATCCATCAGTGCTAAAACTGAGGCAGGAAAGTACTCTGGAAGTAACAAGGAGGGGCTCCAGCCCATAGGAGTAACCCCCCATTTCCCAGAAGCCCTGGAAGCTCAGTCAGGACCAAAAAATGAACAGAAGGAAGCTTAGCTCACAGCAAAGGCTGGGCCAGGAAGAGGCTGGGAGTGAGCAAACACCTGCATTCCAGGTACAGAGCAGGGGGAACAGGCTGCACACACTCACTCAGGTAGAAAGGGTATGGCATGCTTGTGAGGCCAGAGAGATCCTGTGCAGATAAGTGAGGAGATGCAACTAGGAGAGGGGCAGACACCTGAACATGGTGCATTAGGAATCCAGGCACTTTATTAAGGGCAGTGGAAGCCTTGGAAAGCTTTTAAGCTTGCAAGCGACAGGATTAGATTAACACCTTCCATTTAATGTCTTAGCATCTGTTTTATTTTGTCCGGAGGAATCTAAGCTAATGGAGGAGGCCTAGGGAGGGTTTCTAAGTGTTTCCAAGCACATGCCTGAGGCCCTGGGCCAGCCTGGCTCTCCTACATTCAATTTTGCGATGAAGATTTGCTCCCAGGCACAGTAAGGTAGTGTCTTGAAACTCTGCTGGATTTCCAGAGTCGGCTTTTGCTATAATAGCCATTTTGCATATATGTCCAGCCCCCGTTCCCTCCCCATTACCACAGGGACCCAAGGACAGAGGGAGGGGAGAGGAGCCTTGTGGTGTGGCTCAGCTTCACTGCAGCAGAGCAGAAGTCCAGTCAGCAACCAGAAGCCCCCTTTTCTTCCTGCATTTTATTCATGGGGTTCCTTAATAAGAACTGGTTGAGAACAGGATTAGCATTTGCCTGCAGCTGTTTTTAGTTTCTACATTCAGAAATCTCCTAGCAATAGGATCTGTGGCAAAAGAGTCTCACTTCCCTGTAGAGCTCATTGCAAGGTTTGGGAGCAGATGTGCTCTCAGCCGGTGAGCAGTCCTTGGCCACCTAAATGTGGTTCAGAGAAAGTCTGAAAGAGCTCTGAGGGCAGTGTGCCCACACACAGAGGCAGACGAGCCTCGGTGGGAGGAGGTCACAACTGTGCCTCTGCTGTGGCTCAGGGTCTTGTACTTCAAGGCCTATAAGGGTGTTCTGCATGGCCTATAAATTACTCCTGTCAGTAGAATTCTGGGTGTGAGGCACACCCCAGCTGATATGCTCGAAGAAATGCCATGACACCCCACAACACACTCTGCCTCCTGACAGCACCCCACCAGGCTGTACCCACCTGAAAATGCTGGAGAACCAAGCTATGGGCAGGTATTAGGACACTTCCTGACATTAACCAGGCATAGGAACCAATTTCTGCTACTCACTGCATGCCAGAAACTGTGCTGGTGTTCTAATATTTATTTATTTATTTATTTATTTATTTATTTATTTATTTATATTTACAAACACATTTTTTATTATGTTCAGTTAGCCAACATATAGTACATCATTAGTTTTTGATGTAGTGTTCAACAATTCATTAGTTGCATATAACAAGTGCCCTCCTTAATACCCATCACCCAGTTACCCCATCCCTCTAAAACTCACACCACACCTATGGGGCAGCATAGGCAAACCAAAAAAAGAATGCAGGGGCCCCTGCTTGGCCCCCGCTGCACAAACTGAGTATCCCTGACAGGAGTTCTGACCAGGTTTCTGGCCCTAATTCAGTTTGGCTTTGATTGGTTGCAGATAAAATGCAGGTCACTCTCAGTTAAATTTAAATTTCAAATGAACAACTCTTTTTTAAAAGTTGCCATTGTGTTAGTTTCCTATTGTTACTGTACCACATTACCACAGATTTAGTGGCTTAAAGCAGGACAATGTATTCTCACACTTCTGGAGGTCAGAAGTCTGGAAAAGGCCTCACTGGGCTACAGTGAAGGTGTCAGCAGGTGTAAATTCTTTTCTGGAGGCCCCAGGGCAGGATTCATGTCCTCCTCCCTTCCAAATTCTAGATGCAGCCCCATTCCTTGGCCCATGGCCCCTTCTCCATCTTCAAAGCAATGGCCAGTCTTTCTCATCCCACATCCTTCTGATACTTTAGGCCTCCTTTTTCCACACCTGAAGTTCCTTGTGATTCCACTGGACTCACTCAAATAATCCAGATAATGTTCCTATCTTAGTTCCCTTTTGCCATTCATAATCTCTGGGATTAGGATATTCCCTTAGGAGGTTTATTCTGTCTATCGCACACAATAAGTATGTCCCAAATATTGCATGAAGCATAATTATGCCAGAATTTATCCATTGTTTATCTGAAATGCAAATTTAACTAGGCCTTCTATATTTTACCTGTCTTGTCTGGCAGCCCCTCTCTGACCCAGGGTCCAGTTTCTGCCAGTCCTCTTCTAGGGAACACATGGCAAGCTTTCTTCCACATGAGACTGACAGCCTCCTTGGCAACTCCCATGTGTTCTGGGGCCTGTTGATTTAGTAAATTGGCCTGCCAGCATTTCGTAGTGGCATTTGTGTGCCCAGCCCAGCTCCTATGTGCCCTGCAGTTCTCCTGTCTGATCCCAGCACCCTCCAGGAGAGGCCAGGAAGCGGATGATGCCAGCACTCCATCTTCCTTAGAAAAGAGATGTGCTCGGAACTGAGGTCCAGGTCAAGTTGGGCAGGAGACGTCAGGAGCTGACCTGGGAGGGGTGGGTGGTCAAGGCAAGTGTCATAGGCTAAGCTGAGAGCTCCCCAGGTCAGGAGCTGTGTGAGTTGATTGCAGTGGACCTGAGAAGAGTATCAGTGAGGAGAAAGATGTTGGGGCAAGGCACCCACTGCAGGATGGATGGGAAGAACATGTGAGGAGGAGGAGAGGGAAAGAGACAGAGGAGGTGGGGAGGTGCAGAGGAGGTGGACAACGAGCACAGTTAAGAAAGAAGAATCAGGCAGGGATAGACACAGGAGACACATCCACTGTCTGAGCTATAAATGAGTGAGGAAGGAGCAGCCTCCTACATCCCGGCTCCCTGCCCACCACCTGTGGAAAATGCACTGAGGTCCTTCAGGGAAGGACAGCTTGTCCTCCCCTCCTGGAACAGGGTCACCCTCTGCAGGTGCCTGTCCTGCCCTATTTTGGGGGGTCCTGAGACATCCAGAGGGCTTCCCAACCATTTCGGTTGGAATTGCACATCCTCTCATTATCTGGGCCCATTCTTCCCCCCAAAAAGTGCTGGCTTCTCCAGGCATGGTGAGGAGACATCAAGAAGCATATCCATGCTCTCCAGAAACCAGCATCCCAGGCAGAGCTGACCATGGAGATGTGGGCTGAGGAGACACCACTCTGTGTCCCCATCCATCCCCATGAGAAGGGACATGCCTGGCGATTCACTGTCATTTCTTCCTCAACTGTTGTCTTTTGTTTTAGATTGGCTCTGTGCTTATCCAGACTACCTCATTTGGGAAAAGACAGACATTTACTTTCATTTTCATCCTTTTGACTTCACATATCAGCTGAGCCTCTCCTTCTTCCATTACCCATCACTTCCTGAAATTTTATTCATCACTCCCTGACCTCCTTGGCTTTGGAGACCAAATTCCTGGGCATTCCACACCTTGGGGTCCCTCCTGAAGGTGTTACTTTGAGAAAGAATTCTAGACGAACTTTGACAAACCAAGATGAATATATCCTGGCACTCTCAATCTCCTAGAAGGGTTTTCTCTGCCCCTCTTCAGGATACAGAAGCAAGTCATACACATGCTCATACCATAGCAAGCTCTTTTCAAGCAAGGTTGCAAAGGTAGCTCTATGGAGCCTTTCCATCTCAAGGTCTCTGTAGGGTAGAGGCCTAGGAATCTAAATTTCTAACAAGCTCTCAGGTGAGCCTTCAGGAAAGGTCAGGAAACACCAACCAGACAAGTTCAATAGGGAAAAGCCTGTTAGCTCCTCCTGGGTAAAGTTCCAGGTACTCTATACCATGGTTATGTCTTCTCTCCATATCAAATCAATAGATACTATTATTCTGTCCATTTGTCTATGAAGAAGTAGACACACAGAGGTTTTAAATAACTTGTCTAAGTTGATAGTAAGTGGTGGAGAGTAAAGAATTTGAAGTCATCTTTCAGATGAAGAATTTGAAATTGGGTCTTAAGTTCTTGTACTGCGGCACTCATGTATCTTGGAGTATTCATCAATGGGAGATGGAACCAATGGACCCTTTGTGGTCCTCCCACAGGGACAGTTACAATGTACATTTACTCAGTAAACCTGCAACACTAAGCCCAAGTTGATGGTGCCCTAAGCCCAAGTTGATGGTGCCCTTGGCCAAATTTATAGTGTTTCCTTATTCTGGCATTCCCCATTGCCCGCCCCCTGCTTCTTTCTCTTGCTGTATGAGTTCCCATCCCAAATAAACTACCTGCATTCAGACTTTTGTTTCAGACTCTTCTTTTTAGAAACCTAAGGTAAGATACTTATTTACTTCAATCTAAGTTTTACAGTTGCAAACAAACTTCTATATGTTAGATTAGAGAGCTGAAACATCTCACTGACCACAGCATGGGCATATTTCCTTGGTTTTGCCTAATGCAAATTTGGAGTCATAGAACAACTGCCATTGTTGATATTAGCCTAATCCCTCAATGACTTGCATGGTTATGATTCTCTTTCTGAGGAGTAGTACTAGGGACTTTTCAATAGACTTTAAAGGGCGCAAAGTATTTCATTGATTGATGCGTGTTTCTAGGCCCTTCCATGTGCCGAGCTCTGTGTTGCGGTCTGGGAATGTAATAATAAATAGACTAAATTCTAGTCCTGAAGAGATCTGCATCCTGTGTCCTAGAGGGCAGAGCTGGGGTCTCCTTCATGTTTGCACTGCCTCCTGGACCCAAGGCTTGACCATCAGCATGCCGACAGCACCCCTAACTCATTCATTCAGAGCCTCTAACTCCCTGATGATGGCAGGACAGAGAAGGAGGTTGGGTAGCAGCCTGCAAAGCAAGTGCTGCTACCAAGCTTCATGGGCACCAGAGCCTCAGGCTTCCTCCCCTGATCTGGGCACTGCCACAGTGATGACAGTTTAGGAGTGGCTTTCTATCCATATGACACTGGATGAATTCTGGAACACCATCAACAGGTCCACCTTAGCTATATTCCGGGTTATTGAAACTATAGCCTAAACAAAAGCTAGTTACACAAAAGATTACTGACCAGTTCATATGAAAAGCAGCTACGAATGGCATGATAAAAAAAAAAAAAAAGGAAAACTGCACATAATAGCTGCCCCCCTCTTGTCCTTGGCAAATAGTGTGGCAGTTTGGTTATTGAAATTAACAATTTTTATGGTGGTTTGAGGCATTCCAACTTGGGTGTATTATTCATTATTCATGAAAAAGTAAAAAGGAGAGCAATATTTCAGGCAGGTTCTTCAGGTCTTAGGGCCCCTTAGAGAGGGTGACGTTCACCAAAAAACTTTCCCAGGGAGCCCTCCAAGTGCCTCCCACTGAGCCCTGGGTCACAGAGAAGGTTAACACCCAGGTTCTGACTAGTTAGTGCCCTTGGGACAGAGTCCATGATGGTGTCACTGTTGTGTCAACCAGAGTGACAATGTATTTTACTATGTGTAATAGATATTTAGTAATGTTTGTAAAATGAATACCTCAATCATTTAGCATATAGGACATTTTTATGGTCTACCCTTATGATCAAGAAAAATATGCACTCCTGAGGGGCATAGAAAGGAGAATATTCATTTCTGTGTCAGGTAGTTTCCAACATTTTATGCATCTCCAGGCCATTTATACTATGAACTTAGGACTTTTCAAGGTACTATGAGTGGTATCAGACTGGAAGCCCTCTGGGCATCTGACTTTGGTAAAAAATCAACACAGGATGTATAATCTATCCTGAAAGCCCAAATGCAGGTGTCATCTCCAGGAAGGCTGTGGTTACACATGGAGAAGTTGAGACCAAATGTGCCTATAGAGCCTGGGAGAGGGAAGGGCTTGGAGAAGCAAGGTGCCAAGAGAGCAGATCTTGAGGGCTAGGAAGTTCCCCGTGGCATAGAGAGACTGGGCCTCAGCCTTTCACAGGCAGGTAGAACAAGCACATTCAGAAGGGCTCCATTAGGCCACCCTGTGCACCAGGGCCCCAGAAAGCCACAGTGGGCTGGAGGAGCCGGTGCCCTCCCTTTGCAGCTGTGCCCCTCAAACTCCTCCTTAAGCCCAGACTATGTGGATTGTCTGATTCACCTTCTTCACTTCTTGCTGCTCCCTCTGTTCACACTCTGGATTTCTTCTATCTCTGGCCTTTTCCACCTACGTCCACTCCCACTGTCTCCCAATACACAGCTGCCTGCCATCCAAGCCTCCAGCTTTCCCCTTCCTAGCCAGTCTTTCCCCTCTCCTCCAAACTCCTGCCACACCCTTTTCACATTATGGGGTAGGCTTTTTCCAGCCTGACCCAGGTCCTCCTTGCACATAGGCTCAGCCAGCCTCAAGTGTCCAGAATTAACCCTGAAGCTGAGACAGAAGTTTCTACTGATATGTTCACATGGTCCCAAGGGACCAGCCATCATGGGCTCCCCCTGCCCTCCCCTTATCCATGCATACCACCTCCCTCAAGAGTGGGAAGTCAGGACGCCATCACAGAAGGTGGACACATGCCACTTCTTCTTTTCAGAATGTGCAGAATAATCCAGAAATCTGTTATGCCTTCTTTCATTTTCAAAAAATTACACATTCACTGAATTTCTAAGGCCATTTCATGTGACCATCAGGGAGATGTGCAGCCTGCCCTTTTGCAGCAGCACAGTGCCAAGGTTGGGGTTGGAAGCTCCAGGACTGTGGGGAGGCCACCTTCTTTCAACATACTCATGCCGGCAGGCCAAGGCCTTGTTTCCTCATGAAGACTTTTATTTAATATGCTAGAGACATTTACTTTTGCCCTTTGGTGACCTCCTGGGATGAATACAGTGGTCAATGTGACATTTCAATGGTGCCTGACTGTTCACTTTGTGGAGAAAGCAGCTTTCCAGAGACAGACTGGCCTCTGTGCCATTGCCAGGCTGACATCAAAGGTTTTACAGCACTGTTCTAACAGCTGCTCCTTCTGGCCACTTACTCCAGCTACAAGACATACTTGACACAGGGCCCACAGAATCCGGCTGAGCCTCCTCCTAGTCTGGGACAGACTCTGGGCCAGATTGTGTGGACTTCTGTGAGGTCCATCTGGCTGGGGATGCCCTGGAACAGGTGGGAGGAGAAATGTTGCACTGGGTTCAACCTAGACACAAAGACAGGGTATGTGCATAAAAAGTAAAATAAGGGCCTCAGTGACTTGGCATCAGCCAGTGTTCCCAGCCCTGGAGTTCAGACCAAGCCTGACGGATGGAAGAAGTGCAGATGTCTTCAGAGCACTGGGTGACACTATATGCCACCTGCACCCACTCCAATCTCTGTGGAGCTGGAGCCCTTTTCCTGATTGCCAGGCCCAGGGCATGGTGTTTGCAAGGTCACCTGCATGCCCTTAGGTATGTGTGATGGTTACTACCACATCAGTCAAGAGGTGACATCCAGCAGCCTCTTTGCTGCTTTCCATCAAACAACTTGAGTACACAAGGTTTTAAGCCAAATAGCTAGGCATCATGCAGGAATTCAGGCTGGACACTATACTGCAATCTGCGTTGGGTCTCTGGTCCTCATGAGTCCCTTCAGCCAGCCTACGAAGGAATCTCCTCTCCTGGCTTCCACCAAGCCTGATCTCCTCACCTGCCTGAATGTTTGGGGGAACACTGCAGCAAGACTGAGAGCAGCACACCTACATAGATAACCCCTCCGGTTCTCTGTCAGAACACTGCTGGTGTTTCTTTCCTTCCTCACACACTGCACTCACATTTTTTGGTTTTTGTTGTTGTTGTTGTTGTTTTCACAATTTCTATCTCCCTTACTAGGCAGCCATTTCTACAGCAGGCAGTCATTGCTGGCACTGGCACTGGCCTGACAAGGGGCTGGCTCTCAATAATCATGTGCCAGACACATGAAGCAGATAAATACCCTCTGGTCTCCCAGGTGAGCCCCCAACAAAATCTGATACATGTGGCTGGGACACGGTAGGAACCTGTCCATCATACCAAGAAGGGACCACAAAACAACTGAGAAGGCGACTTTTGTTTAACTTTCACTCACAGAAGCAGATACACATCCAACAGATGGTGAGGTTGAGAAAAGGAAGGAGAAAAGAGACATTGAGAGAAAGGGACCATCTCAGTGTTTGAGGATGTACACACAGTGTGGCCCAGCAGGAGCATGGGCACCTGGAGGGCCCTGGGATGGGGTGACCACAGGTGCTAAGGCTTAGTTCTCTAGCACAGAGCGCAATTCTAGCTGCAGGCGGTGTAATTCAGTCCCAGTCCGAAGGCCAGAGAAACAGGATTTGCAATGTCCAAGGGTAGGAAAAGATGGACATCAACAAGAGAGACAGGAAATTAGCTTTTTGTTCTATTTGGGCCCTCAATAGATTGGATGATGTCCAGCCACATTGGTGAGGGTGATCTTCTTTACTCAGTCTGAGGATTCAAATGCTAATCTCTTCCAGGGACACCCAAACAGACACACCCAGAAGTGTGCAGGTGGTGATTTAAGGCCAGATGCAAGGCATACAGCCCCTTGCTCCCTGGATCTGAACAGAAACTCTATTTCCATACTTCCTTAAAAGCTCAGTAGTTTTTAATTTGATATAGGCTGGGGTATCAGGCAATCAAAGCTGTCAGAATTACATTGAAAGCAAGAGCAAATGTCTTGAGGAGGAATGAAGATATTCTCTAAATGGTGAGTAAAATACATGAAATGTGATGCATGTATTTTATAATGCTTTTTCTACTTAGAGGTTTTTGTTGTTGTTACCATTCTGATTTTCATTGTTTTCTAGAGAGCTGAGCAGATCCTGTGATACCCTAATGAGTATGACATTGTTACTCATTTGGGCCATAGGTTAATAGCCCCGCAAAAGACCACTAGAAAAACTTCTGATGAAGCAAATCTCAGTTTATTAAATTACCCCAGTAAAGAAGAACACCAACTTGACAAAATTCTAATAGCATCTCAGAAAGGGGACTCTGGGAAAAGTAATTATAGGTTTTTAGGGTATGAGCCAGATCACTTTAAATCAGGGCTTGCAAGGAAAGGAACTGGTAGGAACTGAAAAGGATTTTGCATAATGGATTAGGATCAGTGGTGACAGACAGGTGAGGGTCTTAAAGTGAGTATTGCTGTATCAAGCAGTTAGTCTTGATAAGGAAGCTATTTTATGTGACCCTCAGTCTTATCTTCCAGGAACAAGTGCTTTCCAAAGGTATGTTTGCTTGGTCCAATACTGTTTAGCACAGGAAACAGGAAGTCTGTCGATTTCAGTTCTCAGGTACTATATCTAACTTTTCGAGAACTATCATTTTGGCAATTAAAACTAAATAGTAAATAAAAATATTTTGGAAAGCAAATGTTCTCTCTCATGTAACACACCTGGACTGTTCAAACCCTTCACATATACTCTGCGGGTTAAGCAAGTCTCATGTCCTAAACTATGCTGACTTGGTCCTTTCTGTGGCCAAGGAAGACAGGTGGGCTTGGGTCCGGCTGTCGAAGTTAATTCACCTGGATAAAGATCGTTAACAAAGTCAGCACTAAAACTGAGATGTTCAAATTCTAAGTCCCTTTTCTTTCCATGGCCTCCAGCCACGCACCGCTTTTGCAAACATTATCTCTTGAATAGGTCACATTTTCACAAAATCAAGATGATAGCTTACCCTGCAACTTCCTAGCACCAGGCATGATGCTAGAGGCTTAGTGATGGAAAGATGAAAAGAGATCATAGTTCTGTGCCTCAAGAAGCTAGTACTCTAGTGGGAGAAAAACAATGACAGTAAAATGTGGTATGTGCAACAATTGGTTCTTACCAGGCAGAGTGGATGTGCACCTGAGATATTGTTTTTGTTTCTGTGTATTTCTCTTTTGGGGAGGGGGTGAAGTGGTGGCTGTGGGAGCAGGGAAGATAGGAGGAGTAGGAAAATCTTAACAGAGAATTCATCTGAAATGGACTCTGAAAAGAATGCCCACACTTTCCCAGGTAATGAAGGGAAGAGATGGCATTCCTGGCAAAGGGACTAGTGTGTGCACAGGTAGGGTGCATTGGTGTGCTCAGGTTACAGGTCATCCAGAACTGACTTGGTTCATGTCTGCCGATGTGTTCCCTACTGAAGTCCCCACCTGTGCAGAGAAGCTTGGTCCCAGGAGCAGAGGAGGATTCCCTCCTGGAAGAGCAGTGGCATTGCTGATGGACTGGAGAGAGCCCCAGCCCTGTGGTGCACAGAGAAAAGTGACGTGTGGAGGTGATGTTTACCAGGAGGCGTAGAGGCTGGGTTTAACTGAACTTCACTTACAGCTTCAGAAGTTAGCACATTTCAGGGCAAAAGAAAGGATTAAAATCTAAAGATCTGACACAGAGGGAGGGACAAATGGGCCAAGGATTTGAGTGCACTGATCACAGGACCTGGAACAGAGTGGCTGCAGCCACAGCCTGGGCTCACGTCAGCAAGCTCTCAGACACCAGCTTGAGGGCCCTGACTCCTGTGAGGCATGTGGATGCGTAATACATCACAAAATCAAAATGACCTTCCCTCAAAATGCAAATGGTGCTTCAGGCATGCTAAATGTTCTACTGAGCCCCAGCATACATAACTCATGTGTCATTCACAGTGCCCAGCACTCTTGAGTGGAATGGCATACCAATGAGGCTGCGTGGGATGCTACTTGCCTCAGCTTAACTGATTTTGGAGAGATGCTCAAGTGGAATTAAAACCTCTTTAGAATGCTGTCTTTCCCAACTGGGTATAAGGAAAGGGAAATGCAGGAGGGGGCAAAATACAAGCAAACTCTATAGAAGTTTGTCTACTGGAACTATGAGAGAGGTGGAGGCAGGAAGAAGAGACAAAGGAACAGGAAGAGAAGGAAGAGGAGAAAGATAGAAAAGTGGAATCAGTGTGACTTTTGTTTCATGACCAGCAAGCATGCAGGCTCAGACTAAATCTCTACTCCTGGGATCATTAAACAACAACTAATAATTGTACAAACAGTCATTTCCTGGGTTTCTACCATGTGCCAAGTAGAATACCAACACTTCAAAGTAAATAGTAATTATTTTCCCCATCTTAAATGTGAGATTACAAATGCTATGAAAGATCAAATAACTTGTCAATGTACCTACAGTACATAAACAGGAATTCCAGGCTCCAAACCCAAGTACACTTTTCTTCTGTCTTTTACAAGGAAGGGGCTTGAGTAATTCTATCCAATTGTTTCTGATGCCAATGCATCTGCATATGCTTGTTTTATTGCATTTCTCAAAGTCCAAGCTGGTGTGACAAAAAGCTGTGAGAAGGACATCTGTTAGAAAGTCTAATGCAGATGCCCATCCTCCATCAAAGGTAGCAGAGGTTCAAATAGAAAGAGCAAGACCCAGAGTTTTCAGATGTGGTTTCTCACTGGCTTGTTCTCCCTGAAACATGCCTAAATCATCCTCCAGGTTTTCAGAAACTCCATTGTGAATTCATCAAGTTTTAATATGCAAATTTTAAAGCTTAGTTTCAACCAAAGTGGATCCTATCTATTTTGTTTAAAATGTATATGCATTTTTGAGATGGTTGGTGAATTATAAATGTTAAGATTATATATGTCTGATAGGCCAGGAAATATTGCCTCCTATTAGATAGGAAACCCCTTTAAAAATTTATATTCTAGAAGCAGAGGACTTCCAGGAAGCATCAGATCATCCAGTAGGTAGGGATCTTGGTGATAGCTCTAAGTGGTTCTCAAAGTGTGCTTCCTGGACCAGCAACATTTAGTATTACCTGAGATCATTACTTGTTAGAAATGCAAATTACCTGGCCCTGCTCCAGACCTGAGAATGTATTTTAACAACCTCTATGTGATTCAGATGCTGCTCAAATGTGAGAACCCAGTTCTTAACCCATTTTTACCCACACATCCCCAACTTTTGACTTAGAAAAACTCCATCATCATGATCATAGTTATCACCATCATGTGAACCAGGTGCCATATACCATTCTAAGTCCTCTCTATGAAGTATCCTGTTTAATTAAAAAGAAAAAAAAGAAACCCACAACCCAGATTTTACAGATCAGAGAATTGACTAGGGAAGTTAAGGAGTGTGCCCAAGGTACACAGGCATAAAATACAAGGTGCTCATTTAAAGCTTTCATTTACACCGCCACCCTGAGGGTGAAACGTAAAGAGGCTCATTTCAAGGGGTGTTCCTTACTGGTGGAGTGGTACCTAAGCTCAAGGTTACCAACGGTTGTGTACTTTAGCATCACCTGGGGGAGTTAGAGGGTTTCCCCTCAATTTTTTATTGTGTTCAATATACGTAACACAAAAATTGCTCTTTTAACCATTTACAGTTCAGTGGCATTAAGCACATTCACAATGTTGTGCAACCATCCATCATCACTATCCATTTCCAGAACTTTTTCATCATTCTCTACAGAAACTGCACTCATAAATAGTAACTCCCCATTCTCTCTCCTTCTAGTCTCTGGTAACCTCTATTTTACTTCCTATCTGTATTAATTTGCTTATTCTAGGTACCTCATATATGCAGAATCATACACTATGTGTTGTCCTTTTGTATCTTGTTTATTTTACTTAGCATAATGTTTTCAGGGTTCCTCCATGTTGTATTATGTAACAGAACTGCATTCTTTTTTAAGGCTGAATAATAGTCCATTGTATGTGTATGCTATATTTTGTTTATTGAAGGATATTTGGGTTGTTTCCACATTTTGGCTATTGGCCATTGTAAATAATGCTATTGTGAACATTGGTATATAAGTATCTGGTTGAAACCTTGTTTCCAGTTATCTTAGGTATACACCTAGCAGTGAAATTGCTGGCTCCATGGGGCGCCTGGGTGGCTCAGTCATTAAGCGTCTGCCTTCGGCTCAGGTCATGATCCCAGGGTCCTGGGATCGGGTTCCCTGCTTGGTGGGAAGCCTGCTTCTCCCTCCCCCACTCCCCCTGCTTGTGTTCCCTCTCTGGCTGTGTCTCTCTCTGTCAAATAAATAAATAAAATCTTAAAAAAAAAAAAAGATATTGCTGGCTTATATGGTAATTCTATGTTAAACTTTTTGAGGAACAGCCAAACTACTTTCCACAATGGCTGCATCATTTTACATTAAATGCACCACTGTTCAAATTTTTCCACATCCTCTAGTTAATTAATTAATTAAAGCCATGCTAATGAGTGTGAAGCAGTATCTCACTGCAGTTTTAATTTGGTAGCATTTACCAGCAAAGCCATCTTGTTCAGGGCTTTTTGTTGTTGTTGGGAGTTGTTTGTTTATGTTTTTATTACTGAACCAATCTCCTTACTAGTTACTGTTTTAGTATATCTTCTACTTCTTCATGATTCAATGTTGGTAGGTTTTGTGTTTCTATGAATTTGTACATTTCCTATAGGATAGCCAATGTTTTGGTGTACAACTGTTCATAGTACTCTCTTATAATCATTTTTGATTCTGTAATATTGGTAGCAATATCCCCACTTTCATTTCTGATTTTAGTAATTTGAGTGCTCTGTTTTTACCTTAGTCAGTATAGCGGTTTGTTAACCTTGTGTTTCTCTAATCACCAATTTTTAATTTTATTGATTTCTGTATTGTTTTTCTATTTCTATTTTATTTATCTCTAATCTCTATTATTTCTTTCCTTCTGTTTGTTTTGTGTTCTAGTTTGCTCTTCTTTTTCTAGTTCCCTAAAATGTAAAGTTAGGTCATTGATTTAAGATCTTTCTTTCTTTATTTTATTCAGTTTATTTTTGTGCTTTTATTAAAGTATAATTAAAATATACAGTGTTATATTGATTGGCTTCAGGTGTACAATATGGTGATTCAACAATTCTATGCATTACTTAGTGCCCATCTCGGTTAAGTGGACTCTAGATAAGGGCGATTAGGAGCTTTCCTCTTTTTCAAGTGTATGTCTTCACAGCTATAAATTTCCCTCTTAACACTGCTTGTGCTATATCCCACAAGTTTTTATTGTTTTCATTTGCATTTGTCGCTAGGTATTTTCTAACTACCCTTGTGATTTCTTCTTCGATTTATTGTTTGTTTAAAGTGTGTTGTTTTAGGGGCGCCTGGGTGGCTCAGATGGTTAAGCGTCTGCCTTCAGCTCAGGTTGTGACCCCAGGATCCTGGGATCAAGCCCAGGTCAGGTTCCCAGCTGAGCAGGGAGTCTGCTTCTCCCTTTGCCTCTGCCCCTGCTTGTGCTCTCTCTCTCTGTGTCTGTCTCTCTCTCTCTCTCAAATGAATAAATAAAATCTCTTTTTTAAAAAAGTGTGTTGTTTTAGAAGTAGAGAACAGAACAGTGGTTACCAAGGGAAGAGAGGTGGGGGAAATGGGGAGATGTTGGTCAAAGAGTACAAAATTACAGTTACACAGGATGAATAAGTCTAGGTAATGCACAGCATGATGACTATAGCTAATACTATAATGTATACTGGAAATTTGCAAAGAAGAATAGATTTCAGGTGCTCTCATGACAAAAAAAGAAGAAGAATGGTAACTATGTGAGGTGTTGGATGTGTTAATTAGCTTGAGTAATCATTTCACCATGTATATGTATATCCAAACCTATTGTACACTTCAAATATATATGATTTTTATTTTTTTATTTCATGACTCATTTTATATTAAACATTTTTATTTTTTTAATTTTTTATTCAAGTATAATTAGCATACAGTGTTATATTAGTTTCAGATGTGCAATATAATGATTCAACAATTTTATACCTTTCTCAGTGCTCATTAGGATAAATGTACTCTCAATCCCCTTGATTTATTTCACCCATTCCCCCACCTCTCTCCCCTCTGATAACCAGCAGTTTGTTTTCTGTATTTAAGAGTCTGGGGTTTTTTTGGTTTGTCTCTTTTTTTCTTTGTTCATTTGTTTGGTTTTACATTTTTTATTTTTAAAAAAGTTGTTTAATTTCTAGAAATTTGTGAATTTTCAGATTCCTTCTGTGACTGATATCTAGTTTCATTCTATCTGATTGGAAATTTTGTTTGGGGATATTTTTTAGGACAGTGATATTTATTATTTATAATATTTCAATCTATTCAAATTTACTTTTTTGTGACCTAGCATCTGGTTTATCCTGGAGAACATTTCATGTGCACTTGAGGAAAACATGTTTAGTATTGTTCACTGATTTTAAAAGTTGTTATTATTGTTTAAATTGGCAATATCAGTTGCTGGTGAGGATGCAGAGTAACAAACTATTCATCGCTGATGTGGGAATACAAAAGTTGCAAGCTTTTCTTATTTCTAAGATTTATTTATTTTAGAGAGAGAGAACACATGTGAGCAGGGGGAGGGTCAGAAAGAAAGAAATGCAAGCAGATTCCACACTGAGTGCAGAGCCGGACAGGGGATTTGATCCCATCACCTGGAGACAATGACCGGAGCAGAAATCAAAAGTTGGATGCTTGAGCCACTCAGGTGCCTCCAAAATTTCCAAGCTTTAGTGGAAGACAATTTGGCACATTTTTGCAAAGCTAAACAATGCTCACCATAAAATCCAGCAATCACACTATGAAGTATTCCCCGAAATGATTTAAAAACTTATGTCCACACAAAATCCTGTATATAAATATTTATAGTAGCATCATTAATAATTCCAAGAACTTGACGCACCACAATTCAACAGATGAGTGGATAATCAAGTTGTGATACATCTGTACATGTGGTTCCATCCATAAATGAATACTAGACAGCAACAAAAAGGACTGAGCTAACCAAAGCTATGCAAAGACATGGATATATGTTAAATGCATGTTGTTAAGTGAAAGAAGCTAGTCTCTGAAAAGGCTACTTAGTTTATGATTCTATTTATATGACATTCTGAAAAAGGCAAAACTATAGAAGCAGTAAACAGATAAGTAGTGCCATGGTTTGGGGAGAAGAGAGGGTTGACTAGGTGAAGCGCAAAAGATTTTTTAAAAATACGTTATTTATTTATTTGAGAAAGAGAGAGAGCATGAGCAAGGGGGAGGGGCAGAGGGAGAGGGACTAGCCAACTTCCCACTGAACATGGAGCCCAAGAGGTGGCTCCATCCCAGGACCCTGAGATCACAACCTAGGCCAAAGTCAGCTGCTTAACTGACTGAGCCACCCAGATGTCCCAAAGCACAGGGAATTTTTTTAGGACAGTGCAACTATTTTGTATGATACCAAATTGCTCATATATATATATAAATATATATATATACATATATATATATATAAATATATATACACATATATATTTATATATATAAATATATATATCTCAAAAACCTTAGAACTCTGCAGTTCTTGAACTAGAACTTGCAGAACAAGAGTGAAACTTAATGTATGCAATTTTTTAAAAATATCACGCAGGAAGTCAGGGAATCCCAGTATGGAATGTAGACTATGACCAAAAGAAGCTATTAAAAGTGTATGAAATAACCTCACTAAGGGTGGTGAGGAAAAAACGATTCTGACCTAAGTAACTTTGGAAGTGAGTGGAGATTGTGAGGTTAAATGCAAAAGACACTATGCATAAGCCGTATGCTCTTGTTGATAACATTTTTCACATAGGGGTATAGGTTAACAGGGTTATAGGTTAATTGTTCTGAAATTTATATGCATAACTACTGGAATTAAACTATCGTATAAATGGATGATGGATGGTGGGATCTCAGTTTGTTACTACCGGTGGGGGGAGGTTACAGCAAGGAGGAAAGCCAGAACGAACCATATGGTAATAGAGACATGAATGTGATCGCTCATTCAGCTTAGTGTAGAAACAAATGGATACATTTAGAAATATTTGCAGTTATGTATATAAGTGGGTCAGTATACATACATATATTTCCTTGCTTTGTCAACTGAGAAGGCCTAGAAGCAACTACATACCTGTAACAACCAGTACATTTTGTGACTAGATCTTGGTTTCTACCAGGAATCTTTGGAGAAATATCTGATTCTGAGACTGGGGCAGTGAGCCTAGGTCATCTTGAAGTGGCAGAAATTAAGGAAGTTTAAAAAAACAAAACAAAACAAACAAACAAAAACAATGATGGAAATATGTCAAAGGTACCCATGAGTCAATTGAAAAAGCTCGCAATGGTCAAAGCTGGAACAGTTTGAGCAAGAATATAAATAAAGTAGTACTGGATTGTAACTCAGAGTATGAAACAAAAATCCAAGAATCCATGCAAATATAAGGAAACGACTGAATAAAGAAAGAAATGTGTGACAATTGACAAATCTCCCTTATTCTTTGGAATTAGAATAATTCCAAATAATTTATATAGATACTCCTGCCCAAAGACATGGATATCAATCCCAACCCCTTAAGTATGGGTTCTAGATAGTGACTTTCTTTTAAAGAGTGGCAGTATGCAAAAGGGTGAATAAAAGGAACTTTACAGTGGAAAATCCTGCCAAAGAGTACCTCATCACTACATCAAAAATAAGGAAAAGAGAAATTTTCACAGAGTAGCCAAGAAGATATGAGAACAAAATGTTGCATCCTGAATGAGATTCTGAAACAGAAAAAGTACATTAAATTAAAAATAGGGAAACCTGAATAAAATAAGTACTTTAGCTGATAATAACATATCTGTATTAGTTCACAATTGTGACTAAAGTACCACTAATCTGTGGTGTTAAAGAGGGAAGCAGGGTATATGGAAATTTTTTGCCACTTTTCTATAAATCTAAAACTATCCTAAAGTAAAAGGTTTACTTAAATACATCTGTGTGCAGTTTGGTTACATCCACAAAACACTCTAGATTTAAAGATGGAACCACATAAAAACCATCACCAAACATGAGAAACCCGGAATACATAGAATCTCCCAGTATTTTGGCCTCTCTTCTTCTCCCTTTGCAGTTCTGCCAGCAGCACCACCACTGTCTGAGGCTCACCGCATGTTGTATGTCAAAACAGACAGGTGGATTGGTAATAATTTCTTCACCTCATCTCATCTCATGCCACTGAAATATACAACTTTCATCTGAAATACATCATCCCAGAGCATCTCAAGTAACTTTGATTATAGCTAAGGCAAGGAGTACTAATGACACAGGTGCACTGGAGTTAGATTCCCTGATGACATGCTGGCAACAACTGATCCCATAGCTTCTGAGGTTGATCTGGATCTGGTCAACTCCAAAGGGGTGGAGGTTCAGGAGAAGTTTCTACCCCTTAAAGAGAAGTGAAGGATAGATATTGTCCTGGTCTCACAGTTTAATCTTGCTACCTGCCCCAAAGATGGGAGTATAGACATAGCTCATGGGAAAGCAGCTGGGCACAGGATGCTCAGTGTTTCTCCTGAATTCAAATGAGCCTTTTCCAAATGTAGCAATTCTGAGCCCAAATGAAACCCCCAGGATAGACATAAGATGCCATAATGTTGTCTTGCCTAAAATACATTTTCCCTTCAATCATTTCTTGAACCTTAATAATGCAAAGGCACTAAGAAGGGATTTCTAAACATAAATGTTTCACCATCAGAATTTTAGGAGAAATACAACAGGTTCCAATTTCTTTGGTAGAATCTGCTAAACTAAGAAATAGTTTCAACTCTGCCTCAGCCGTTCCCAGCACAATCTGCTCCTTCCCTCCCTACTTGTTTATGCATACCTCTATTATAGCACACTCTCCATAAGACTGTGAATTTTAGTTTTGACTGTCCTGAAGACTGATTCATTCACCTTTGTACTCCCACACCAGGTTCTCAGCGACGGGCTACTGATTCTGGGAAGGCAGCATGGGGGAAGTCCTCTACTTCTCAGGAGCTTGAGCCTGATGCTGAGGACTGAGAGTTCATTAATCATGACCTATGGGTTGTCAGACAGCACTACAAGGTGCAAATAGCTTTGCATCAGATTGGCTTCTTTAGTGCATATGCTATTTTTGGCATCTCTGATACTGCAGCAGAGAAATCTACAGAGCATCTCATTCCAAGAGACATTGCTACAGGAAGAAGCCATATGAGGTTCCCAGGGACAGGAGACCCCATCAAGCTACAGTCTGGCCATATGAAAAGTTCCTTCTTTCCTCGAGCCTGACAGGATAGCAGAGTTACTGCTAAAGAAGGCCATATATCAGGAGGCTGACATTCACCATGTCAGCCTCTTGAGGAATAATTTCTACTCTGCAGCCAAAGAAATGATGTCATTAGCCTTTTCTTAAAGAGAAGACATTTTTAAGGATTTGCCCAAATTCACAGCTGTGCCATTTTTGAAACTCTGCCCTTTGATTGGCACACAATCCTCCACTCCATTTGGAAGCTTTTCCTTCCATGATTCTTTAGAAAGGAAGGAGCCCTCAAGGTGCTTTTGAACCAAACTTTCTGTGTTATTACTGTCCCCAAGGAGCAGCATTAAAACAGAAAGCTGCCTTCCAAAAGAGGGACATCACCGTCCTCCCAGTTTGAAAGTAAAAGTAGGGGATAAGAAGGGAAGGTTTACTGTCATGAGCAGTATTATCTAGCATAATGGCCTACACTTTTTTTTTTAGTCTTGTGTGCCTATACATAATCAACTTAGGTTTATTAAATCAGATATAACAGTTTATGCCAATGTGAAGTGAACACATTTTTTTGGTGTTTAAGAGGCAAAGACCTCTCTTTCTGGAGTCTCCTACCTCCTTTGACATTTTGTTGTACTCTTTAAGAAGTAATGGGAAATAATGTTATCATAACACCAGAGGACTAGTTTCAAAGTGGTGCCTGAAAATTTAGCTGTGCCATTTCCATTAACAGCTATGACAGGCATGTAACTAAACCCCCATGTACTGTGCTGCAAATTTCCTGCAGAGCCCGCCATGTGGAGATGGGAATTGGAGAGTGAGTCTGATGTTTATCATGTCTATTGAGCAGTGTATAGGCATGGACCCGAAGCATTTGGAAGAATCTTTGATAGCAGCATGTGGGGTTGCTGGCCAGTGAGATGGAGCTTCTTCCTCTCCCTTAGGGTTCCTCAACCAAGGCCATTCTCCGTCTCCCAAGAGAAAAAAAGAAGAGGAAAGACCAATACCCCAGGGTTCTCTGTCTGGGCTTCTTGGTGTCTCCATTGAAGGAAACCTCAGAGAACAACATTAAGGATGAGGGTCCCAAGGGTCACACCCATCACAGTCAATGTTGCTCTAAGCAGTCAAGCCTATCTGAGGAAGACAGTAGGCTAAAACACACTGCAGTCTTAACAACTTTCTCACATTCAATGCTGGCCACTGAACCAGGCATATACCCATCGCAGATATTTTCTGGATCCCCTCAAATTGTCTCCATTCAATAATGGGCCTTCATTCCTCCTTTGAGCCCTGTGCTAAATAAAGAAGTCTCTGCATTATAGTCAGTCTTTCTCCTTTCCTCCAGACCTTGCTACTAAATGCTTTCTCCTTCTTATAGATTTGCAAAAAGCAGAGAAAGCAATCACAACTAGTTACCACTTTTACATGAGGAGAATTACCAATCTTACTAAAAGATTGCATCAGTGCCAAAATGCCCTATGTGTCCCAGGCTCTGGGATACATAGAGACTTTGTACTACAGGTATTTATAGACAGTTTTTTCTAACATTCAGATGCTGTTTCCCTGGTTGTGGGGCTTCTCTGTAGACATTGTCACCATGCTGGGCTTCTCTAATCACAGATCCCAATAATTGATGGAGTTCTGTTATTTCACTTCTCTGCCTCAGAGCCTCAACTCTGATGGAGACAGAGTGCCCTTTTCAGAAACCCCTCCACTCTCTGTCTTTTCTCTCCAGCAACCTCTCCCAAGCTAGAATGTTTGCATCTTTTTGAGCAAGGAAACTGTCTCAGAAAGCATTTACCGAATGCTGTTGGGATAGACTTAATGTTCTCATTCTTAGAATTTTGGAAATAAAATATCCCAGCTCTTGCAAATCAAAACCTTGCATTTAAAACTTATCTCTATCTAGCCTGAGAGGCAGAGTCTACCATCTCCAGTGCTGAGGTTCCTTCCATTTAATGCTGTTCATCAGGTAGTATAGGCAGATCATGGGTTCATAAGCACTTGGACTGTTCACTCTGACCACTACTGAACAGTTGGAAACACAATAGGTTGACAGTAACTGAGCAGGTATTGAGCTCTTAGGCTCAAGATCACTCCTTTGTTTTATGACTCCCAGTCCCTGTCTTGTGATCTCATCCCTTTGCCCAGCCCAAGTCCTCCAGATGCCCCCTAAAATTTCCCCCAGGAGAAGACAGTTTGACCAGACCTGGTTCTTTCCTATTATTGTTAATTTCATGTGACAGCTTCCTAGACAAACCCATAGCTAGACTCACCAAGAAAGAAAGAGAGAGGACTCAAATAAATAAAATCAGAAATGAAAGAAGTGATGTTACAACACCACAAAAATACAAAGGATCATAAGACACTACTATGAACAATCATACACCAACAAATTGGACAACCTAGAGGAAATGGATAAATTCTTACAAACATACAACCTACCAAGACCGAAATATGAAGAAATTAAACATATGAATAGACCAACTACTAGCATGGAGACTGAGTCAGTAATCAAAAACCTCCCAAGAAACAAAAGTCCAAGACAAAATGGCTTCACCTGTGAGTTCTACCAAACATTCCAAGAATGTTTAATATTAATACCAATACTTCTCAAGTCTTTCCAAAAAACAGAAGAGGGGGAAACACTTCCAAACTCATTTTACTTGGTCCTCATTACTTCCATTTCCAAACCAGAAAAGGACACCACAAGAAAAGAATATTACAGTCTACTGTCCATGGTGAACAAAGATGCAAAAATTTCCACTAAGTTTTAGCAAATCAAATTCAACAATATATTAAAAGGATAGTACAGTATGATCAAGTGGGATTTATTCCAGGGTTGCAAGGATGGTTCAACATCCACAAATCAATGCGATATATCACATTAACAAAATGAAGGATAAAAATTATATGATCATCGAGGCACCTGGATGCCTCAGTCAGTTAAGCAATCAACTCTTGATTTCGGCTCAGGTCATGATCTCAGGGTCATGAGATCGAGCCCTACATGGGCTCTATGCTGAGCATGGAGACTGCTTAAGATGCTCCCTCCCCCTCTTCCTTTGTCCCTCCCCCCCACTCATGCTTTTTCTCTCTCTATATATATATATATAAAATCATCTCATTAGATGCAGAAAAAGCATTTGACAAAATTCAATATCCACTTATAACAAAAGCTTTGAACAAACGTGTGTATAGAGGGAACATACCACAACATGCCAGATCATCCTAAAATATATGTTACTGGAGGATGCTTCCACATGAAGAATTTGCTGTTGCCCCATCTCTACTCCTTCTCATGTGTGGTTAAAAGCATCCCTTCAGGCCTTCGGGGGTACATGGGGCCTCTGGGCCATCAGATCCGAGCCTGCCCTTCCTGGGTCCTGTCCTTGCAGGGGATTCTAGTGGCCTCAAGGACAAGGCTTTCATCACCAAGGGCGCTAATGGAGAAATGTGCTTCTTACCTTTCCTAGGTTATACCTCTGCGTGTCAGCAAAAGCCTTCTGGACTTCAACAGCCTAGTCCACACCAGTGACCATAGGTGAATATTGACAGCTATTGGGAGAAGTCCACATTCTTGGCCTGGTCTTTTGCTATACTTTAGTCAAAATATCCTTTCCAGTACATAGTAGCCTAGTTTTCACTGTGTGCTTTTGAGCAAACCATTCTTTCTGTCTTGTATGTCTTTCTTCCTCTTTTCCATATGGAAAAGTCTTTCAAAATCTTGGTGAGTAATTCATTTTTTGATACTCTGAGCCTTTTCTACAGCTCACATCTCTCAGACTATGGAGTATGGCCCCTCACAATACCCACCACCTAGGATGTGCACTCAGAACACGCCTCTAAACTCTACCACCTGCCCTACTCCTAAAGTGCACCATGCTCCACTTGCACTACCTGTATGTCACACATGATGCCTTGCATTGTAACGACCTATGATAGGCACCCCAACCACAAGCTTGCTATGTTCAGGGTTATTTGTTAAGTGAGCGAATTTTAGAAAGTAAGAACTTTCTGTCTTAAACTATACAGAGCATCTTCCTTGTTCCTCTGTGAAACCGTGCTGAAAACAGGCAAAAATCGCTGAGCTAGTTGTTCCAGGAAATGCTGACTCCTAGAACAAGAACTGGGAGCTGGCTCAAAAGCTTACCAGTCTTGTCATCCAAGCCCTTACCACCAATGCAAAGCTACCATGTCATTAACTCTGCCTGATCCCAAACAGTTCTTTTCTTGCCTTGCAAGGCCCAGCCTGAACCCTCCTCCAATCTTCTCCTTTCTGAGACTGCTGAGATTCACACAAGCTGGTGTTCTCCCTTTTTACAATAGGTTTAATAAACTTAGCTTTGCCTGAACAGTAGGTTTTATTGTGGTCTTTTGAGAGGATGAAATCAGTAAAAGGTTAAAAATCCTGTCTATTGTCAAATAGCCATCAAGAGGCAGAGCCTTGTCAAGCCCAGATCTGTCTGAGGCAGTGGCAGCAGCCTTTCTTTTAAATGGACTATTTATCAACATGAATGACTTTTCCTTGTCTGATTGCACATGTACTTTATCCACCAACCTGCGAGGCCCTTGAGGGTCATGGCAGCATCCTTGCAGCGAATTTGCACTGCACTATGATCTCCATCAGTGTTTTTGAGAGGCAGATAAATGCATATGAACCCCCTAAATAGCAGCTAAGTGGCTGGGAGATTTCTTCCTCTTGTACCACTATGTCATCAAAAATACCTTAACCTTTTAGTTGTTAACACAATAAAAATAAAATAAAAATAAAAATAAATCAAGTATTTTTTTTATTTTCTATACTATAGGGAAAGGAATTAACATTAGCTTCCAAGAGGTACAAGCTTCAAGAGTTCATTGATAGTTGAAACATGAAAATTAATAGAAAGGAAAAGTCTAAGAGAACTCAAGGCAAGATATGTAAATGTCCTGACACCAGTTAATGATTCTGCACCCAATTCAAATGTGTATGTTGGTGAGATGCTTCCCACATGACTCTGGTGTCCTACAATTCAACTCAATTTCGGCACTGTCTACCTGGAAATAGCACCAGATTCCACACGTTAAGAGCTCAGTCCCATAAGACTGCCCTTCTTCACACATACTGTCAACCTAAATAAAGAAGTAAGCCAAGACAAGCCCAAATTGCCAGAAATTAAATTTATTTGGGAATAGCAGAGGAATTGAAATTTGGGAAACACATGCTGTAGCAAGTTGTAGGTGAATCCACTGAGGGTTTGGGGCAGGCTGTACTTACAGGCAAGAAGCACAAAGAAGGGGAAATCCAGCCAGATTCCAAGCAGTAAATTCACTGGCTTGAGGACAGAGATTTTTGGTGGATGTTCGATGGTCAGAAGATAAGTCTCAGTCTTCTGTAAATCAGGCATTTATTGGTAATCAGTCTCTCACTAAGTTTTGTTCTTCTGAGGGCACATGCATGAGATCTTCCATTTCATATCCTCCAGTTCCATTCTAGATTGAAATCCTTTCAAAATACACATTTTTCAAATGCCAATCACGAGGCTGGGTTATCACCCATACTTCTGACCAGCTAGATATACACGTTCCTAGAACCTCTCCTCAGGTTTGGTTAAATTGCTAGAGTGGATTACAGAACTCAGAGAAACATTTTACTTAGGATAATGGTTTATTATAAAAGGATATAACTCAGGAACAGACAGATGGGAGACATGCAGAGGACATGGAATGGGAAGGTACGATTTTCCCCAATCTCCATGTGTCCACTAACCCAAAACTCCCCCAAACCCCTTCATTTGGGTTTTTATGGAGACTTTGTTACATAAACATGACTAATTAAATTATTGGCCATTGGTGATTCAATCTCCAGCCCCTTTTTTCTCCCCAATGTCAGGGGGTAGGAATGAAAATTTCAACCATCTATTCAAGGTTGGTTTCCCTGGCAACCAGCTCCCATCCCATAGGGGTTTTCCAAAAGTCACCTCATTAACATAAGCCCCGTTGTGGTGGAAAAGGACTTGTTATGAATAATGAGATACCCATTTCACCTTCATGTCTCTGAAGTTTTTCAGGAACTGAGGACAAGAGACCAAATATTAAAACAAAAGATGCTCCCATTGCTCTTGTCATTCAGGAAATTCTAAGGGTTTTGGGAGCTGTGAGGAATGAACTGTGGAGGAAGATATATATATATATATATTTCATTGCCTGAATGACCAAATATATATTTCTTATAAATCAAAATATCACAGTATGGTGGTAATTAAAAGTGTGGATTCACTTGAATCCTAGCCCCACCTTTTAATAATCATGTAACTTTAGGTGATATTCTTTAACCTTTCTGAGACTCTGTTTTTCCTCCTACAATATGGGGCTAATGGTAGGACATGTCTTACAGGATTGTTGTGGAAATGAAATTCAGTAATTGATGTAAAGTTCTCAGCACTGGGCATGAAACAGAGTAAATATGTGTGGTGATACATGTGATAAACACAAAATTTATGTGACAAATATTAGATGGGCAAAACTGCCAAGAAGTGTGTAGAAAAAGAAAAATAAATTTCCCTCTGAAACCACTTACAAGCATAAAGTTGAACAAAAATCAAAATGGCTACACTAATGCTTCAGTGAAACTGGATTTTAAAGTAACCTTTTTCCTCTCTTCCAGAAACTTCTCCTCCTCCTTTCTTGGCCTTTTGTTTCAGGAAACTGGGATCACTCTGAAAACATGACTAATGAGACTGGTAGCACATGTATAATTCCTGTTAAAACCAGCTAGATTCTGTTATTTCCCTATAAAACCCCCAGTCCCTTCCTCCAGGCAGGCTTGCAGTTTTTGAAGGCCTTAGCCTGTCACAGCCTCCTTTGCCTTGCAAAGCAATAAAGCTATGATCCTTTTTATCCCAAACTCTGTCTTCACATTATGTTTTGGCTCCAAAGCATGGAGATCAGTTTTTGACAATGCCTCCACCTTTCTAGTCTCTTGGCTGAGACCCCACCATCTTGTAATAAAAGATTAACAGGAGAAAAACAAACAGAAGTTTAACATGTATGTCTCCTGTATCCATGGGAGAGACCCAGGGAAACTGTGGAACTGTCTAAAATGGCCTAAGCTATCTCCTAAATACCACCTCTGCTAAAGGCAAAAGAAAGAAGTTGGGGAAGTATGGGGAAAGCCAGTTATGAAAAGTTACCAGGAAAACCACAGATATAGTTGTTCTACAGTTTTGAGACCTTGCCTTCTCCATTGATCAGAGTTTGTAGAGATTTAGTCATCCTTGTCTTCCTCTTAGCGTAGACAGTTAGTTAGGCTTTAACAGGATACCTGGAGTTCAGCAGTGAGGAAGTCATGACCAGGTATCAGGAAGGTCAGAGGCCTGCCCTGGCAACACTCCACAAGAAGCTGGATCAAACCAGACAGGTTCAAGATGGTGGGTGCCATGACAGGAAACCCTTGACCAATTCAGGAAGAAAAAGTGGGAAACCCTGCTTCCCTCCCCAAGTGAACTACTGTCAATGAAAGATGGAAACCCATCCCCCAGGGTTTGCAGTTCTCTCCTGAGCTCACTGCTCTCATACCTTGAGAGTGTATTTTTCACTTTAATAAACTTTTCTACTTCTGTTACTCATCCATTGTGCTGCATGTCTGTCCTTGAATTCCTTCTCATGACAAGACCGAGACTCTTCAGCAATTCCTTCAGGTCTGGCTGGGTCAAGGCCCCAGGGCCCAGGGTCTCTCCAGTTCACCTGGCAACATTCCTGGTACAGAAAGGGAAACACCCTTACAAGTGGAGATTTTCCTTATAAATGTAAGACTTCTCAGTTTTCAGAGCTCATCCTATGTCTACTGTTTAAAAAATAATGAGCTCAAGATAATCTTTATGCCAAAAAGGCATATTTTGGGGTGCCATATTTTGCTTCCCTTCAAGTGCCACCTAAGTGTGCCTTTGAGTGCTTGATGTCCCATGAGCATACATTTGTTAGCCGAAGGACAGATCTCCCGTCTATCGTCAGAGCTCCTTCAGCAGAGGGTAAAGCTGATTACATGGAAGGCGTTGAGCAGCTGGGTGCTCAGGGTGGACAGAGGAGATGGAGAGGAAGGGTATTTGAGGTCATTAGGGCAATCCCCAGAGGGGGTGAATAATATGAGGAAGAGGGTGGAATAGAACACTGGGCTGCAGAAATCTTCCCCATAACCACTTCATAACCACTTCAGTGAGCTCTGCCAGACTCATGGGCTGTCCAGTGAGAGTGGGTGGGGCTCTGCTCTGCTTTCTGGTTTAGGCAGGGAGAAATGGTGATAGCACTTTCCTGAACATAGGGGTTGGAGGCAAAAGGGAAGCCTGGAAATCAGGGGTCAAGGAAGTATGTACATAAATATACAAAGGCAGTAGGTTCTATGGGACATCTGTGTTAACCAAGGATATGCAGCCTCATCCTTTTCAAGCTGAGTCTGCCTGAGGTCATGCTTGCCTGAGTCAAGGGCCTTCTGAGAACTCAGTGTCTTTCATTTTTTCCATCCAAAGTCATTTTTCCTCCCATAGTCATAGGCAAACATTTAAGAGCTCCATTCTTTATTTATTATTCTCATAAGATAGAGAACAAAAATCCTTGCCTTGTGGACCTCATAAGCCTAATTCCATGTAGTAAAAACAATGTATGGAGCATCTACACAGCAAAAACAGACTTAGGTGGTAAGATACACAGCAAACCAGGCAGTTATGCTCAGGGACCTAAAAATGTAATATATGAAAAGCCTCTTAAAGTGCATGGAATAGAACCATTATTCTCTGAGGGACAGTGGTTTGTGGTATAAATAGGCTCCCTAACATTTGTAGGGTTTGAGGCAAGAATACAAATGGAGGCCCATTAACTGTATGTCTAAATCCTTAGAAATCCTAAGTCAAGTTAATGATTTGTTGCTAAGTAACATATGTTCTACCTTTCTCCCTTGAAGAGTATTCTTCATTGCAATCTGGAAGATGAGATCCAAATTTAGAATTATTGGACTCCTTGGAGTGCTGAGCCAGAACATAACAACAGGGAGAGAACCAGCCCCAGCTCCCTGCCAGTCTCAGGTCTCTGCTGGCCCCCTTTCTCCTCCCACACCAGCTCCACCTGCACTAGGTGGCCTGGCCTGTGCAGGTACAGGCACTTTAGTCTATATGTCCAGGCTTTATCCAAATTGTCGGCATAAACCACCTTTTTTACACCTCTCAGGCACTGGGGGGCACAGTTAGATGTCATAAGCCACTCTCAGGAGGATAGTCTCAGGGAGGAGTCTCACCCAATCTAGGAAGAGTGTCAGAAGTTGTTTGGGCACAGAAATCTTAAGTCTATATCTAGAAGGAAGGATGCACAAGTACCAAATGGTCGTATTAACTTGTAACCACTAAATGATAAGCTGAGGCATACCAAAAATTTTAAGAGTTTTTTGAGCAAAAATCAATTTGTATTAGGCCCCATCCAATCTATCAGATAGAAAGGAGCTCTAAGGAGCTATACAAAGTTAAAAAATTTATAGGCAGAAAGGAGCAGGAACAAGGAAGTTATACTGCCAAAAAAGTGGGCTGGTTCTTGTTGTTAGTTTCCTTTAAGGGAGGGCAGAGGTCTATCAGGTAGATTATCTAACTAGTGCTAATCAGGTAATTCCTGATTGACTGGCTTTAAGGTTCCATTTCTGGAGAGCTGAAACTGTTAACTAAGTGAAGTCACAGCGTGGTGACACAGGGCTTAATGCAAACAACTCCATTTGGGGCCTAATGTGTTGTTTTTAACAGACTACAGGCCCTTAGACCCATAGGGAGGGCACAACCGGAATAAAGCCAAAGTGGGACCCTCAAAGGAAGAGGGCAAGAGGGCAGGCTTTGTCCAGGTCTATAGCCAAAATTACAGATTTTAGATTCCATTACAGTTTGTACAGTATAAATGCCAGCTCAGTGAGAATGAGCTTTGAGACATTGAAAAGTTATTTCCTTTCTTTGAGATATAATCTCCTCATCTATGGAATGACATAGAGGGCACAGTGGCCCTCTGTCTAGGGGGCTTGGGGGAGCATTTGCTGGCAACAGGATGGCTAAGCTGGCCCTTAAAGGAGAAGACAGCGCTCAGTGGATCACCCAGTGAGGGTGGGGCTCCTTGCTGAGCAGGCAATGAAGTGGCAGACACATTCGGGAACCCTCTAGAGGCTCAGCAGGGGGGACTGTATGCACACTGGGCCTGCAGAGGAGGTGGAAAGCTGTTGAGTGAATGTGAAGGAAATGGCATCTGGACTCATCCTCCCCTGGCCACCCCAAAAACACCCCTGCTCAGGCCCAGATGAATGGCATAACGGACAGTAAGCCCTTTCAGAAAATGCACGTGATCTAGTTTACTACATAAGACAGGGAAATTATTATGACCTGGAGGCTGATAGTCCTGACCTCCCTCACTGTCACACCCACTTCCCAGGCCTGGAGCTGTCAATCTTTTCAGAACATCAGAATTCTCTCTCCCTTCCCAGCCCAGCCAAGATACTCTGCCTGGGTTTACTCTGATGTTCTTTCAGTGTCTCCCAATGCTAGTTATTCCCCACAATTGTAAAATGCCATCAGTTCTATTTTTCATTCCAAATGGTTCTGCTTGAATAATAATACTTTTTAAGTGCCCATAGGGGATGTTAAGACTATAAGAATTGATTTCATTAAAAGCTTCATTCAACTGAGCTTAAATGAAACTGAACTGACAACTAATCCAGCTAATTCTAGTTTATTCTAGTTTTGCAGAAACACCACTTTTACTTTTCTGATTCAGGCAGCAGTTTAGACAGACAGCAGGTTGAGCTGGCTTATTTGTCACTCATTTAAATTCTGATGCTTGACCAGGCAATATTCCAGGCAAACTGTCTTCCACATTTCCCTCAAAACCAACCAGTATGAATGAGGGCTTAATATTTGCAGAGACCTAGGTCCCCTGAAATGCCTTGGATATTTTCAGAGACTGTAGCTTGTAAGGAACTTGCCCAAATACATACAGTTTTTGATCATCAGAACACCCATGTGAGGATAGACAGAGGTATTAGTGCCCCCATTACACA
This sequence comes from Phoca vitulina, assembly GCF_004348235.1. Taxonomy (NCBI): domain Eukaryota; kingdom Metazoa; phylum Chordata; class Mammalia; order Carnivora; family Phocidae; genus Phoca; species Phoca vitulina. The sequence goes on from NW_022589704.1 coordinate 110,487,065, forward strand.
AATGGGAAAATGGAACACAAAGAAATCAGGTGAGTTCCTCAAGGCAACATGACCAGTGAGGCAAAACTGAGGCCTGGGTCATATCCAATATGCCATGCAGTCACTCCTTCTTAACTCCAACCCTTTGTAGGTTGACCACCCAAGTTTTTTTGTGCACAGGACCACATATTTATATGTGCATAGCTCTCTATTTAAGTAGAAAGAGTTCATAATTTTAGCAATGAAGCGTTGAGGAATCAAATGCACACAGAGCTGTCATGTGTAGCTCCTCAGTCTCTTTCAAGATCTTTCCAGAATGCTCCTGACACAAGTAGTTGTCATTCAGCTGATAAACATCATATACCTGCTATGTGCCAGGCACTGTGTCAGGCCCTGTTTAAATGTTGAGCCAAATGGGCATGGTCCATGCACTTAGAAGCTTACAGAATTTGGTAGAAGAAAGGCACCAAACAATCCTCAAAATAAAAACACAATTATAGAAGATAAATAAATCCTTCCCCTTTCTGTCCAAATCACCTGAAAATTAAGAACATAAATGAGAAAATAGAGAAAAAGCCCTCAGCTGACTTTACTTGGATCAATAACACTGCTCAAAAAATAAGGGAATCATTAGCAAACCAAATTGTTTTAAGATTCCTGGAAGATACTAAGCAGAAAGGATCATACTGATAAAGAAATAAGAGGGGAAAAAATCTTACATAGCCTAAAATATGCCCAGGAGAAAACTAATGCAGAAGTAATGCCAAATACCATGGATATTCTGAGCTGAGTCAGTGAATGCAAAGGAGACCAGGTCATGGCCAACCTTGGATGGTGTGGTAAAGCTTCAGTGCTAACCCGTATCTGATTACTTCTCCTTCCTCAGCACGTGGGGAGACTAGTCACTCTAGCTGTGCTGCAAGATGGGGCTGTGCGACTTCTGTCCAGTAGAGTGGGAAGAAAAATAATTTCAGCATCCATGCATGACTTCTGGGCAGAGACAGAGCACAGTAGGAGTGAGTCCCTGTACTTTCTTCTACTGCTGTCACAGGGAAGGGGTGTGTCAACATGGCAGGGCCACATGATGGAGCAGACTATGTCTCTAAGTAACTTTGTGGAAGACAGTTTGCCTGGAATATTGCCTGGTCAAGCATCAGAATTTAAATGAGTGACAAATAAGCCATTGTTCTGTTAAGCCACAGAGATGGACAGGTTTAATTTGTTCCTCAGCATGTTTTGGCTATTCTATTTAATATAGGCATTTACTGAAACAGAAGCTGGAACCCTTCTCCATTGCACTCACTGAGCTTCAGGGACAGGTACTGTTTGAACTCAAACCCCCAGTACTGTTTTCTAAACAAAGTGATAAATCCCCCGTTGTAGAACCTGTGGCCTGTGAGAAAAGCCAGAGCAGAGCAGAGCCTGGGTAATGAATGTTAGATTCCCAGGTCAGATATAAAGAAGAAAATAAGTGGCCACTCCAATCAGGAGGGAAACACATTGCATCCTCCTTACCTGGGCAGTTGTGCTTTCTACTCCATACCCACACACCCTAAATCAAAGCTCACCAGGGGTCATCCTGCCCCTCATGAGGCCCACAGACTGGATCTCAGTCCAGTGAAAGGATTGTTGCAACAGATGCAAACTGAAGAGACCAGGTCCACCTGCTTGGCTGATCAATGTCTCCAGCATCCACCACCACAGTGTTGTGCTGGCATAGCTCCTTTGATTTCAGCACCTGTGTGCAACTCTTCCCATAACCCTGCCATAATACTGCCAAGGAGTGATCATTCCACCATTCACCTCATCCTTGCAGAGACCCCTCTGGATCTCAGGTGAAATACATACTCTTCAGCTTGTGGTTGTCCCAAACTTTCAGGCCTTATCTTGGCCACTCTCTCTACCAGGCCCACCTTGGGTCACTTTGTCACTTACTATCTCCCTAAATACATGTTCTCACTTTTCTTTGGAACTTCACTGTCCTCTCTGCCTTAATTCTTGCATATCCTCTTGTCTGTATAATGGTCTCTATTCCTTCTTATAGATCCATCTCAAGGTCTTTCCCAAGGCTCCACACCCTCTGTCTCTGACTGTGAGGTGTGGTCCACCTTCCATGTACTGTCTCACCCCATGGTGCTCATGTCTCCATCCCACTGCATTGCCATTAACTGTTTGCCTGTTTCTTTCTCCCTTGAGACTAAAGAGCTCCTTAATGTCAATCCCTTTGCTATTCTTGGTGTCCTGATTATTAAGCAGAGTGACCTGCACAGATCAGTGATTATTCAAAATTCAAAGACAGAGGAAGGGAAGGAAGAAGAGAGGGAGACAGGGAGGAAATCTAGGAGGAAAGGAGCAGGGCAACACATCTTACTAAAATGCCTGATACTGGGGCACCTGGGTGGCTCTGTCAGTTAAGCATCTGCTTTTGACTCATGTCATGATCCCAGGGTCCCAGGATCTATCAAGCCCTGTGTCAGGCTCCCTGCTTAGCATGGAGTCTGCTTCTCCCTCTCCCTCTGCCCCTCCCCCTGTTTGTGCTCTCTCT
>NW_022589704.1:110489688-110887318 GCF_004348235.1 Phoca vitulina
TAAAATTTTTAAAAGCATATATATATATATATATATATATATATATATATATATATAAAATTTTTAAAAGCATATATATATATATATATATATATATATATAACTGTATGTTAATTACATTAGAATAAAATAATAAAATAAAATAAAACAGAATAAGGGAAGTTCAGTCTACTGTCACTGATCAGATTACCTTAAGAGAACAGAACTTATAAAGTCTGAGAGGGATAGGTGCCAAAACCCCCACAAGTCCCCTCATTCTAAGACATGGCTGAAGATGTTACCAATCTCACTGCCCACTACAATAAAAATATCTGCAGAGTGCAGACACACCTGACAATGAGGAGAAAACAGCAACACAAGCTGAGCTGTGGACATAAAGAGGTGAGCCTGACCCTCCTGGATCCCAAACAAATCACTTCCCAACACCCTGTTCATACTTAGTGCAGCCCTGATCTGTGCCTCCACAGAAATCACAATCATGTTTTGTTAAGGAACTTCTGGTCTTCTCACTGAGTTAAAAGCACAAGTCTAAAGCCCACAGTTGTCTGTCTTGCCACTTCAAAAAAAAAAAGCAGACCAATGAAAGTTCAGAAAAGCACCCTAAGTGCAGGGTTGCAGAGCAGCTTCACTGAAGAATGCCACAAATACACTGAATCAGTTTTACAAATTTTATTAGTACAAAGCAGGCAGGCTCCAAGAATAGCTCAGAACTCCACTGAATATGCAATATGGCATCACTAAAACTTTGTTCCCTAGGAGGTAAAGGTCAGGAGTAAAATGAAATATGTGTTTACTAGATGAGTTGTGGGTAATATTTCTATAACTTTAGCTGTAGGCATGGCTGTGCTAGATTGCTGACTTCATCATTTTCAGCAATTGGGGAAAAAAAGGAAAAGTCACCCAAAACACTACAGCAAGCCAGAAAGCATGAACAGGATTAGTAGAAGAGCCAGTGCTGTTACTTCTAAGATTCTCCATGATTAATAGTCACCAAAACCAACGAAGCAGGCAGAAATGAATTAAGGATCTGAAGGGATGTCTGTGACTCTTATATAAAGGACATAGGATTCTCTTAGTCTGTGAAGGGCAGATCATTTGCTTTAAGGAGGAAAGACAGGCAGTTGAAAGCCAGGGCATTCATTAGGTGTGTGATCTTGAGCACACATTGTGACACAATATGTTTATCAACAACACAATAATCAGATGAACTTAGCATTGTTGCCATGTAAAGAAAACAAGGTAGAAAAAGCAGGAATTCAGGGGTGATAGACTGGGAGCCTATGTAAAGCTAACCTCCCATAAAAACAACAAACGCATTATCAAAAATCATCTGAATAAACTTTTTCAGAACCTCAGAAATAAACCAAAGCTTGCAACAATCTGAAGAGAATTTATTCAAGGAAAACTGATGAACCTCAGTAAAAACAGAGGGGGTTATGGATTGCAATTTGCCACACACTCGTCCTCCTCTCCTGAGCTCAGTGGTAGCCCAAAACCCAGGAGCTTCACAACTATAATTGTTGTGAAAAACAGCAGCCTCAGAACTATTAGAAAGAGTAAAATTGGATTTTGAGTGCCTCAGAAAGTCCTATTCTCAGAGCACTGTCACTATTTGGTCTATCCCACAGCTCTGTGGAAAAACTTCATTCCTAAAGCATTTATCAAAACACTAATGACAATTGTTTAATGTCACAACTGCTTGAGGCTGTGATATCAGTTAGAACAAATGAAACCCTAGCCAAATCATTAAAAAGAAGATCTGAGAAACAAGATATCAGGAGGCAAGCAAGGTATATTTTGAGGAGCTATGATATATTCTTGAGGATCCAGTAAGGCTTTAAAGATGCCCAAGTAAGACCTGAGAAAGACTTTAATCTTTCACCTATTGCTAAGGTAAAGTAGAGCTGTAAACTATCTTAATGTTTCATATATGACACAACAGTCACAGAGGGCACCTTAGCAGAGGCTGGAAGATTTTTGGTCAAGGAATTTAATGAAATTTCTGTCCAATCGTTACCTGACAACCAAGCTAACTGAGCAGAGACTTCACTGGTGCACACTACAAGGAATTCAGACTCTATAGAATTAGTCCAGGAAAGTCACTGAACAAAAAAGCAGCATGACAGAAATGAAACAATAAAAATAGCAGCAACAACAAACCACTGGGGGAAGTGAGGTCTGGTTTCCAGAATTGCTGCATTATAGTATCTAAAAGATTCAAATTTCAGCAAAAATATATGAGACATACAAAGACAGAAACATATGGCCCTTTAAAGGAAAGATAAAAGCAGTCAATAGAAGTTTTCCATGGGAGAACAGAGATGTTGAGCTTTCTAGAAAAATACTTTAAAACAGCTATTACAATTATGCTCAAAGAATTTAAGAAAACCATATGTAAAGAATAGAAGGAAAATATGACATAAGTGACTGATTAAATAGACTATTAATGAAGAGATAAATATTATTTCTAAAAATAGAAATTATGGAGTTGAAAAGTACATGACTGAAATGAAATAATTACTAGAGGGGCACAACAGCAAATTTGAGTTACAGAAGAAAGAATTGGTGAATTTGAAGATGAGTCACATGAAATTATATATTATGAAAATCAGGGAAAAAAGGGTAATGAGAAATGAACAAACCTCAGAGACCTTTGGAATACCATTAAGTATTTTATGCACAGTAAGAATCCCGGGGGGGGGGGATGCAGAAAGAATATTTGAGGAAATAATTGCTAGAATCTTCTTAATTCGATTACAAACATTAATCTGCATGTCCAAAAACCTCAGTGAACTTCAATTAGAATAAACTCAAGCACATCCATACCTTAATACATCATAGTAAAACTGTCAAGAAAAATGTTTTTAAAAGATTTATTTATTTATTCTTGGGGGGAGGGAAGACTGAGTGGGGGTAGGGGCAGAGAGAGACAATCTTCAAGCAGACTTCCCAGAGTGCAGAACCCGATGATGCAGGCCTTAATCCCATGACCCATGAGATCATGACCTGAGCTGAAACCAGGAGTCTGATGTTCAACCAACTGAGCCACCCAGGTGCCCCTGTCAAGAAAATTTTGAAAAAGAAAAAAAAAATTCATCATGTAAAAGATGTCCTCGTAAGATTAACAACTGTCTTATCATAAAAAAATGGAACCTACAAGAAAATGGAATGACATATACAAACTGCTAAAAAGAAAGACTGTCAACCAATAACTCTTTATCCAAACAGCCTGTATTTCAAAAACAGAAAAGAGATTTAGATGTCCCAGATAGACAAAAATAGAATTTGTCACTAGCCCACTTGCCTTACAAACAAATATTATAGAAATTCATTCAGGTTGAAATGAAAAGACATTAGACAATAACTCAAATGTTCACAAAAGAAGTAAGAGAACCAGTAAAGACAGTTACATGGGTAAATACAAAGACATTATAAATGTATTTTTTGTAACTCTTCAATATAGTATAAAAGACAACAGCATGAGGCAATTATTAAAATGTATTGATTGATTTAGGCTCTATAAAGATATAATTTGTATAACATTAATAGCACAAGAGAGTAGGGAGAAAATAAGACCAGAATTGAAATGAAAACAAGACAAAGATGTCACCAGAAAAGAAAACTATACACCAATATCTCTTATAAATATAAATGCAGATATCCTCAAGAAAATAGTAGCAAAGTAAGTCCAGCAATATATAAAAAAGATTATATATCAAAACCAAGTGCAATTTCATCAAAGGAAGCCATCAATAAAACAAAAAGTCAACATACTGAATGGGAATAGATATTCACAAATGATATATCCAATAAGGAACTAATATGCAAAATATATAAAGAACTTACACAACTCAACACACAAAATAATAATAATAATAATTATAATCTGATTAAAAATGGGCAGAAGACCTGAATAGACATTTTTCCAAAGAAGACATACAGTCAATAGACACATGAAGAGATGCTCAATATCACTAACATTAGGAAATGCAAATCAAAACCACACTGAAATATCATCTTACATCCGTCAAAATGGCTAGAACCAAAAAGACAAGTAATTTGAACAAATGTAGGCGAGGATGTGGTGAAAAGAAAGCCCTCATGCACTGTTGGTGGGAATATAAACTGGTACAACCACTGTGGAAAATAGTATGGAGGCTCCTAAAAAAAAAAAAAAATAAGCATGGATCCAGTAATCCAATACTGGGCATTGACACCATCCAAAAAAAACAAAAACAAAAACAAAAACCCACTAATTCAAAAATACATATGCACCCCTATGTTTATTGCAGCATTATTTACAACGGCCCATATATGGAAGCAACCCAAGTGTTCTCTGATAGATGAATGGATAAAGAAATATTACTCAACCACAAAAAAAAAAAAAAAAAAGGATAAGATCTTGCCATTTGTGACAACATGGATGAACCTAGAATTATGCTAACTGAAATAAGTCAGACAGAAAAAGACAAATATCATATGATTTCACTTAAATGTGAAATCTAAAAAAACAAATGAATAAACAAACAAAAAGCAGAAACAGACCCGTAAATAAAGAGAAAAAACTGATGGTTGCCAGAGAATGGGGGTGGGAGATAAGCAAAATGGGTGCAAGGAAGTGGAAGATACAGGCTTCCAGTTATGAAATAAATAAGTCACAAGGATAAAAGGAACATAGTCAATGGTATTATAATAGTGTTCTATGGTCTCAGGTGGTGAGCATAGCATAATGTATAGACCTTTGAATCACTTTGTTGTACACATGAAACTGATGTAACATTGGATGTAACTATATTAACTATAGTTCAATAATTTAAAAGTGTAATTTATCCAAGAAATGCAGATTAATATAACATCTGAAAATTAATTAATGTAAAAAATGATATTAATAGAATAAAGGACATAATCCATATGTTTATCTCAATAGACACATGAAAATATTTGACAAAATATAACATCCTTTTGATATTTAACAACAAAATTCAACAAACTAGAAATAGAAAGGAACTTCTTCAATCTAAAAAAGGGCTAGAAAGACCTAGAGTTAAGAATGAAACAAAGCAATGGTGTCCCCTCTCATCATTTCTATTCAACATTATCCTGGAGGTCTAGCCAGAATAGTTGGGTAAGAAAGAAAAATAATAAAATACATCAAACTTAGAACAAAAAAGTAAAACTGTCTGTATTTATAGATTACATGGTCTTATCAATAGAAAATATTATGGAATACACACACACACAATTGAAGCTAATAAAGAAGTTCAGAGTGTTTCTAATTTTCTCTCCCAGGTCTGCCCATTAAACACCCATGTTTCATCCTCGGAAGTTTGTTTCTCTTTAGTTCTTTTCAAAGCCTGCTCCTCTATCAGTACAATGTCTTGGACTACTTAGGGGGCATACTCCTACTTCAGTCTCCCTTTGTGTGATCCATGAGCCACTGCATTAATGTAATCTACTCTCATAGCCTCAAAGACCTATCTTACACCAAGAATGCCCACATTGCTCCATCATGACCTAATATTTTGGGAAACCTTGCTTTCATATTTCAGTATCCCACTAGCACCTCACATCCCACATATCTAAAATCAAACTCATGTCTTCCCCTCTCAAATTGCTCTAAGATTATCCATGTTGGTGAATGACACTTCCATCCAAAGCCACCCAAGCTGAAACCCTGGGAAAATCATCCTAGTTTCTTCCTTCATTTCATTCTGCAAAGGCATCCCTAGACTGTAAATTTGTTGAGAGCAAGGGCATGTCTTATTCACTGCTGCTTGCTCAGCACCTGATATGATGCCCATTACTCTGTAAACATTTTGAATGAGTGAATTTGACTATGCCCCTTGCCTTCTGTTGCTCGTATTCAATGTTCTTATTGATATTCTCTGACTCTGATATGTGCAAGGATTCCATAGGGGCACACTAATGTCTATTCATGTTCCTAGAGCCCAAGGTTAAAATCAAGGGCTTTGAAATCACACAATCATTATCATGCTTCCCTTAATATTGAGAAGAAGTGACAAAACATTTTTGAGAAACAATAACAAACCTGGAGGAATCACAATTCCTGGTTTGAAAACATATTACAAAGCTGCAATAATTAAAACAATAAGGTATTGGCATAAAGACAGACATATAGACCAATGCAGCAGAATAGAAAACCTGAAAAAAAGGGGAAAAAATCCACACATATACAATTAACTGATCTTCAACAATATTGCTAATAGAGAAACGGTGGGTTCATCAACAGAGTTGGGAAAACTGAATATCCACATACAAAAGTTTGAAATTGGACCTCTTTGCTACACCATACACAAAAATCAACACAACACCTAAAAAACAAATAATCAAGTCAAAAAACAGGCAGAAGACATGAACAGACACTTCTCTGAAGAAGACATACAAATGGCTAACAGACACATGAAAAAATGTTCATCATCATTAGCCATCAGGGAAATTCAAATCAAAACCACATTGAGATACCACTTACACCAGTTAGAATGGCAAAAATTGACAAGGCAAGAAACAACAAATGTTGTAGAGGTTGTGGAGAAAGGGGAACCCTCTTACACTGTTGGTGGGAATGCAAGTTGGTAGAGCCACTTTGGAAAACAGTGTGGAGATGCTTCAGAAAATTAAAAATAGAGCTACCTATGACCCAGCAATTGCACTCCTGGGTATTTACCCCAAAGACACAGATGTAGTGAGAAGAAGGGCCATATGCACCCCAATGTTCAGAGCAGCAATGTCTGTAATAGCCAAACTGTGGAAAGAGCCGAGATGCCCTTCAACAGATGAATAGATAAAGAAGGAGTGGTCCATATATACAATGGAATATTACTCAGCCATCAGAAAGGATGAATACCCAACTTTTACATCAACATGGATGGGACTGGAGGAGATTATGCTAAGTGAAATAAGTCAAGCAGAGAAAGTCAATTATCATATGGTTTCACTTATTTGTGGAACATAAGGACTAGCATGGAGGACATTAGGAGAAGGAAGGGAAAAATGAAGGGGGGGAAATAGGAGGGAGAGATGAACCATGAGAAACTATGGACTCTGAGAAACAAACTGAGGGTTTTAGAGAGGAGGGGGGTGGGGAGATGGGTTAGCCCAGTGATGTGTATTAAGGAGGGCACATACTGCATGGAGCACTGGGTGTTATACAAAAACCATGAATCGTGGATCACCACATCAAAAACTAATGATGTATTGTATGGTGACTAACATAACATAATAAAATTAAATTAAAAGAAAATCAACACAGATGAAGACTTCAACATAAGACATAGGGGTCAGGGGCCTGGGTGGCTCAGTCAGTTAAGTGTCTGCCTTCGGCTTAGGTCATGATCTCCAGGTCCTGGGATTGAGCCCCATGTTGGGCTCCCAGCTCAGCAGGGAGTCTGATTCTTCCTCTCCCTCTGCCTTTCTCCCTGCTTATGTTCTCTCTGTCTCTGTCTCTTTCTCTCTCTCTCTCAAATGAATAAATAAAATCTTTTTAAAAAAATCTTTAAAAAAGAATGAAAACATAGGGAAAAAGCTTCATGACATTGGTCTCAGCAATGATTTCATGGATATTACACCAAAAGCACAAGCAACTAAAATTTTAAAAAACTAATAAGGTTCTGCACAGTGAAGGAAAAAATCAACAGTGTGAAAATGCAACCTATGGTCTAGGAGAAAATATTTGCAAACTATATATCTGATAAGGGGTTAATTTCCAAAATATATAAAGAACTCCTACAAATCAATAGCAAAACAACAAAAACAACAACTAATAACCTGATTGGAAAAATGAGCTACAGACTTGAATAGACATTTCTCCAAAGAAGATACACAAATAGCCAACAAGTATATAAAAAGATGCTCAATGTTACTAATAATCAAGGAAATGCATATCAAAACTACAATGAGACATCACCTCACACCAGCTAGGATGGTTATTAGTTAAAAAAAAAAAAAAGTGTTGGCAAGGATGTAGAGAAATTGAAATCCTGTATACTACTGGCAGTAATATAAAATGGTGCAGCAACTATGGAAAACAGTATGGCAATTACCCCAAAATTAAAAACATAATTACCAGGGGTCCTGGGTGGCTCAGATGGTTAAGCATCTGCCTTTGACTCAGGTCATGGTCTCCAGTCCTGGGATCAAGCCCCATGTCGGGCTCCCAGCTCTGTGGGCCATCTGCTTCTCCCTCTCCCTCTGCCTCTCCCCCTGCTTGGGCTCTCTCAGTGTCTCTCAAATGAATAAAGTCATATATATATATATATATAAAACTACCAAACCAAACAACAAATAAATATATATGTGATATATATCATATGAGTATGATATATATCATATGAATATCATATGAATATGTTGCAGCATCTCACCTAAAACAATTGAAATCATGATCTCAAAGAAATATTAGCATTCTTATGTCCATTTTCAGCACTATTTACAAAAACCACGATGTGGAAACAACCTAAATATTTATCAACAGATGAATGGATAAAGAGAATGTATCATATACAGATAATATTACTTAACCTTTAAAAAGAAGGAAATCCTGCAATATACAACATGGATGAAATTTGATGACATTATGCTAAGTAAAATAAACCAGTTACTGAAGAACAAATACTGCATGACTTTATTTATAGGAAGTATCTAAAATAGTCAAACTCATAAACAAAGAGTAGAATGGTGGTTTCCAGGAACTGGGGGAAGGGGGAAATGGGGAAGTGCCAGTCAATGGGTATGAAGACTCAGTTATTCAAGATGAATAAGTTCTAGAGATATGCTGTACAACCTTCTGCCTATAGTTAGCAATACTGTATTGTAAACTTAAAAATCTGCTGAGAGTATATCTCATGTTAAATGTTTTTACCACAATTAAAAAAAAAAAAAAGATTCAGAACAAGGCAAGAACGTTTCTTCTCACTGTCCCTATTCAACATCATACTGGAAGTTCTAGCCCATGAAATAAAATAACAAAAAGAAATGGAACTATGCAGACCACAATGGGAAAAAAAATGAAATTATCTTACTCAGATTATACTATTATCTATGGACAAGACAACAAAGAATCTACAAAAGCCATCATGGATTAAAAAGCAAATATGGTGAGAGTTCCAGTTCCTATGAAATAGGAAGAGCCTGAACTCACCTCTTCCACAGAACACACAAAATTATGCCTATTAATAGAACAACAAAATATGACAACATATACATAAAACCTGAAGATGGAAGCACAAAAAGAAGAGAAGGGGGAAAAGAAAATGAAAAAAGTTTCTTCTGCTTATTTTTGTAGAATGTTTGAACTTAAATGACCATCAAATTAATATAGACTGCTATTTACTTAGGATGATATATATGAACCTCATGAAAACCACAAACCTAAAAGCTATGACAGATACACAAAAAATAAAGAGAAAGAGAGCCAAACATAACACTATAAAAACTCATTAATCACAAAGAGAGCAAGAGAAGAAAAAAAGGAATAAAGAAGAGCTACAAAAATAACCAGAAAACAAATTTTAAAAAATGATAATGAGTACATACCTATCAATAATTACTTAAAATGTAAATGACCTAAATGCTTCAATCAAAAGACCTAGTGTTTGCCCAAGTGTCTATCGATTGAAAAATGGATAAAAAAGTATATATATACACATATCAAAATATTATTCAACCATGAAAAAGAATGAAATCTTGCCATTTGCAATGTCATCAATAGCGTTAGAGAATATAATGCTAAGCAAAATAAGTCAGTCAGAGAAAGAGAAATACCATATGATTTCACTCACATGTGAAATTTAAGAAACAAAACAAATGATCAAAGGAAAACAAAAAGAGAGGCAAACCAAGAAACAGACTCTTAACTATAGAGAACAAACTGATGGTTACCAGAGGGGAGGTGGCTGGGGAAATGGGTGAAATAGGTGATGGGGATTAAGGAGTACACCTATCATGATGAGCACCAGGTGATGTATGGAATTGTTGAATCACCATATGGTACACATGAAACTAATATATCACTGTATATTAACTAACTGTAATTAAAATAAAAAACAAAACAACAAAAAAACATAGTGTTTAGATAAAAAGCAAAACACACTGGTCTTGCTTGAGATAAAATAAAAACAACAAGATCCACCTATATTCTTCCTACAAGAGATTCACCTCTCTCTGAAGGACACATACAGACTAAAAGGGAAGGGATGAAAAAGCATTCACCATGCAAATGGCAGTGAATAAAAAAGCCAGAGTAACTATACTACAAGAAAAGCAAATATGGCAAGGTTACAGGACAGAAAGTCAATAAACAAAAGTCAATTTCTTTCCTAATACCAGCAATGAACAATTGGAATTTGAAATTAGAGAGTACCATTTTTGATAGCACCAAAAAATGAAATACTTAGGTATAAATCTAACAAAATATATACATGATGTATAGACAGAAAACTACAAAATGCTGATGGAAGAAATCAAAGAAAATTTTAAAATATTGTTAGAATGTCATAGGGGAAGGGAAAAACCATAAGAGATTCTTAACTATAGAGAACAAACTGAGGGTTATTGTAGGGGAGATGCACGGGAGATGGGCTAAGTGGGTGATTGCCATTAAGAAGGGCACTTGTGTTGAGCACTAGGTGTTATATGTAAGTGATGAATCACAAAATTCTATTCCTGAAACCAATATTACACTATATGTTAACTGACTAGAATTTAAATAAAAATTTGAAAAAAAAATATTGTTAAGATGTCAATTATTTCCAATCTGATCTATAAATTCAATACTTCTCAATAAACATTCCAAGAAGTTATTTCACATATTGGAATGTGTGTGTGTGTGTGTGTGTGTGTGTGTGTGTGTGTGTGTGTGAACATCTAAATAGACTTTAAAATGTATATGGAAAAGCAAAGGACTTATAACAGTCAACAAATTATTATAAAAAAAAATAAACTTTGAAGACTTACTAGCCTATTTCAAGACTTTCTAAAAAGCTTTAGTAATATAGACAATGTAGTATTAGTAAAAGAAGAAGCCCATATATTAATGGAGTAGAATAGAGAGCCCAGAAATCCCACAAAAATGTAGTCAGTGGATTGATGACAATGGCACAAAGTCAATTAGATGGAAAAAAGATAGTCTTTCAACAAGTGTTGGTAGAACAATTGGAGGTCCATATTTTTTTTTTTTAAAGGCACCTAGACACTGACCTTACACTTTACATAAAAATTAACTCAAAATGGATCATAGGTCTAAATATAAAATGCAAATTTACAAGAATTTTAGAAGAAAACATAGGAGAAAATCTAGGTGACCCTGAGTTTGGTAGTTTTCAGATATAACATGAAAATTAATACCCAAAAATGAAAAACAAAAATTGACAATCTGGACTAACTAAATACTTCTGCATTGAGAAAGACAGGGTTAAGAGAATGAAAAGACAAGTCACGGATAAAGATAATTGTAAAGCTCACATAAAGAACTTGTATCCAAAATATTACTTAAAAGTATTTTGGTTCTAGTTCAAGATGGCAATGTAAAAAGATCCTGAATTCATCTCCTCCCAAGGACCAAACTAAACATACACCTCTGTATGAACATTTTTCTCTGTAAAAAAAAAAAAAAAAAAAAATTGTCAAGAGTTACCCCCTCACATCAAGAAAATGAGAAGGGGGAGAAAAGAAATAAAATGAGAAGAAACCACATGGAAGTGTATAGAAAAGGCTAAGAAAAATCTCACCATAAATATCACCCCCAGTGCTGAGACCCACAATTGAGAGAGACCTCAAAGACTTGAGCTTCTCCCTGAAGAGCAAAGGGCTTGTTCTCCACATTGGGAACCCCAACAATTAAGACTAGCACCTAAGAGATAAGTCCCCCCAAACATTTGTCCTTGAAGACCAACAGGGCTTGCACCATGAGGCTCACAGGCCTGTAGCAAACTGAGGAACAAATTTTAAAAGGTCTGCATGCAGACTTACTGATCCTAAGTCTGTGGTGACAGAAGAAATCCTTTGAAAAGTGCCAAGGATTTATATGAAAAAGATTCATTTGCTAATTTTAAAGCATTGGTATGAGGAGTAGGGACCAGCAGGTCTATCTTTTTTCTTTCTTTTTTAATTTTTATTCTTTTTCTCCCCCTCCCCCTTTGGTGGTGCCATCTTTGCACCTCTTCTGCTTCACTCCAAACGGTGGGCACCATCTTCATGCTTTCTATCTGCCATGCTCCAGAGTGCCAGTACCCCCTGGAGAACAGCTAATATATTCATTCAATGCCTGTTTTTTATATCTGGTAACCTGGTTTTTGTTGCTGCCATCCAGGGGACACTCCTGTCTACCTGGTGGCCAGGAATGTTGTGTTGCTGGGTCCCATGAGACTGTAATAGTAGAAAGACAGTTCTTGGCAGACTACCACCCCCAGGACATTATACAGGCAGCAGATGCCAAAACACTCCCAGTCTTTCTGACAAAGAGTCCTATTTCTTTGTCCAGGAGCTTTGGCCTGAAGGGCAAGCATCTGGCTTGACTCAAGTAAGGGCCTAAGAAGGTGATTTCAGGTAATGGAGACCAGTGGATGCAATCTTTGTGCTATCCATCTGCCTTGCTCCAGCTCATATTTATCTTCCAAAAAGGAGCCTATACCCTTGCCTCATGCCCTGATTTTTGTAGCAACTTTGGAAGGGACACCTGTACATCACCTGGCTCTTGTGGCTGGTCAGCTTTATGTTCATGGGTCCCACAGGACTATAACAAATGAAGAAAGAGTTCTTAAATAGCTATCACCCCCAGGGCAAAGCAAGAGGCAACAAACCCAAAAGCTCAAGAGTCTTATTAACTTATCATTGTAACTGCAGCCTGAATGGCAGGTTTTTAATTAAACACATATCTCAGGGCTGGCCTTTTGTGAGACTTCAGAGGGTGGGGACTATCTTTGCACTATCCCTCTGTCATGCTCTGGAGCACCAGCATCTCTCAGATGAAGGCGTTTATACATGTTTAGTATCCCAGTTTTTACATCTGGTATTTTATTTTTTGATCACCTGGCTCTGGTGGCCAAGGAGGCTTGCATTCTTGAGTTCCCTGGGATTACAACAATCAGATAGATGGTTCTTGGGAGGCTACCACCCCCAGAGCATTGCAGAGACAGCAGACTGAAAAACACCACAGCCTTTCTGTGAAAGAGGACTACTTGCTAATCCTGGAGCTTTGGCCTCAGGGTCAGGCTTCAGGTCTGGCACACATCTACAGCTTACAAGATGCCATCTTTGTACTTTCCCTCTGCCTCCTGATAGCTCATTAGCATTTCTCAGAAGGAGCACATACACTCTTCTGGAGCCCTGATTTTACAACAGCCACCCAGGGACACCTCCAGATTGCCACTGGACTGGACATGTTTGTATTCTTTAAAAGCTGCTGCCTGAGGGTCTGGTTTCTAATCAGCCTGAATCTATGTGCAGACTCAAATCCTCCCTTTTGAAACCCTGACTGGTCTTAGCACACTTTCAACTATTAGGAGCTATTAAAAATAAAATGGGTTACTTGGACAACCACAAAGGTCTGAGAGATAATCAACAGCTAGGGCAGGGTTGAACAATAAGATTCATCCCCTACACAAGGCCAGCCCTTTATGATTAAGAGAGGTGGCTATTTCATCTAATACATAGAAATCAATACAGAGTCAAGTGATATAAAGAAACATCTGAATATATTCAGAATGAAAGAATAAGATAAAACCACAGGAGAAAAAAAAAAACATAATGAAACAGAGATAAGTAATTTCCCTGATAAAAAGTTAAAAGTAATAGTTGTAAAGATGCTCACTAAATTCAGGAGAAGAATGAATAAACACAGTAAGAACTTCACTGAAGAGATAAAAACATAGGAAAGTACCAAACAAAAGTCAAAGTGTTGAATAAGGTAACTGAACTGAAAAATACACCAGAGGGGTTCAATAGCAGGCTAGATGAAACAGAAAAAAAAGATCAGTTAACACAAGGACATGGAAAAGAAAGTCACCCTACCAGAGTAGCAAAATTAAAAGTAAATGAAAACAAATTGAAAATAGTTGAAATGACTTATGGGACAACATCAAATAGACCAAAATTCACCTCATAGGAGTCCCAGAGAGAAAAGAGAGAAAGGGGCAGAAAACTTATTTAAAGAAATAGTGGCTGAAAACTTCCCTAACCTTGGAAAGGAAACAGACATTCAGATCCAGGAAGCCCATAGAGTTCCAAATAAGATGAACTCAAAGAGACCCACTCCAACACACATTATAAATCAAGTGAAAAAAGTTAAAGACAAGGAGAGAATCTTTAAAGCAGCAAGACAAAAACGACTAGTTGCATACAAGAGAACCCCCATAAGACTATGATTTTAGATTTTTTTTAGCAGGAACTATGCAGGCCAGAAGAGAATAGTATAATATATTCCAAGTGCTGGAAGAAAAAACAAACAAACAAAAAACTTCTAACCAAGAATACTCTATCTAGCAAAGTTATCCTTCAGAGTTGAAGGAGAGATAAAGAGTTTTTCCAGACAAGCAAGAGTTAAAGGAGTTAATAATCACTAAACTAGCCTTTCAAGAAGTGTTAAAGAGACTTCTTTAAACTGAAAATAAGGGCACTAATTAGTTAACAAGAAAATATATGGAAGTATAAATCTCCCTAGCAAAGGTAAATATATGGTAAAGGTAGTGGATTAACCACTGTTTAAGCGCAATATGAAGGTTAAGACAAATGTAGTAAAAAATAATTGTAACAACAATTTTTTTTTAAGATCTTATTTATTTGACACAGAGAGAGCAACAGTGAGAGAGGGAACACAAGCAGGGGGAGTGCAAGAGGGAGAAGCAGGCTTCCCGTGTAACAGGGAGCCCAATGTGGGGCTCGATCCCAGGACCCTGGGATCATGACCTGAGCGGGGCTCGATCCCAGGACCCTGGGATCATGACCTGAGCTGAAGGCAGATGCTTAACGACTGAGCCACGCAGGAGCCCCTGTAACAACAATAATTATTTAAAGGATACACAAGATGAAATGATGTAAAATGGAACATCAAAAGCATTAAGACATGGTTGGGGAGAGTAAAAATGTAGAGCTTTAGAATATGTTCAAACTTAAGTTGTTTTCGACTTAAAATAGATAGTTTTAAATTCTTATATGTAAGCTTCATGGCAACCACAAAGTAAAAATCTATAGTACATACTCAAAAGATAATGAGAATGTAATCTAAGCATCATACCAAAGAAAGTCACCTAACCATGAGGGAAGAGACCAAGGAAAGAAAGGGACAGAGGAAGTACAAAACAGAAAACAAGTAACAAAATGGCAATAAGTATATACCTACCAATATTTACTTTACATTTAAATGGACTAAATTCTCCAATCAAAAATATATAGTGGCTGAATGTATAAAAATATCAGACCCATCTATATGCTGCCTCCAAGAGACTTAGTTCAGTCATAAGGACACACAAAGACTGAAAGTGAAGGGATGGGAAAAGATGTTCCATGCAAATGGAAACTGAAAGAAAGCATACCCATATTAGTCAAAATAGACTTTAACACAAGAAATGTAATAAAAGACAAAAACAAGCATTACATAATGATAAAGGAGTCAATCCTACAACAGGTATATCATTTTCAAATATCTATGCACCCAAATGGGAGCACCTAAACATATAAAGCAAATATTAAGAGACATAAAAGGAGAAATTAATGGCAGTAAAATACTAGTATGGGATTTTGGGTAGACAAATGAGCAAAGAGGGTCAAAAGATATAAAGTTCCAGTTATGAAATAAATAAGCCACGGGGATGTAACATACAGCACGGTGACTATATCTAATAATACTGCACTGCATATTAGAAAGTTGTTAAGACTTTTTAATTTTAGTTATTCTGACTGGTGTGAGTTGGTATCTCATTGTGGTTTTGATTTGTATTTCCCTGATGCCAAGTGATGGTGAGCATTTTTTCGTGTCTGTTGGCCATTTGGATGTCTTCTTTGCAGAAATGTCTGTTCATGTCTTCTGCCCATTTCTTGATTGGATTCTTTGTTCTTTTGGGTGTTGAGTTTGATAAGTTCTTTATAGATTTTGGATACTAGCCCTTAATCTGATAAGACATTTGCAAATATCTTCTCCCATTCTGTTGGTTGTCTTTTGGTTCTGTCAACTGTTTCCTTTGCTGTGCAAGCTTTTTATCTTGATGAAGTCCCAAGAGTTCATTTGTGCCTTTGTTTCCCTTGCCTTTGGAGACATGTCTAGCAAGAAGTTGCTGCAACCAGGGACACAGAGGTTGCTGCTTATGTTCTCCTCTAGGATTTTGATTCATTCCTGTCTCACATTTAGGTCTTTCATCCATTTTGAGGAAACAACAGATGTTGGTGAGGATGCAGAGAAAGGCGAACCCTCTTACACTGTTGGGAATGCAAGCTGGTGCAGCCACTCTGGAAAACAGTATGGATCTTCCTCAAAAAGCTGAAAATAGAGCTACCCTATGACCCAACAATTGCACTACTATGTATTTACCCCAAAGATACAAATGTAGTGATCCAAAGGGGCACTGGCACCCCAATGTTTATAGCAGCAATGGCCACAATAGCCAAACTTTGGAAAGAGCCCAGATGTCCACTGACAGGTAAATGGATAAAGAAGAAGTGGTATATATATACAATGGAATATTATGCAGCCATCAAAAAAAGAAATCTTGCCATTTGCAATGATGTAGATGGAACTAGAGGGTATTATGTTAAGCAAAATCAGAGAAAGACAATTATCGTATAATTATCATATGATAATCATAGACAATTATCATATGATAATCAAAGACAATTATCATATGATCTCACTCATGTGGAATTCAAGAAACAAAACAGGATCATGGGGGAAGAGAGTGAAAAATAAAACAAGACAAAATCAGAGAGGGAAACAAACCATAAGAGACTCTTAATCATAGGAAACAAACTGAGGGTTGCTGGAAGGGAGGGCAGTGGGAAGATAGGGTAACTGGGTGATGGACGTTAAGGAGGGCACATGATATAATGAACACTGGGTGTTATATAAGACTGATAAATCACTGAACTCTACCCCTGAAACTAATAATATGTGTTAATTAATTGAATTTAAATAAAAAGATAAAGGTATTAAATAAAGATAAAAAGAATAAAAAATAATGAAAAAATAATAATAATAAAATAAATTTTAACATAAATATATACACCATAAACGTACCAGGAAAAAAAAGTTAAGAGAGTAAATTTTAAAAGTTTTCATCACAAGAAAAAAAATTATATAACTATGTACTGTGACAGATGTTAACTAGACTTACTGTGGTGATTATTTCATAATATATACAAATATTGGATAATTATGTTGCACATCTGAAACTAATAAAATGTATGTCATACCTAAAAAAAATCTTAAAACTCAACAATGACAAAATGAACAACCAGATTAATAATTTACAGCATATCTAAACAGATATCGCACCAAAGAGGATGTTACACATGGCAAATAATCATATTAAAAGATGTTAAACATCATTTGCCATGTATATACCCCCACACACATATTAGAATGGCTAAAATCTTAAAACCTGACAACACCAAGTGCTGGTGAGGTTGTAATGCAATAGGAACTCTCTCTTGCTGGTGGGAATGCAAAACTGTACAGCCACTTCAAAAGATAGGTTTATATTTTCTTGCAAAGCTATCCAGCACAACTGGTTATACACCCAACTGATTTAAAAACATATGTCCCCACAAAAAGTCTTGCATGCAAATATTACAGCAACTTTATTATTGCTAGAAACTTGAAGAAATAGAGATGCCCTTCAACAGGTAAATAAATAAGCAAAATGGAATACTATTCAGTAATAAACAGGAATTAGCTGTCAAATTGCACAAAGATGTGGACAAATCTTAAATATATATATTTAAGTGAAAGAAGCTAGTCTTAAAAAGCTGTATGATTCTAATGATACGACATTCTGGAAAACACAAAACTATACAGACAGTAAACAGATCAATGATTGCCAGAGTTCAGGGGATGGGGATAAATATGTAAACAGAAGAATTTTCCAGGCACTGAAAGTATTCTGTATGACATTTTAATGAAAATTATTCTATATGACTGCAGCTGTTGAAATCCATAACACTTTAAAGCAGAAAGAATGAACTTGAATGTATGCAAATTAAAGAAAAAATAAGCATTTTGGGGGGCATCTGCATGCTCAGTCTGTTGAGTGTTTGACTCTTGATTTCAGCTCAGGTCATGATCTCAGAGCTGTAAGATCAAGCCCCGCATGGAGTTCTGTACTCAGTGTGGAGTCTACTTGAGATTCTCCCTCTTCTTCTGCCCACCCCCAATCTCACTCTCTGTCATAAATAAATAAATAATAAATAAATAAATAAATAACATCTTTAAAAAAACATATTTTGGAAATCTAGGGTTTCCAGGAGGGAATGCCGACTGTAACAAAGGACTCTAACTTTATTGCATATATTTAAAACATCCTTACTGTGGGGGGTGATATAAAATACTGACTTGAGTGTGAATGGAATATGTAAGATCATAAACAAAAGAAACTGAACATAGCATCTGGTCTAGTATGAAAAATTGTTTCCAGTGAAGACGGAGCTTAACAATTCTGAAACTGCAGGACGCCTGGGTGGCTCAGATGGTTAAGCATCTGCCTTTGGCTCAGGTCATGATCCCAAGGTCCTGGGATCGAGCCCCACATCAGGCTCTGTGCTCAGCAGGGAGCCTGCTTCTCCCTCTCCCTCTGCCTGCCTGTCTGCCTACTTGTGATCTCTCTCTCTCTCTCTGTCAAATAAATAAATAAAATCTTAAAAAAAAAATCTGAGACTGCTATGTATGTATAGTAAAATTAAAGTTAAGTAGATGAATGGTTGATGATTAGAGCCAGGTTTCTCACTATTAGAGTAGGAACTTTAAGATATAATCAACAGAGAGGAATAGAATCATGTATCTAGTAATGGATTAGGATTATAAAACTGATATGAAATTGTGTTTAGCTTAGCATAGACACTGATGAGTACACTTAGAAATATTTATAGATATGTATAAATGCATGGGGTAGTATACATATACATATTTCTTTGCTCTATCAGCTGAAAGAGACTAAAACTTATGACAAATCTCAAGAGCAACAAACACCCTTAATGTACAAATATCCTAATATCATTCTCCAATAAAAGAAACCAAGTTCCTTGTAGAAATGGCTGATTATAGGACTGGAACAGGAACCTAGAGCATCTTGTAGTGCCAGAAAGTGAGGAAGTGTGCACACACACAATATGGGAATGCATCCAGGGGACAAAGGAACCAAATTAAAGTGTCCAATGACTAAAGCTGGAACAATGTGAAGAATAAAATAAATAAAATATTACTGGATTATAATGCAAAGTATAAAATACATATCCATGAACCCCTTCTTAGTCAACTCAAGCTGCCATAACAAAATACTGTAAACCAGGTGGCTTGAACAACAGAAGCTTATTTCTTACAGTTCTGGTGCTGGGAAGTTGAAGGTCAGCATGCCAGCAGAGTCAGGTTCTGGTAAGATCTCTCCCTGGTTTGCAAATGGACACCTTCTTGCTATGTTCTTACATGGCAGAAAGAGAAATCTTTCTGGGTGTTCTTTCTTATGAGAACACCAATGTTATTATGATAGCCCCACCTTCATGACCCGCCTAAACCTAATTACCTCCCAAAGACCCCATCTCTAAATACTACCACATTAGATATTAGGGCTTCAACATCTGAATAGGAGGCACAATTCAGTCCAACAGAATGAAATAAATAAGAGACAATAAAAAAAATCTCCCATACAACAGAATTCCAAACAACTTATACTCTTCCCCTAGGATGTTGAATATATACTCCCTTTTTAAGTGTGAGCTACATATAGTAAATTTCTTCCAAAAGGTATAGTGCAGAAAGTGGGAACATTGTGGAGAAATCTAACAAACACTACCTCAATAAAGTGATCAAAGTTAACATCCACAGTGATAAGTCACATGATAACATGTATCTTTGATATGATGTGATGAAAATGGCATTCCCTCTGTGGTTTTCCTCCCCCAAACTTGCAACACCAGTCTAACCACACACACACACACACACACACACACACACACACACACCAGACAATTCCCAGTTTAGGGACATTATACAAAATATCTGACCAGTACTTCTTAAAACAGTCAAGGTCATCAAACACTGAGAAGTCTAAGAACCTGTCACAGTGAAGAGGAGCCTAAGCAGACAACTAAATATAATGTGCTATCCTGAAAGGGATTTTGAAACAAAAAAAGACATTTGGTAAAAACTAAGATCCAAATAAAGAATGCATGTTAGTTAATAATTATATACTGATATTGATTCATTAACTGTGACAAATATACCACACTAAAACAAGATAATAATAATAATAATAGAAATTAGATATAGCATATATGGAATCTTTCTGTACTACCTTCTCAAATTTTCTATGAAACTATATTCTAAAATTTAACAATATATAAGTAAAAATAAAAGAAAACATAAAATCTAGGTCTGAATTTAAGCACAAAAGAAAAAAAACTGGTTTTTGAAATGTGTATAATCACTTAATTTTCTGGTGTATGATCACCTAATCATTCTCTATGACCCTTTCAATAAAGACATCCATATACATATATATTTTTTAATTAATTAGGCATCAAACATGGAAAGGTGTCTATATAGTAGGCAAAGGAAAAGCAGTATCTATGGAAGAAATAAAATTAAGGAGTTAGGATGAGGGAGGTAAAGCTAAAGGGCTAAGTTGGGGTCATGCTAAGTGTTTGCACTTAATCCCATAGGATATGGGGCATTGCTAGGGGATATTTGTAGGGATATTGTGTTTGACTCCCCCAGATCCATTTTTACCACCCCCTATTGTGTAGCAATAACTAAGTCTGAGGAAGTGACTGTAAGCTCCATAAATGGGTCCTGATTAGTCTACAGCAGTCATGTCGACTGAGGCCTGCCTTGCCATTTAGATACAAGGATGAAAACACCTACCCAAATTTGACTCAGTGAAAGGAAAGAAAGGTTTGTCAGTGGCTTCAGGATAGTAATCCCCTTACTATCAAGGTAGAATTTTTTGGATGGATCAGAAAGTTTGGGACCTGCTTCAGCCATCTAAAACCACAAAAGGAAGAATCCCAACTGAGAAAAGCTGAACTAAAGAAGTTACCATGATCAAGTTGTACATAATTTTGAAACTATTACTATATTTCTAGAGCTGTGAACCAATGAAATCCTTATTAGTCCAATATGAATCACATTTGTATTCCTTGGAGCTCAAAGCATCCTACTTAATAAGTGTTTTAATAAGATAAAATCCTTTTTTATAATTGATATAAATCATTCTGTCTGATAATAGAACTAATCCAGTCTATCCATCTGTTTATTATTCATGATTTTACCAAGACTGTAGGTCAAAAAGCCCCTTCCAAGTATAATTTTGAATGAAACAAGGAGGCCCTTGTTAATTATGTTGAGACTCTTGCATGAATATTAGCACAAAGGCTAAATCAAATCTATTTTCCAAAGTAGGTCTATAGAAAGGATCCCCATGTACTACTAAGATGCCTGTACCAGTCTACACTACACTCCTAGGAAATCAATGGATAGTGAGGGGAAAGAAGATCCTGAGAATCAGATAGTGAGAGGAGTGTATAAATGACAGGAAGAGGGGAAATTTAGGTATAAAAAAGGGAGAGCCAGACAAGGGAAACATAGGGACAGAGGATGGGAGGATGGGAGAAATGTGAAAAATGGAGTCAAGGGAAAATTATCTATGTGTACACATTCTGGGGTCCTAGCACCCACACCCTATTGGATTTTACCAATCAATACAATGTGAGTTACTGTTAACTTCATGAATAGTTAAATGAACAAAGCTGTATAGAATACTGGTAGAATTAGTAAATATGATGAATTTCCATTCGATAGATTGATTTTGTTTGTTTGGTTTGGTTTGCAGGTATTTTCTGTTTATTGTCAGAAACTCTTTTTTTCTGTAAGTTTTTAATTTGGGTAGAGTTAACATAGAGTGTTATATTTGTTTCAGGTGTACCATATAGTGATTCAATAATTCCTTACATCACTCAGTACTCATCAGAAGTGCAATTCTTTTTTTTTCTTTGTGGGTTTTATTGTTTTAATCTTAGACTATTTTCAACAACCTATAACTTGATTATTTTTATAATTCTTCTAGTTTTTCATGGTATACATTTTTTATTAACATATAATGTATTATTTGTTTCAGTGATACAGGTCTTTGATTCATCAGTCTTACACATTTCACAGACCTCACAATAGCACATATCCTCCCCAATGTCCATTACCCAGCCACCCTATCCGTCTCACCCACCCTCCACTGAAGCAACCCTCAGTTTCTTTCCTGAGATTAAGAGTCTCTTATGGTTTGTCTCCCTCTCTAGTTTCACCTTGTTTCATTTTTCCCCTCCCTCCCCCATGGTCCTCTGTCTTGTTTCTCAAATTCCTCACATCAGTGAGATCATATGATACTTGTCTTTCTCTGATTGACGTATTTCACTTAGCATAATACCTTCTAGTTCCATCCATGTCATTGCAAATGGCAAGATTTCATTTTTTTGATGACTGCATAATATTCCATTGTATATATATACCACTTCTTCTTTATCCATTCAACTGTTGATGGACATCTGGGCTCTTTCCATAGTTTGGCTATTGTGGACATTGCTGCTATAAACATCGGGGTACATGTACCCCTTTGGATCATTACTTTTGTATCTTTGGGGTAAATACCCAGTAGTGCAATTACTGGGTCATAGGGTAGCTCTATTTTCAACTTTTTGAGGAACCTCCATACTGTTTTCCAGAGTGGCTGCACCAGCTTGCATTCTCATCAACAGTGTACGAGGGTTCCCCTTTCTCCGCATCCCCGCCAACATCTGTCGTTTCCTGACTTGTTAATTTTTGTCATTCTGACTGGTGTGAGGTGGTATCTCATTGAGGTTTTGATTTGTATTTCCATGATGCCGAGTGATGTTGAGCACCTTTTCATGTGTCTGTTTGCCATTTGGATGTCTTTTTGCAGAAATATCTGTTCATGTCTTCTGCCCATTTCCTGACTGGATTATTTGTTCTTTGGGTGTTGAGTTTGGTAAGGTCTTTATAGATTTTGGATACTAGCCCATTATCTGATAAGACATTTGCAAATATCTTCTCCCGTTCTGTCCATTGTCTTTTGGTTTTGTTGATTATTTCCTTTGCTGTGCAAAAGCTTTTTATCTTGATGAAGTCCCAATAGTTCATTTTTGCCCTTGCTTCCCTTGCCTTTGGTGATGTTTCTAGGAAGAAGTTGCTGCAGCTGAGGTTGAAGAGGTTGCTGGATTTTGATGGATTCCTGTCTCACATTTAGGACTTTTGTCCATTTTGAGTCTATTTATATGTGTGGTGTAAGGAAATGGTCCAGTTTCATTCTTCTGCATGTGGCTGTCCAATTTTCCCAACACCATTTGTTGAAGAGACTGTCTTTTTTCCATTGGACATTCTTTCTTGCTTTGTCGAAGATTAGTTGACCATAGAGTTGAGGGTCCATTTCTGGGGTCTGTATTCTGTTCCATTGGTCTATGCATCTATTTTTGTGCCACTACCATACTGTTTTGATGATGACAGCTTTGTAATAGAGCTGGAAGTCCGGAATTGTGATGCCGCCAGCTTTGCTTTGCTTTTTCAACATCCCTCTAGCTATTCGGGGACTTTTCTGGTTCCATACAAATTTTAGGATTATTTGTTCCATTTCTTTGAAAAAAAAGTGGATGGTATTTTGATAGGGATTGCATTAAATGTGTAGATTACTCTAGGTAGCATTGACATTTTCACAATATTTGTACTTCCAATCCATGACCATGGAACATTTTTCCATTTCTTTGTGTCCCTCAATTTCTTTCATGAGTATTCTATAGTTTTCTGATTACAGATCCTTCGCCACTTTGGTTAGATTTATGCCTAGATATCCTATGGCTTCGGGTGCAATTGTAAATGAGATTGACTCCTTAATTTCTCTTTCTTCTGTTTCATTTTTGGTTTATAGAAATGGAAATGATTTCTGTGCATTGATTTTATATCCTGCCACTTTACTGAATTCCTGTATGAGTTCTAGCAGTTTTGGGGTGGAGTCTTTTGGGATTGCCACATAAAGTATCATATCATCTGCAAAGAGTGAGACTTTGACTTCTTCTTTGCTGATTCAGATGCCTTTTATTTCTTTTTGTTGTCTGATTGCTGTGGCTAGGACTTCCAGTACTATGTTGAATAGCAGTGGTGATAGTGGACATCCCTGCCATGTTCCTGACTTTAGGGGAAAAGTTCTCAGTTTTTCCCCATTAAGAATGATATTCACTGTGGGTTTTCATAGATGGCTTTTATGATATTAGGTATGTACCTTCTATCCCTACACTGTGAAGAGTTTTAATCAAGAAAGAATGTTGTACTTTGTCAAATGCTTTTTCTCATCTATTGAGAGGATCATATGGTTCTGGTTCTTTCTTTTATTAATGTATTGTTTCACATTAATCGATTTGTGGATGTTGAACCAACCTTGCAGACCAGGGATAAATCCCATTTGGTCGTGGTGAATAATCCTTTTAATGTACTGTTAGATCCTATTGGCTAGTATTTTGGTGAGAATTTTTGCATCCATGTTCATCAGGGATATCAGTCTGTAATTCTCCTTTTTGATGGGGTCTTTGTCTGGTTTTGGGATCAAGGTAATGCTGGCCTCATAAAATGAGTTTGGACGTTTTCCTTCCATTTCTATTTTTTGGAACAGTTTCAGAACAATAGGTATTAATTCTTCTTTAAACATTTGGTAGAATTCCCCTGGGAAGCCATCTGGCCCTGGGTTCTTATTTGTTGGGAGATTTTTGATGACTGCTTTAACTTCCTTACTGGTTATAGGTCTGTTCAGGTTTTCTATTTCTTTGTGGTTCAGTTTTGGTAGTTTATACATCTCTAGGAATGCATCCGTTTCTTCCAGGTTGTCTAATTTGCTGGCATATTGTTGCCCATAATATGTTGTTATAATTGTTTGTATTTCTTTGGTGTTGGTTGTGATCTCTCCTCTTTCATTCATGATTTTATTTATTTGGGTCCTTTCTCTTTTCTTTTTGATAAGTCTAGCCAGGGGTTTATCAATCGTATTAATTCTTTCAAAGAACCAGCTCCTAGTTTCGTTTATCTGTTCTACCATTCTTTTGGTTTCTATTTCATTGATTTCTGCTCTGATCTTTATTATTTCTCTTCTCCTGCTGGGTGTAGGCTTTATTTGCTCTTCTTTCTCCAGCTCCTTTAGGTGTAGGGTTAGGTTGTGTATTTGAGATCTTTCTTATTTCTTGAGAAAGGCTTATATTGCTATATACTTTCCTCTTAGGACCGCCACTGCTGCATCCCAAAGATTTTGAACAGTTGTATTTTAATTTTCATTTGTTTCCATGAATTTTTTAAATTCTTCTTTTATTTCCTGTTGACCCATTCATTCATCAGTAGGATGTTCTTTAACCTCCATGTATTTGAGTTCTTTCCAATTTCCTCTTGTGATTGAGTTCTAGTTTCAAAGCATTGTGGTCTGAAAATATGCAGGGAATGATCCCAATCTTTTGATACCAATTGAGACCTGATTTGTGACCTAGGATGTGATCTATTCTGGAGAATGTTCCATGTGCACTAGAGAAGAATGTGTATTCTGTTGCTTTGGGATGGAATACTCTGAATATATCTGTGAAGTCCGTTTGGTCCATTGTGTCATTTAAAGTCTTTATTTCCTTGTTGATCTTTTGCTTAGATGATCTGTCCATTTCAGTGAAGGGCGGTGTTAAAGTCCCCTACTATTATTTTATTATTGTCAATGTATTTCTTTTATTTTGTTATTAATTGGCTTATATAATTGGCTGCTCCCATGTTAGAGGCATAGATATTTACAATTGTTAGATCTTCTTGTTGGATAGACCCTTTAAGAATGATATATTGTCCTTCTTCATCTCTTGTTATAGTCTTTGGTTTAAAATCTACTTTGTCTGATATAAGGATTGCCACCCCAGCTTTGTTTTGATGTCCATTAGCATGGTAAGTGGTTTTCCACCCCTCACTTTAAACCTGGAGGTGTCTTTGGGTCTAAAATGAGTCAGTTACAGACAACATATCAATGGGTCTTGTTTTTTATCCAATCTGATACCCTGTGTCTTTTGACTGGGGCATTTAGCCTGTTTACATTCAGGGTAACTATTGAAAGATGTGAATTTAGTGCCATTGTATTGCCTATAAGGTTACTGTTACTGTATATTGTCTCTGTTCCTTTCTTGTCTATGTTACTTCTAGGCTCTCTTTGCTTAGAGGACCCTTTTCAGTATTTCTTGTAGGGCTGGTTTGGATATTGCAAATTCTTCTAGTTTTTGTTTGTCCTGGAAGATTTTTATCTCTCTTATTTTCAATGATGGCCTAGCTGGATATAGTGTTCTTTGCTGCATATTTTTCTCATTTAGTACTCTGAATATATCATGCCAGTTCTTTCTGGCCTGCCAGGTCTCTGTGGATAGGTCTTCTGCCAATCTAATGTTTCTACTGTTGTAGGTTACAGACCTCTTGATCTGAGCTGCTTTCAGGGTTTTCTTTTTGTCTCTGAGATTGTAAGTCTTACTATTATATTTTGGGGTGTTGACTTATTTTTATTGATTTTTGAGGGGGGTTCTCTGTGCCTCCTGGATTTTGGGGTGTTGACCTATTTTTATTGATTTTGAGGGGGGTTCTCTGTGCCTCCTGGATTTTGCCTCCTCTGTGCCTGTTTCCTTCCCCAAATTAAGGAATCTGTCTGCTATAATTTGCTCCAATATACCTTCTGCCCCTCTCTCTTTCTTCTTCTTCTGGGATCCCAATTATTCTAATGTTGTTTCATCTTATGGTATCACTTGTCTCTCGATTTCTGCCCTCGTGATCCAGTAGTTGTTTATCTCTCTTTTTCTCAGCTCTTTAGTCTTCATCATTTGGTCTTCTGTATCACTAATTATCTCTTCTGCCTCATTTGCCCTAGCAGTTAGAGCCTCCATTTTTTATTGCTCCTCATTAATAGCCTTTTTGATTTTGACTTGGTTAGGTTTTAGTTCTTTTATTTCTCCAAAAAAGGATTCTTTGGTATCGTCTATGCTTTTTTCAAGCCCAGCTAGTATCTTTATAATCATCATTCTGAACTCTAGTTCTGACATCTTACTAATGTCTGTATTGATTAGGTCCCTGGCAGTTAGTACTGCCTCTTGTTCTTTTTTTTGAGGTGAGTTATTCCGTTTTGTCATTTTGTCCAGAGAATAGATGAATGAGAGACCAAATGCTAAAAGGGTAACCATAACCCCAGAAAAATATACACTAAACAAATTAGAAGAGACCCAAAACTGGTGGGAAAAGAAAGGAAAAAAAAAAAAAAGAATATTATCAGGCTGGTGAATAGAACAGTGCCGCACACTAGATTTTGGGTGTATTTTGGTCTATTAGAGGAAACTGCCTCCCAAAATTTTAAAGAAAGAAAAACACATATATACAAAAACAAGGGTAAATATGATGAATGAATGGAATATGACTGTAAAGATGAAAATTAAAAAAAGATTTTAAAAAAAGGAATTGATATAAGAAGTTGCTTAAAAAAGGAAAGAAAAAAATTTTTTTTAAAAAAGGATAGATTGTGATCAGGCAGGAAATTAGAACAAAGCCATACACTAGATTTAGGGTATATTTTGGTCTGTTAAAAGAAACTGTATCCCAAAATTTTAAAGAAAGAAAACTTACATATATATATATAAAATAAAGTTAAATACAGTGAAGTGATACAATATGACTGTAAAAATGAAAATTAAAAAAGATTTTAAAAAAGGAATTGGTGAGATGTTGGTTGAAAAAGGGAAGAAGAAAAATTCAAAAAAGAATAGAAAAAGAAAAAAATAAAGAAAATTTTAAAAATTAACTTTGAAAGACTAAAGGATCATTGGGGAAAAGCCATGAATTCTATGTGCTGTATTCCCCTAGTACTGGAGTTTTCAGTTCTCATTGATGGGTAAACCTGGTCTTGGCTGGGTGTTCTTGCCAATCTTCTTGGGGAGGGGCCTGCTGCAGTGATTCTCAAATGTCTTTGCTCAATTGCACTGCCCTTGCCAGGGGCTGGGCTAAATAATCTGCTCTGGTTTGCTCTTGGTAACATTTGTTCCCTGAAAGTTTTCCATACAGCTTTGGAGGATGAGAATGACAATGGCGGCCTCCCAATCTCTGGCCTCAGAGGAGCTGAGAACTCAGGGCCCCACTCCTCAGTGAGCCCCCAGAGAAAAGCAGTCAATTACTCCTATCTCCATGGTCTCTGGACACACTCTGCACTCACCCAGCCTGTGACCAAGTGTTTCTATCTCTGGCACACAACGCTGTTTGGAGTTTCCAACCCCAGCAGATTCCTGTGGTACACTGCTGTGCCTCTCCTCCTGGAAGCAGAAGGGGAGTCTCCCTGGATCTGCCACTTGTTGGGTCCCTGCTCAGAGTAGTGGCCCGACCTTGCCACAGATCACAGTTTACAGCAATCCTAAGCTCAAATCCCACTCCTTGGCTCCATCTTTTCAGCCAGCTTCCCCAGTCCTATACCTGGGAGCTCTGCCACACTCAGGCAGCCCCAGTCTTTCTGTAACTCCGCGGGTCCTAAGACCACACTGTCCCAGTGAAGGTTCCACCCCCTGCTTAGCCACTGGAGCAACCTCCCTCAGCAGAGCAGACTTCTAAAAGTTCTGATTTTGTGCTCTGCTGCTCTATCACTTGCCAGTAGCTGGCTGACAGAGGCTCCCTCCCCCCACAATCTACCTTCCCAAATATCTCCTCGGATTAACTTATCCACACGTCCTACCTTCCAGAAGGTGGTAGCTTTTCTGTTCATAGAATTGCTGCTGTTCTTTTCTTCAATCTCCTGTTGAGTTTGTAGGTGTTCACAATGGTTTGATAACTATCTAGCTGAATTCCTGGGACAAGACGCAATTTAGGTCTCCTACTCCTTCACCATCTTGCTCATCCACAATTGTATTTCTTAAACCCCATCACCTGTTTCACTCATTCCCCCACCAACTTCCCCTCTGGTAATCATTGCTTTGTTCTGTATTGTTAAGAGTGTTTCTTGGTTTGCCCCTCTTTTTTCCCTTTGCTTGTTTGTTTTGTTTCTTAAATTCCATATGTGTGAATTCATATGGTATTTGACTTTCTCTGACTGATTTATGTTGCTTAGCATAATAGTCTCTAGCTCCATCCATATCATTGCAGATGACAGGATTTCACTCTTTTTTATGGCTGAATAATAGTCCAATATATATATGTACAACTTCTTCTTTATCCATTTATCTATCAATGGGCACTTGGGCTGCTTCCATAATTTTGCTATTGTAAATAATGCTGCTACAAAACATTGGGGTGCATGTATCCCTTTGAATTAGTGTTTTTTGTTTGTTTGTTTGTTTTGTTTATTTCTTTTGTTTATTTTTAAAACTTTTTTTAAGATTTTTATTTATTTATTTGACAGAGAGAGAGAGACAGCGAGAGAAGGAACACAAGTGGGGGGGTGGGAGAGAGAGAAGCAGGCTTCCTGCTGAGCAGGGAGCCCGATGTGGGGATGCGGGGCTCGATCCCAGGACCCCAAGATCATTACCTGAGCCAAAGGCAGATGCTTAACGACTGAGCCACCCAGGTACCCCTATTTTTAAAACTTTTATTTAAAAATTAATTAGTTGACATATAGTGAAATATTGGTTTCAGGAGTAGAATTTAGTGATTCATCACTTACATATAACATTCAATGCTCCACAGAAGTACCCTCCTTAATACCCATCATGCATTTAGCCCATCTGAATTAATGTTTTTGTATTTTGGGGATAAATACCCAGTACTATGAATAATGGATCATAGGGTAGTGTCATTTTTGACATTCGAGGAACCGCCATACTTTTTTCTACAGTGGCTGCACCAGTTTTCATTCCTACTAACAGTGCACGAGGCTTCCTTCTCTCCACATCCTCACCAACATTTGTTGTTTCTTGTGTTTTTAATTTTAGCCATTCTGACAGATATAAGGTAATATTTTGTTTTGATTTGCATTTTACTGATGATGAGTACTGTTGAGCATCTTTTCATGTATCTGTTGGCCATCTGTATGTCTTTGGAAAAATATCTGTTTATGTCTTCTGTCCCATTTTTAATTGGATTATTTGGTTTTGGCATATTGAGTTTTAGAAGTTCCTCATGTATTTTGGATATTAACCCTTTATCAGATATGTCATTTGCAAATTTCTTCTCCCATTTAGTAGGTTGCCTTTTAGTTTTGTTGATTTTTCCTTTGCTGTACGTAGCTTTTTATTTTGATGTAGTCCCAATAGTTTATTTTTGGTTTTGTTTCCCTTGCCTCAGGAAACATTTCTAAAATATTTTGGTAAGACTAATGTCAGAGAAATTAGTGCCTGTGCTCTATTTTAGGATTTTTATGGTTTCAGGTCTCACTTTTAGGTCTTTAATGTATTTTGAATTTATTTTTGTTTATACAATAAGAAAGTGGTCCAGTTTTATTCTTTTGCATGTAGCTGTCCAGTTTTCCCAACACAATTCATTGAAGAGACTGACTTTTTCCAATTGGATATCCTTCCCCCCTTTGTCAAAGATTAATTGACCATATAATTGTGGGTTTATTTCTCGGTTTTCTATTCTGATCCATTAATCTATGTGTCCATTTTTGTGCTAGTGCCATACTGTTTTAATTACTGCAGCTTTGTAATATAACTTGAAGTCTGGGATTGTGATACCT
Source organism: Phoca vitulina (assembly GCF_004348235.1). Lineage (NCBI taxonomy): Eukaryota > Metazoa > Chordata > Mammalia > Carnivora > Phocidae > Phoca > Phoca vitulina. Next base: position 110,520,597 of record NW_022589704.1, read on the forward strand.
CTAGTTTTGTTTTTCTTTCTCAAGATTTCTTCAGCCATTCAGGGTTTTTTTGTGGTTCCATACAAATTTCAGGATTATTTTTCTAGTTCTCTGAAAAATGTTGTTGGTATTTCAATTGGAATGGCATTAAATGTGTAGATTGCTTTGGGTAGTGTAGATATATTAACAATATTTGTTCTTCCAATTTCCTTGTATCTTTTTCAATTTCCTTCATCAATGTTTTACAGTTTTCAGAGTATGAGTCTTTCACCTCTTTGGTTAAGTACTCTATTCATAGGTACTTTATTATTTTTGGTGAAAATGTAAATGGGATTGATTCCTTAATTTTTTTTTTCTGCTGCTTCATTATTGGTGTATAGAAATGCAACAGATTTCTGTACAGTTATTTTGTATCTTAAAACTTTACTGAATTCATTTATCAGTTCTAGATTTTTTTGTGGCACTTTTAGGGTTTTTTATACATATTATCATGTCATCTGCAAATAGAACTTTTACTTCTTCATTACCAATTTGGATGCCTTTTATCTCTTTTTGTTGTCTGATTGCTGTGACTAGGACTTCCAGTAATATGTTAAATAAAAGTGTTGAAAGTGGATATCCTTCTCTTGTTCCTGACCTTAGGGAAAAAGCTCTCAGTTTTTCCTCATTTTCAATGATGTTAACTATGTTTTTTTCGTATGTGGCCTTTATTATGTTGAGATATGTTCTCGCTAAAACTACTTGGTTGAGTTTTATCATTAATGAATGTACTTTGTCAAATGATATTTTTACATCTATTGAAATGATCATAGGGTTTTTATCCTTTCTCTTATTGATGTGATGTATCACATTGATTGATTTGCAAATATTGCACCACCTTTGCATCCTGGAAAGAAATCTCACTTGCTTCTGATGAGTATTTTTGTTTTAAATGTATTGTTGAATTCAATTTGCTGGTATTTTGTTGAGGATCTTTGCATCTATATTCATCAGAGATATTAGCCTATAGTTCTCTTTTTGTAGTGTCTTTATCTGGTTTTGGTAAAGGGTAATGCCTCATAAAGTGAACTTGAAAGTTCTTCTTCCTAGTCTATTTTTTGGAATAGTTTGAAGAATAGGTTTTGATTTTTCTTTGAATGTTTGGTAGCATTTTTCTGTGAGGCCATCTTGTCCTGGACTTTTGTTTTTGGGAGTTTCTTGAGTACTGATTCAATTCCCTTGTTAGTAATAGGTTTGTTCAAACTTCTGTATTTCTTCTTGCTTCAGTTTTGTAGGTTCTATGTTTCTAGGAATTTATCCATTTTTTCTATGTTGTCTAATTTGTTGGCATATAATTTTTATCAATTAATCTTAATATTATAATAGTCTCTTATAATTGTTCCTATTTCTGTGGTGTTGGTTGTTATTTCTCTGCTCTCATTTGTCATTATGTTTATTTGAGTCCTTCCTCTTTTATGTTTTTTTCTTCATGAGTCTGACTAGAGGTGTATCAATTTTGTTGATTTTCTTGGAGAACCATCTGCTGGTTTCATTGATCTATTCTACTGGGGTATTTTTTTTTAATTTCTATATCCTTCCTTCCTACCTTTCTTCCTTCCTTCCTTCCTTTTTCTTTCTTTCTTCCTTCCTTTCTTCCTTTCTTTTTCTTTCTTTCTCTTAGTGAGAGAGAGTGAGGGAGAGCACAAGCAAGGGGGCAGGGCAGAAAGAGAATTTCAAGCAGACTCCATACACAGGGCAGAGCTCAATGCTGGGCTCAATCTAACAACCCTGAGATCATGACCTGAGCCAAAATCAAGAGTCAGATGTCCAACAGACTGAGCCACCAAGGTGCCCCTATATCATTTATTTCTGCTCTAATCTTTATTATTTCCTTTTTTCTGGTTTGGATTGTTGTTGTTGTTGTTGTTGTATTTCCAGGTCTTTAGTTGTAGAGTTAGTTTGGTTATTTGAGATTTCTCTTACTTCTTGTGGTAGGCCTATATTGCTATAAATTTCCCTCTTCAAACTACTTTTGCTGCATTCCACAGACTTAAACCATTGTGTTTTCATGTATTTTTTTTTTCTTCTTTGATTTCTTGGCTGACCCGTTTATTGTTTGGCAGCATGTTATTTAATTTCCGTGTATTTGTGCTCTTTCTCAATTTTTTCTTGTGGTTGATCTCTAGTTTCATAGCATTGTGGTTAGAAAAGATGCAAGATGCGCAACATGAATTTGATCTTTTTAAATTTGTTGAGACTTGTTTTGTGGCCTAATATGTGATCTATTCTAGAGAATGTTCCATTTCTTCTTGAAAGGAATGTGTATTCTGCTTTTTTAGGATAGAATGTTCTGAATATATCTGTTAAATCCACCTGGTCTAGTTGTCATTCAAAGCCATTGTTTCCTTGTTGATTTTCTGTTTGGATGATCTGCCCATCAATGTAAGTGAGGTATTAAACTCCCTTACTAAATTGTATTATTATTGAATAGTTCCTTTTTATTTGTTATTAACTGTCTTATGTATCTGGGTGCTCCCATGTTGGGTGCATAAATATTTACAATTGTTATATCTTCTTGCTGGATTGTCCTCTTTATTATTATAAAGTGTCCTCTGTCTCTTGTTACAGTCTTTGTTTTAAAGTCTATTGTGTCCAATATAAGTATTGCCACCCCAGCTTTCTTTTTACATCACTTTGCATAATAAGTTCTTCTCAGTCCCCTCACTTTCAATCTGCAGGTGTTCTTAGGTCTGAAATGAATCTCTTGTAGAAGAGTCTTGGTGTTTTATATACTCTGTCACCCTATGTATTTTTATTGAAGTCTTTAATACATTTACATTCAATGTAATTAGTGATAGATATGTATTTATTGCCATTTTGTTACTTGTATTGTGGTTGTTTTTGTAGTTTCTCTGATCTTTTTTTTTTCTCTTACTCTCTTTCATGATTTGCTTATTTTCTTTAGTGATATACTTGGATTCCCTTCACTTTATTTTTTGCATATGTATTATTTGTTTTTGATCTCTGGTTACCATTATGTTTGTATATAACATCTTCTGCATATAATGTCTATAATAACTTAATGGTTGCTTAAGTTTGAACCCATTCTTTACTCCTCTCCCCCTCCACATTTTAGATATATGATATTATATCTTACATCCTTTTATTTTGTGAATCCCTTGACTGATTTTTACAGATATACTTCTACTGGTTTTATTTTTTTATTTTTTTATTATGTTCAGTTAGCCAGCATATAGTACATCATAGTTTTTGATGTAGTGTTCAACAATTCATTCATTGTGTATAACACCCAGTGCTCACCACAACACATGCCCTTCTTAATACCCATCACCTAGTTACCACATCCCCCCAACCCCTCTCTTCTGTAACCCTCAGTTTGTTTCCCAGAGTCCAGAGTCTCTCACGATATTTCCTACTTTTCTTACTCTTATTTTTGGTCTTTCTTTCCATTCAAAGAGTCCCCTTTATCATTTCTTGTAGTGCTAGTTTAGTGGACATGAACTCTTTTAGCTTTTGTCTAAGAAACTCTTTATCTCTCCTTCTATGCTGAATAAGAGCCTTGCTGGATAGTCTTCTTGGCTGCAGATTAGTTTCCTTTCAGCACTTTGAATATATCATGCCACTCTCTTCTGGTCCACAAAGTTTCTGCAGAAAAATCTGATAACCTTATGGTTTCCTTTGTATGCAAGTGTTTTTTTGCTTTGTTTTGTTTTGGTTTTTTTGTCTTGCTGCTTTGAATTTTTTTTTTTAACCACTACTTTTTTCCATTTCAATTACTATGTGTCTTGGTGTGAACTTTCTTAGGTTGACTTTGTTGGAGGAATCTCTGTGCCTCCTGGATCTGGATATCTATTTCCTTCTCCTGATTGGAGAAGTTTTTAACTATTATTTCTTCAAATAAATTTTCTGTCCCCTTTTCTCTTGCTCCCTCTTCTTTTGGAATCCCTATAATATGAATGTTATTGTGCTCAATGTAGTCACTGACTTCCTAAATCTATTCTCCTTTTGCATAAGTCTTTTTCTCTCATTTGCTCATCTTATTAATTTCCATTACTCTGCCTTCCATGTCTTTAATTTGTTCCTCTGCTTGCTCTAGTCTGCTATTTATTCCATCAAGTGTATTATTAATTTCATTTATTGAGTTCTTCATCTCTGATTGGTTCTTTTTTTATGTTTTCTATCTCTTTTTTAAGAATCTTACTGATGCCCTCAATTCTTTTCTCAAGTCCAATATCTTTAAATTCTCTACCAGAATTCCACTTAGGTCTCTTGTCATTGTTTTGTTTTTCTTTCATTTGGGACGTATTCCTCTGTCTCCCCATTTTATCTACCTCTCTGTGTCTGCTTCTGTGTGTCAGGAAAGACAGCTATGTTGCATGCACTGGAAAGTAGTGGCCTTATGAAGAACAGGTCCTATAGTGCCCTGATGTGTAGTGTTCCCTGTTCACCAGAACTAACGCTTCGGGATGTCTGCTATATGTGATGCATGTTCCCTGCTGTTGTGACTGAACTGCTTTTTCCTTCAGTCCAGTTGTCTGCAATGGCTCTCTTTGCCTTTTGTGGGCAGTGTTTGGTCCCTGTGGGATTAGTGGGCCAATTTGGGGGTACCTGGGGCTTGAGATGAGTCAGATCAGGCATTTGCCAGAGATGCAGTAGCACCAAACTGCAGGGTGCTTTCCCCTGAGAAGCTTTAATCAGTTGGTGGGGCCTGCAGTCAGACCAGTTGTCTGCCTCCAGCCCATTGCTGGGGCCTCTGTCTGACTGGTGTGTGTGGTTATCTTTCTCTCTGAGAGTGGAGTGGTGCTGGCCACTGTTGGAGCTGCTATTACTCTGCAAGGCCTGCAACACTGCCCTGTATGGGCTCAGGCCAAAGGTGTATTAGAAAGGGTGGATCCCCAAAACACAGTATGTGGGGGTGGTGCAGGTGGGGCAGCAATGCTAACAAGCTTTGTTACCAGGTAGGGCCCCTGCAGCACAGGGACTGAGGCACCATCTGAAGGGGTGGATCCTTGGAAGCACAGTATGGGAGGGGGGTTAGTGGCAGTGCTAGCAAACTTTGCACACCCAGGGTCCTCTGCAGGAGGGGTCCTGTAGCATCAGGACTGAAGTGCAGTGGTTCCTCTACTGGAGGGGCCTTGCCACAGGGGACTGAGGCAGGCCATCCAGAGGGGTGGATCAGGAAGCACAGCTTGTGGGGGTGGGGCAGCAGTGTTAGCCAGTAAGTAGCCATCCTTCAGGTGCCATGTCTAAGCTGGGAGGCAGGGGAGGGAAATGGTGTCTGCCAGTTCCTTTGTTCCTGGAAGAGTTCCCCAGGGACTTCTGTCCCTCTGGGATAGGCTCTGAGGTGAGTAAGTAACTCTCCCTACCAGTGTTCTCCACATACCTTTCAGACTGCTGCTTATATGCTGTATTTCCATGGGCTGTTTGTTGTGCTCTTTAGAGGTGGAGACTCAGTTTCCTCTCACCCACTGGCTCTCCCAGAGATTTTTATAAATTCCAGGTTTTAAATCCTGCTGGTTGTAATAACTCATGAAATCAGGCCCCTCTGGTTTTCAAAGCCAAACATTATGGGGATTTATCTTCCCCTTTTGGGCCCCCTGATGTGGGAGTCTTTTTCTCTCCCTTTCCGTGCCCAGAATGTCCCTCCCACCTGTAGACAGTCCTGTCAGTCCATTTAGGTCCCAACCACGCCTCTGCCCTTCCTACCCTTTTCATTGTGACCTCTTCTCTACATTTAGTTTTGGAGTTTATTCAGCCAGTCTTCAGGTCATTTCCTGAGTGTTCTCTAGTTGTATCTATGAGATGAGGTGAGCCTAGGCTCTTCCAACTCTGCCATCTCCCCTAGAAATCAATGGAAGTTTTTTGATAAATTAAGCTATTGTACCCTTTACCTCAAGCCATACTATAAATATCATAGGGAAGCTTATATGTGTTATCTTTGTCCTCAGTGTTCTGGAAAAACATAGCCCCTAAATTCCTGGATGAAATTCCCCAGGGAGCCAGGAATCAACATACCCTTTTCCCAGAGAGCTGTGCCATAGATTCTTCCAGGATCCATTGATACATGTTGAGACAAACACCTATGATAGAGTAAATATCAACCACTCATACCAAAAATCACACCAATGCCATTGGGCTTCATTCTTTGGGGATACAGAAGGGAAGGGGAGAAGCATAACAGAAAGAAAAACAATCACTCCTATATTTAGAATGAGTGTAGGATAATCTGTTTGCCACCACAGTTAAGCATATGTCCTAAAATCTCAGAGTGCTTGTGATGAGACGTTAATATGGGCTATGTCTTTCTCAGCCTCCATATGAAAGAGTCCAGAGGCTTTGTTTAATTGTAGATACCCAATTGGAGAAAAATTTAAAAAAAAAAAATAGAAAAATAACAGCAAAACACTCTGCCATTGGAAGCAGTGGCAAAATTAAATCATGTCTTAATGGGTTATTGGGTTTCTAATTAATGTAAAGCTTAATAAGCAACATTTCCTCCTTGAGTCAATAAGCATCATGATAAAAGGACACAAAATGGGTTCAATGCATGTTTTCTGTTAATGTACATGACAAGGTTACATATATCTCAGCTCATTTCATGCAACAGGAAAGAATGATGGGTACGTTCATAAACCAAGGTCCTATTTACATTTCTATATCAAAGGAACATTATTTTTTCAATTAGCTTCTGCTGGGATTTAAACCATTGCCTTTATGAATAAATAATAGTCTCCCATTTCAAGATGCAAGCCCTAATTTAAGCTCTCACTTTCTTTGGATGAAATCTGTAACAATGTGAATTGGTTCAGGGTATTGAGCACAAAGTGTGAGTCAGACAAGTGAGTTCAAATTGAGGTTTTGTCAAATACTGACTTTGTGAACTTGAATCACCTCACTGAACTTCAACCACCTCATCTCTACAGACCTGTGTGAGGACTAAGCAGGTACTATTGTGTCATACTATTAATGCATAATTGATGCTTAATAAGTGACAGCAGTAACCAAGATAATACGCAATGAGACATTCCATCACAATGGCAGGCATGGAACGAGCTCATTTCCCACAGAGCACCAAACAGAATCCATGAGTGTCAGCTTCTTCCTTTTTCTCTTTTTCTGGAAGCTGTGGAAACCTCTCATGTATCCAGTTTTCACTACACAAGTATAAATGGCACACTGATTTAGAAGTTTCTTTGTCATTGATTCTCTTGCAGGAATGGCCTAATTTAGTCTCCATTCCTGGAAGACACAGGCCTCTACTTTTAAGATCCCAAGGAAATGTTTCAGAGTTGTCCATAAAAGTAGTTTATTATCCACCAGTCTATAAGCACAACAGGTATCTGCCATGGATACTTTAATTTCATTTTTCTTCATTGTATTTGTTGGGGACAGGAAAAGAATCTCATGCAATGGTTGTTCTTGAAGGTTTCTAACACCAGTCGGGCACATCAGGAGGCAGATGGCTCATCTATTTGGGCTATATGGAAAGTGTTGGTAAAGGGGCTATTTACAAAAGTGTGGTCATGGTATAGGGAATGCATAAAAAATAGTAAGGTACCCTAGGGCTAGTAATAGCAGTCAGGTGAGCCTGACAGGGCAAAAGAAGTAAATGGTTCCTGACTCCAAGAGGGGGCCTGAGGGGGGCTTACTCTGTATGAAGCAAAGGGAGGAGTGGGTGAATGAGAATGAATACCCCAACTTCACTCACTTGTCATCTTCTGATATCCTGGTGCCTCCCATTGACTGAACCAATTGGAAGCCAGAGAGAAGGGAGCCCATTCCAAGTGAGGCACGAAGAAAACTGACTGTATTGGAATGTCTTACTATATAAGAAACTAATACACATAAACAGCTTAAAACAATATATATTTGCTATCTTACACTTTCTGCAGGTCACAGGCCTAGACATAGGTTAGCTGGATTCTCTGGTTCAGTGTCTCATCAGGTTGCCATCTATGTCAGCCAGGGCTGGGCTATCATCAAAGGTTCTACTGGGGAAATATTTACTTCCTTCACGTTGTTGGCTGAATTACTTTCCCTGGGTGTTGCTGGGTGTTGGCCAATATCCATTCTCAGCTATTGGAGTTCTCTCCCATATGACCTTTCACAGGCCTCCCACCACATGGTAACTTATTTCTCCAACACCAGCAAGGGGGAGTTTCTAGCTCCATTCTGCTAAGGTAGAGTCTTATACAACACAACATACTTATGGAAGGAAGAATCTCTCACCTTACCATACTCTTTTGGTTAGAAGCAAGTCACAGGTTAAACCTACATCAAAGGGAGGAAATAACACAAAGGCATGGACACAGTAAGTGGGAATTATTTGGCATCACCCAAGGGTTTGTCCGAACCAGTGAAGAAGAGTAGAAAAGGATGGAGAATGGACCCTGAAGGACCAACACACAATGTCCAGAACCTGATGCCTGACTCTTCCAAATGTTGAATCATAGACAGATGAGATCTATTTCATGGGGTCTTGAAACTCATGTGGTCTCAACTACTAACTTTGGAACTGACAAAGCGGAGGCATAGAGGGACACTAGTTTTTTCAGGATCAGAGAGCTAAAAATCATTCCCACTTGTTCTTCCCATCTTACCATGTTTCACAGTGATTTCCAGTCAGAACTCAAATTAGAAACCAGGCACATGGACTTTCAGCTCATGGATGTTTCCCATAGTCCACCTCATGATCAAGAAATTAGATGGGGGGCGCCTGGGTGGCTCAGTCGTTAAGCGTCTGCCTTCGGCTCAGGTCACGATCCCAGCGTCCTGGGATCGAGCCCCACATCGGGCTCCCTGCTCGGCAGGAAGCCTGCTTCTCCCTCTCCCACTCCCCCTGCTATGTTCCTTCTCTCGCTTTGTCTGTCAAATAAATAAATAAAATTCTTTAAAAAAAAAAGAAAAAAGAAAAAAAAAGAAATTAGATGGGAAGGGGACCTGGGATTCAAAATTAGATGTCATTTCTGTTTGGAAAGCATGATTCCAGAGGGTATAACTTTTATATATTTTCACGTCTTCTCTTTCTGCTAATAAGCTCTTAAATCTCATCATTCAACTTCTTGATTGTAGCGAACTCATTCTTCTCCAAAACACACAGACAAAAGAATTTTCCCCTCCCCTCAAACCAGCCAAGGAAGTCTTTGATCTGTGTGTTTACAGTTCTCTTCATCTTCCAGCCACACAGTTACAAGCTGCCTTGCTAACCTCCTTTGGTATTTATTGGGGGAATTTGGGCTTATAAAAGTTTTCATGATTACAAGAGTTTTCACAAAACCTATAATAACAGACTTGCTTTACCAGGATATAGTGGGTTGTTGTGTTTTGTTGTTGTTGTTTTGTTTTGTTTTGTTTTGTTTTTTGCATTTCTTATACTCTTACCTTTCCACATTTTTCCACCAAATTTTCCCTGGCTATGTTTCCTGGAGCAAGAGCTGCACAGAAAATGAAGAAACAGCCATAAATGATGTGGGCTCCTGGAGATACAAATGGCCTTAGGCTACATAGAAATGAATCACCAAACTTGGCAGCTCCTTCCTCATTGCTATTCCAAAATCCCTTCTGGATAGGTTTTCAAATAAAGTACAGGGAAAGAAAAAGACATACACTGCATGCATATGCTCCCAAGGGAACATATGATTGCTTAAGAAAAGAAGTTAGACAGGTTAGGGGTTTGAGATCAACTTGTCATTAGCTTCTAAATTTGCTTTCTATTTCATCTTCCTTCACACTCTTTTCTAATAAAGATTTTTAAGTTTTTGGCACATACGGAATGAAGAGGGGAGGGGGAAGCCACACTATCATATCTCACAAAGAAGAGAAGTTTTTCATAATCTAGTTTCCAGTGGTCACAAACTTTTTTCTAAAGATAAAATGTGCTTAAGCTCTGGGGCACCTGGGTGGCACAATCAGTTGAACATCTGACTCTTGGTTTTGGCTCAGGTCTGATCTCAGGGTCATGAGATCAATCCCTGTGTCAAGCTCTGTGTTCAGCACAGAGTTGCTCGTGTTTCTCCTTCTCCCTCTGCCCCTCCCCCCGTCTGCACTCTCTCTCTCTCTCTCTCTCTCTCTAAAATAAAATAAATCTTAAAAAATAATTTTTAAATGTCCTTTAGTTCTCATTTCATACTTATAGAAACTAAGTACTGCAACAGAACTTATATGATCTCTTTTACAATGTTCTAGTTAAATTGGTAAGCAACAGATTATTTATTAATTAACAATGAAGATTTCTTTCATACCTATTTCTAAATACTTTTTGAGTGGAAAGATAACAAACATATAGTTTCCTATTTGTGATGGTTAATTTTATGTATCAAATTGACTAGCCCATGGTGCCCAACTGTCAGGTCAAATATCAGTCCAAATATTACTATAAAGGTATTTTTTAGATGTGATTAACATTTACATTGGTAAACTTTGAGTAAACAGATTATCCTTCATAATGTGGTTGGTCTCATTTAATTACTTGAAGACCTTAAGAGAACGGTGGGAAAGACTGAGGCTCCCTGAAGAAATTCTTCTCAAGATTGTAACATAGAAGCCCTGCCTGATTTTCCAGATTCCTGCCCTCTGGAATTTGGACTACAGACTAAAACATCAACTCTTACCTAAATCTCTATCCCATGGACCTGCCCTGTGAATTTTAGATTTGTCATTTCCCAAAATTGCATGAACCAATTCCTTAAAATAGAGAGAGAGAGAAAGAGAGTGAAGCAAAAGGAGATATATAAATACATATACATATATATCCCCTGTTGGTTCTGTTTCTCTGGAGAATCTGACTACTACAAATTTTGATACTGGGAATGGTTCTGGAAGAACAGAATCTTAAGACTGAATTGTCTCAGTTGGTTCTAGAACTCCTGGAGTTGGTTCTCTAATTTTATTAGATTTAAAGAGATCAATTAATCTATTTCTAGTAGTAAAGAGAGCACAAATAGCCCACAGTGTGATGTGGCAATAGAAATGCACAAAATAAAATTATGTCACCAAGATGACAACATAGGTCATTCCCAACTTCACTCCTCCTCCCAAGAAGAATAAATAACATTTACTCGAAAACAAAGGAAGAGAGGGAATCCTAGAACACCAAGGTAAAGCTGAAGCACCTCTCTTCACCACAGAGACCAAAACAGACTGCATTAGAAGGGTAAGAGAAGTAAATGTTTACCACATTGCCCATACCCAGACCAGTGCAACACCATGTGGATATATCTCCCCTGAGCCTCTGATTCCCCCAATGGGAAAAGAGAACCCAAAGGGGGAAACCAGTCTCTCCCAGAAATGTGTGTCATTTTGTGGGAGCCCCTCTTCTGATCTTGCATCACAGGTACTACAGACGGTGGGAAAAACAGCTCTAAAACTAGTAAAGCTCCTTGTTGTCTTAATCCAAGCCAACCCACACTCCAAGTTACTTGGCTATCAGAGTCATTGGTTTTGCTCTGAAAACTATCTGCTATGTCTGCTTTTCTCTGAGCTCAAACACTGCTGGTCCACACAACTTCCAGGTATTTTTACCAGCCTTTATAATCAGATGGGGCTAGAAGACACTCTCCACAGTAGGCAGAGCTCTATCTCAACTCCCTTGCCTGACGTAGAGGAAGAGTGACCACTCAAGGCTACTCTTTCAGGGGAATCTACAGCACCCAGACATTGGGAATCTTTCTATAACAGAGTAGTGGGGAGAGACTTGCAACAACCAGCATACAGATGTTAAAAGACCAACTTTATACCTATGGTACCAAAATAGTAATCTTAACCAGTGGCTTTGCTCATCTACAGAATGAAATCAGGGGCATACTCTGACCAGTGAACTCAATGGAGTACAGATCTGTCTGATTTGAATCCTCAAGGAGTTTTGCTGGCCCTAGACCCCAGCTTGCCCATGCCCAGGCAAGGTGCTGAGTCACAGCCCCACCCACTATGGAGAATGCCTTCCAGCCCCATCTGACCAGAAGGGCTGGCAACAATTCCTGGAAGCAATATTGCTCAGGGGTGCTTAAGCAAAAAGGTTAGAAGGCAGAGCTGATTGTCCCCAGAATAAAATCAGTACTGGATGTGGAGGCTTTCTGTGCTATGCACAGGAAGGGAGATTAATTTATAGACAAGGCCAAGGGTAGTTCCCAGCCCCTCCAAACTGGAAAGCCATTTCAGAAATTGAGAGTAGCCTTGAGCGGTCACTCTTCCTCTACCTCAGGCAAGGGAGTTGAGATAGAGCTCTGCCTACTGTGGAGAGTGTCTTCTAGCCCCATCTGATTATAAAGGCTGGTGAAAATACATGGAAGTTGTGTGGACCAGCAGTGTTTGAGCTCAGAGAAAAGCAGACATAGCAGATAGTTTTCAGAGCAAAGCCAATGACTCTGGTAGCCAAGTAACTTGGAGTGTGGGTTGGCTTGGATTGACAACAAAGAGCTTTACTAGTTTTAGAGCTGTTTTTCCCACCGTCTGGGCAGGGAATCTATTTTGCAATTCCTATCATTGCTGAAAATAGCCTTTGGCCTGTATGACAAAAGAACCTAACCAGAGTACACAGGAAGCTGGCGTAGCCCATTCAAATGTTCTATGTGCAATGACAATTGAACAGAGATTTTAGGCCATGGCTTCCCCCCACTACAGAACAAAATTGGTGGCCTTTCCTGACCAAAGAATTTAGTGGACACTCAGACCTTATTTGGACCCCCAAACAGTGAGCTTCCAGGCCCTGGGTTTTGGAATGCCACCCTGTCAAGGCAGGGAAGCTAATTCATATCTTCATCTATTACTGAAAATAGTACCTAATCCAGAACACCCAGTAAGCCTAACCAGAGAATTCACACAACCATGAAGCCCATGCTACAGTCTCACTTGGGTAGGGAACCAAGCCAGCAGTCTGATCCAACTATTCTCAGCCAGTGGAACACTCCTCATCACCATCCTCAGAGCTCAAACAATTGCCTTACCCCAAAACAGACCATAATAACAGGCCTCACCTGCCTAAGGAAATTGCCAGCAGATACACCCAGAAGCCCAAAATGTGCTGACTGGTAAAGAGCTGTCTCTGCCAAAGAAACCTGAAAAGTCTGGAAAAGGACCTATTATTCAAATGTACATATACCAACATAAGGAATCAAATATCACAAAAACCAGGTCAATATGACACCACCAAATGAAACCAAAAAGCTCAACTAACTGATGCTAAAGAAATGGAGCTCTATGAACTGTCAGACAAAGAATTCAGAATAATTCTCTTAAGGAAGTTAGGGAACTATGAGGAAACAATAAAGACAACTAAACAAAATTAGGAAAACAATATCTGGACAAGAACAGAAATTTGACAAGGAAATAGAAACCATCAAATAAAACCAAACATAAATTCTAAAGTTGAAAAGTATCATAACTGAACTAAAGAATTTAGTAGAGAGTTTCAAAAGTAGATTTGACCATGCAAAAGAATCAGTGACCTGAAGGAATTATTCAGTCAGAAAAACAAAAAGAAAAAAGAATGAAAAGGGCAAAGAAAGCCTCCAGGAACTATGAGACACAATGAAAAGCTATTCATATGGGAATTCCAGAAGGTAGAGATAGAGAAAGGCAGAAAAGGTATATTTGAAGCAATAACAGTGGGGGCACCTGGGTGGCTCAGTCAGTTGAGCACCTAACTCTTGATTTTGGCTCAGGTCACAACCTCAAATTCATGAGATCGAGCCCCACATTGGATTCTGCACTGGGTATGGAGCCTGCTTAAGAGTCTCTCTCTCCCTCTCTCTGGGCCCCTCCCCCCACTCTCTCTCTCCCTAAAAGAAATAAAATAATAATAATAAAGTAATAACAGCTGAAAACTTCCTGAACCTGGGGAGAAAAATGGAAATCAAGATCCAGGACATACAAAGGATTCAAAATAGATTGAACTCAAATAGCGCTATATCAAGACACATTATAATTAAATTATCAAGTCAAAGACAAAAACAGAATTTTAAGAGCAGCTAGAGAAAAGAAATAACATACAAGGGAAACCCACAAGATGATTGGCAGATTTCTTAACAGAAACTTTTCAGGCCAAGAATGAACGGGATAACATATTCAAAATATTGAAAGAAAAAAACCATCAACCAAGAATTCTATACTCAGTGAAGTTGTCCTTCAAAAATGGAGAAATAAACTCTTCCGAACAAAGAGAAGCTGAAGGAGTTCATTACCACCAGATCTTCCTTACAAGAAATTAAAAGAAGTTCTTTGGGTGGAAATTAAGGGGCACTAATTAACATGGTAAAAACATAAAAAAGTAGTGTAAATCTCAGTGGTAATGGTAAATATATAGTCATAGTTAGATTATACAATATGATAAGAGTGGTGGATGAATCACTTAACTTTATTTTAAAAGTTAAAAAAAATAATGTAACAAAAATAACTATAAATACAACAATTTGTTACTAGTTACACAAGATAAAAAAATGGAGTTGTAACAGTAATAACCTAAATGTGAGGGGGAAAATAAATAAAAGTATAAAGCATGTGAATTCTATTGAGTTATTTTTATCAGTTTAAAATAAGGTATTATAAGTTTAAAATATTTAATGTAAGCCTCATGGTAATCACAAGGGAAAATCTTGTAGTAGTTACACAAAACAACATGATAAATAAGCTAAAACATATTGATACCAAAAGACATTTAAAACCCAAAAAGAGACAGTAGGATGAGAAATAAGGGAAAATGGATATACAAAAAACAACCAGAAAATAATTAACTAAATGGCAATAGTAAGTCCTTAGTTATCAATAGTTGCTTTAAACCTAAATGGATTAAATTTTTCAATCAAAAGACATAGAATGACTGAAGGAATAAATACAAACAAGATCCAACAGTATTCTGAGTACAAGAGACTCACTTTTAGCTTTAAAGACACTCATAAACTGGGAGTGAAGGGATGGAAAAAGACATTTTAAGTAAATAGTAATGGAAGAAGATGATGAGGAAGAAGAAGAAGGAGAAGAAGAGGTAGAGGAGGAGGAGAAAGAAGGAAGGAGGAGGAGGAGGGAGGAGAAAGAGGAGTGCTACTTATTGCAGAAAAGAATAGACTTTAAAATGGTAAAAAGACACAACTCATTATATAATGATAAAGGGGTCAACCCATCAAGAAAATATAACAAATATGAATATTTATGTGTCCAGCATTGAACGCTCAAATATATAAAGCAAAAACAAATGGAGCTAAAAGGTGAAATAAACAATAATACACTAGTCATTGGGAACTTTAAAACACCACTCTCAACAATGGATAGATCATCCAGAAAATCATTAAGGAAGCAGCAAAATAGAAAAATTATTAGAAACATACAACTTATCAAGACTAACTCAAGAAGAAAAAGAAAATTTGAACAGATCAGTTACTATAACTACATTGAGTCAGTAACGAAAAATCTCCCAATGAAGAAAAGCCCAGGGCCATATGGCTTCATGGGTGAATTTTACCAAACATTTAAAGAATTAACACCAATCATGCTCAAACTCTCCCAAAAAAATCAATGAGGAAGGAACATTTTCACTCATTTTATTAGGCCAGATTTATCCTGATAACAGAATCAGAAAAGTAAACTTTTCTGTAAAAGTAAGTTAGAAAAGAAAACTACAGGCTAATATCCTGATAAATATAGATGCAAAAACTCTTTATAAAATACTAGCAAACCAAATTCAGCAGCACATTAAAAGGTCCATTCACCATGATCAAGTAAAATTCATTCTTGGGATACAAGGATGATTCAACATATGCAAATAAATCAATGTAATACATCACGTTAATAGAATGTAAAGAATTATACATTCATCTTAATATTTATTAAAAAAGGATTGGACAAAATTCAACATCCATTCATGATAAAACTCTTAACAAATTAGGCATCGAAGAAACATATCACAATATAATAGAGCCATATATGACACGTCCACAGCCAACATTATATTCAGTGGTGAAAGAATGAAAATTTTTCCTCTATGATCAGGAACAAGATAAGGGTGCCCACTCTCACCACTCTTATTAAACAAAGAAAATAGAACTAACATATAGCAACTCCACTTCTGAGTATTTAT
Organism: Phoca vitulina; assembly: GCF_004348235.1. Taxonomy (NCBI): domain Eukaryota; kingdom Metazoa; phylum Chordata; class Mammalia; order Carnivora; family Phocidae; genus Phoca; species Phoca vitulina. The sequence continues at coordinate 110,536,642 of NW_022589704.1, forward strand.
CCAAAAGAAAGCAAAACAAAACATTAACCAAAAAGAAATGTGCACCCACATGTCACTACAGTATTATGTACAATAGTCAGATATGAAAACAATCCAAGTGTCCACTAATGGATGAATGGATAAGGAAACTGTGGTATATACATATACAATGAAATATTATTCAGCCATTAAAAAAAAAAAAACAAGGAAATTCTGCAATTTGTGACATGAATGGACCTTGGATGCATTATGCTAAGTGAAATAAGTCAGACAAATTTGTCAGAGAAAGGCAAATATTGAATCATCTAACTTACATATGGAATCTTGGAGAAGATAAAACAACTCTTAGAAAAGGAGATCAGATTTGTGGTTACCATAGAAGGGGATCAGGAAAGGAGGAATTGGAGGAAAATAATCAAAAGTACAAATTTCCAGTTATAAGATAAATAAGTACTATGAATGTAATGTAAAACGTGATGACTACAGCAAACACTATTATGTGATATATAGGGAAGTTGTTAAGACAGTGAATCCCAAAAGTTCTCATTATGAGGAAAAAACATTTTTCTTCATTATTTTCTTTCTTTTCTTTCTATTGTATCCATATAAGAAAATAAATGTTAGTTGAACTTATTGTGGTAATTATTTCACAATGTATGTAAATCAAACCATTGTACTGTGTGCCTTAAATTTATACAGTAATGTATGTCACTTATTTCTCAATAAAACTGGGGGGAAAAGATTTTTGGGGGAAAAAATTCCATGGAGAAACAATAGATCATTACTTTTTTTATACTGAGTATGGATCATGGAGATGAAAAGTAATTCATGACAAGATTTCATTCTCTTTTATGACTGAGTAATATTTTATTAAAGATATATATATATATATGTTTATGTATATATATATCTTCTTTATCCATTTATCAGTTGATGGACATTTGGGATCTTTCCATAATTTGGCTATTGTTGATAATGCTACTATAAACATCAGGGTGCCTGTGTTCCTTCAAATTAGTAATTTGTATCCTTTTGTTAAATACCTAGTAATGCAATTGCAATGACATAGATGAAGCTAGAGAATATTATGCTAAGCTAAATGTCAGTCAGAAAAAGACAAAACCATATGATTTCATTCATATGTGGAATTTAAGAAACAAAACAAATCAACATAGAGGGGAAAAAGAAAGAGAGGCAAACCAAGAAACAGACTCTTACCTACAGAAAATAAACTGATGGTTACCAGAGGGGAGGTGGGCTTAAATAGATATGGGTTAAGTAGATAATGGGGATTAAGGAGTGCACTTTTCATGATGAGCACTGGGTGTTGTATGTAAGTGATGAATCACTAAATTGTATACCAAAAACCAATATTACACTGCATGTTAACTAACTGGAATTTAAATAAAAATTTGGAGGGAAAAAAAAGAAGCATGGAGAAAGATTTAAGCTTACCTCATTAAAACTACACTGTGTCAAAATAAATTTTAAAGTAACATCTTCAGGGGCGCCTGGGTGGCTCAGTCGTTAAGCGTCTGCCTTCGGCTCAGGTCATGATCCCAGGGTCCTGGGATCGAGCCCCACATCGGGCTCCCTGCTCCGCGGGAAGCCTGCTTCTCCCTCTCTCACTCCCCCTGCTTGTGTTCCCTCTCTCACTGTGTCTGTCTCTGTCAAATAAATAAATAAAATCTTTAAAAAAAAAAAAAAAAAAAAAAAATAAAGTAACATCTTCATTAAAATATATGTGTTGGTTAAAAAAAAAGTAGCACAAGAATAAAGGAAACAGAAATTCTTAAAAAAAAAAAAAAAAGAAATGAACAAAATGCCACCATTGGATAATTCTAATCAAATAGTCTTGAGAGGCAAGACTTTGAGTAACCATGTATTTGATAACTTAGAACATTTTTTGTCAAATTAACAAGCATGAGATTAACTGGTTGCCCCTAACTGCACTAGATATAGTAGAAAAAGAACAGTATGGGCTCAGGGATTCAAATTCCCAGCTGAAGCACCGCATAAAGGACCTGAAAGCGTCTATGTATACTTGAAAGGAACTCATCTACTGGAGCTGCAGAGATGGCATTGCTGAAAACCAAACCAAGAGTCTAATCCTACAAATGGCTAAATTATAATACAAATTGAATTCCCAACTCTGGATATCTGGTCTTAAAATGAGTACATTGATTGGGAAGGAATGGAATCCTGGGAGTTGGAGTGAGGAAATGCAGGAAGACTGATGAAGCTAGAGACATGGAGTTTGTAAATTCTAATGAGTCTTCTTTGCCAGTAAGAGCAGCCTCTCCATCCTTGTATGAGATCAAGCCTGCTTTGCCTGAGGAAACTGTAATGCCTCACTTGAGGTATTTGGCTTACAAGACACTGATGGTTTTCCTCAGAACTCATCCACCCCCTCTCATTTTTGGTTCTACATCCAAGACTAGACTTAAGTCTAGCAAGCTCTAAAAGGAGAGGTAAAAAGTGTGGTAAATGAGGAGATACACCACACTCCTAAAGAACTACATGGTGTTTCCAATTTATACCAGCAGAAATGTGGGGAATAAGTGAGAATGACTATTAAAACTGTGGGTTAATGTAGTCCTAATAGTTTATTTTTGTTTTTGTTTCTTTTGCCTTAGGAGACATATCTAGAAAAATGTTGCTATGACTGATATAAAAGAGATTAGTGCTTATGTTTTCTGCTAGGATTTTTATGGCTTCATGTTTCACATTTAAGTCTTTAATCCATCTTGATTTTATTTTTCTATTTGGTGTTAGAAAGCTTCATTCTTTTGCATGTAGCTGTCCAGTTTTCCCAGTACCATTTATTAAAGAGATTGTCTTTCCCCCATTGTATATCCCTGCCTCCTTTGTCATAGATTAATTGACCATATAAGTGTGGGTTTATTTATGGACTTTCTATTCTATACCGTTGATCTATGTGTCTATTTTGTGCCAGTCCCATACTGTTGATTACTACATGTTTGTAGCATATAATGAAATCTGAAACTGTGATACCACAAGTTTGTTCTTTCTCAAGATTGCTTTGGTATTCTGGGTATTTTGTGGTTCTATACAAATTTTAGTATTAAAAAGCTTTTTCACTGCAAGGAAAACCATCAGTAAAACAAAAAGGCAAACTACTGAATGAGAGGAAATATTTATAAGTGATATATACAATAAAAGGTTAATAACCAAAATATATAAAGAACTTACACAGCTCAACATAAACACATACACACACACACACACATATCCAATTTAAAAAATGGGTAGAGGTCCTGAAAGACACAGATGTAGTGAAAAGAAGGGCCATATGCACCCCAATGTTCAGAGCAGCAATGTCCGCAATAGCCAAACTGTGGAAAGAGCCGAGATGCCCTTCAACAGAGGAATGGATAAAGAAGATGTGGTCCATATATACATTGGAATATTACTCAGCCATCAGAAAAGATGAATACCCAACTTTTACATCAACATGGATGGGACTGGAGGAGATTATGCTAAGTGAAACAAGTCAAGCAGAGAAAGTCAATTATCATATGGTTTCACTTATTTGTGGAACATAAGGAATAGCATGGAGGACATTAGGAGAAGGAAGGGAAAAATGGGCGGGGGGAATTGGAGGGAGAGATGAACCATGAGAGACTATGGACCTGAGAAACAAACAGGGTTTTAGAGGGGAGGGCAGAGGGGGGATTGGTTAGCCCGGTGATGGGTATTAAGGAGGGCACGTACTGCATGGAGCACTGGATGTTATACGAAAACAATGGATCGTGGATCACTACATCAAAAACTAATGATGTATTGTATGGTGACTAACATAACATAATAAAATTAAAAACTACAAAAAATAAATAAATAAATAAATAAATAAATAAATAAATAAAAAATGGGTAGAGGTCCTGAATAGAAATTTTTCCAAAGAAGGCATACAAATGGTCAATAGACACGTGAAAAGATACTCAACATCAATTATCATTAGGGAAATGCAAATCAAAACCACAATGAGACATGACCTTATACCTGCCAGAATGGCTAAAATCACAAAGACAGGTAATACAAATGTTGGTGAGGATGTGGGGAAATGTAAATTGGTACAGCCACTGTGGAAAACAGTATGGAGATTCCTCAAAAAATTAAAAATATAAATACTATATGATTGATTAATTCCGTTAATTGGCATTTACCAAAAAAAATGAAAACATTAGTTCAAAAAGTTATAGGCCTCCCCACATTTATTACAGGATTATTTACAATAGCTAAGATATGAAAGCAACCTAAGTGTCTTTTGATAGATGAGTGGATAAAGATGTGCGTGTGTGTGTGTGTGTGTGTGTGTGTGAAAGAGAGAGAGAGGGAGGAGGGAGAGAGGGAGGGGGAGAGAGAGAGATGGAATATTACACAGGTATAAAAAAGGATGAGCTCTTGCCATTTGCAAATGGATGGACCTAGAGGGTGTTATGCTAACTGAAATAGGTTAGACAGAGGAAGGCAAAAACCACATGAAATTCATAAACTCATATCTGGAATCTAAAAAACAAATAAACAAAAGGAAGAGAACAAACTGATGGTTGCCAGAGGAAAGGGGGTGGGAGGACTGGCAAAATGGGTAAAGGGGAGTGAGAGGTACAGGTTTCCAGTTTGGGAATGAATAAGTCAGGAATAAAAGGAACAGCATAATCGTATGGTATTTTATGGTGACAGATGGTAGCTACATTTATGGTAAGCATAACATATAGAGATGTTGAATCACTATGTTGTATACCTGAAACTAAGGTAACATTGTGTCAACTATACTTAAAAAAAAAAACTTACAAAAAAAGAGTATGGGGAAATGGTAAAAGGAACATAAAGTTAGATCAGGCCAAATTTTCATATATGAGCCCACTAAGCAGAGATTCTGGATTAATGCTGCAGTTTGGGAGGTTAGAAAATATCTAATCATTTGGTTGCTTGATGGAAACATGGACCAAAAGGTGGCCTACACTAAATGAAGCTGAAGTGGTGACTTGCCTTGGTATAAGGTAAAGAAAAGGATTCAAAGTCTTGGGTAGTGGAATGATAGAATGGATTTATCATTTAAGACATGCTCACTCACCCAAAGGGGTCCAGAGGACACACCTTTCACCATGACTGTGAGAAATAAATTTGTGAGGGGAGTCCTAGAATCTTTGAAGGGTTCTGTGGTTGTTCTTGAAATTACAGTGAGAATTGCTGCTATTGAATTGAGAAATCTAGACATAATGGGGATAATTGGATTCAAGGGTGGCAGGGGCCAAATGATGGCACTTAAAGAAAAGGTGGGCACAGTTACTATAATGGATAGCAGAGTTAAAATAGTATTCAGAATAGTCTGATTCACAGAGACTTATGGCATTGGCTAGATGATCATAGTGTCTTCAGAAGTAAAATTATGGCAGTCTAGCAAATTCTTACTTAATCCATGTAAGTAGAAGAGTTCTAGGTCAAGCAAACTGAAGTCTAACTTGAATTATAAAAGCAGAGTCACCACCCTCAATCTATTCCCAGAATTGTGACAGTTTGCAGATCTAGAACCCCTTGAATAAAAGGAAGCTGGGTCCCCTTAAGGAAGGATCCTGGGACACTGCCAGAAACTTATACTGTTAATCTTTCTTCTGGCTTTTCCCCAATGGATTACAGCCTTTTTCCAGGGTGACTGCATTGAGGGAAATGAAATAACCATCCTTTGGGGGTATTACAGGACACTGGCTCTGTACTGACACTAATTTTAGGCGACTAAAAATGTTACTGTTGTCCACCAGTCAGAATATGGGTTTTTGGAGGTCACATGATCAATGAAGTTTTAACTCAGGTCAATTTCACATGATCCAAAGGGTCCTCAAACCCATCCTGTGGTTATTTCTCCAATTCAAGAATGTCTGATTGGACTGGGTACTCAGCAACCAACAGAATCCCTGTTTTAGTTCTATAACCTGTGGAGTGAGAGCTATTAAGATAATAATAATAAATGAAAAAAAAAAAAAAAACAAGTAGAAGCTGCTAAAACTTGTCTCTACCTATGAGAATAATAACCAAGAACAATACTGTATTTCTGGAGGGATTCAGAGATTAGTGACACCATCAAGGACTTAAAGGATGCAGGAATGTTAATTCCCACCACATTCCCATTCAGCTCACCTGTGTGACCCATGCAGAAAACAAATAGGTCTCAGAGAATGAAAGTGGATTATCATAAGCTTAACCAGGTGGTGAGTCAATCGCAGCTGCTGTACCAGGTGTGTTTTCAATGCTTGAGCAAATTAACACATCCCCTGGTACCTGGTATGCAGCTATTGTTTCTGAGAAATGCTTTTTTTCTCCGTACCTGTTAATATAGAGCACCAGAAGCATTTTGCTTTTGGTTGCCAAAACTTGAAATACACCTTCACTGTCTTATGTCAGAGGTATATCAACTCTTTAGCCCATTACCATAATTTAGTCTATGGGACTCTTGATTACTTTTCTCTCCCACAAGATACCACACTAGTCCATTACATTAATGACATTATGCTCAATGGACTTAGTTACCAAACAGTAGCTGGTGCTCTTGATTTATTGGTAAGATATTTGTATGTCAGAGGGTAGGGAATAAATCTGACAAAATTTCAGGTGTCCTCTATCAGTAAAATATCTAGGGGTCCCATGAGCTCTAATTCTGTCCCCTTGATCTAGTAGGGCATATGTAGCCCAACTATCAAAGATGACCTTTTGAAATGCTCAAAAGGAGGTCTTTGTGACATCACTACCACCTCTGGGTTCCAAGCCCTCACTATTTCTAGCACAATCACCTGGAAAACTAGCATTTGTCAATACCACTCTGGAGGTAATGTGGCAAAGTGGTTAGAAGCCCTCATGCTCTGGCATCAGGAAGATGTGGGCTGTGATCCTGTCCTACTACTGAGTTTTGTGACTTTGAGTGAGTTTTTAAATTTTCAGTGACACAATTTCTACATTTTAAATATCAAAATAATTGTATCCACCACTAGAGCTGTTGGGTAGATTAAATGAGAAAATGCATAAGTAGTTCTTCCTGAGTTTCTAGGCTTAATAAATTTTATACTCTCATTATGATGTAGCAAAGATGTTAGGGTTTGAAGCTGCTGGCCAGGAAAGAATTCTTGAGATGTATTTGGTGCAAAGGGTGATTTGATTAAAGCACGGAAACAGGACCCATAGGCAGAAATTGATGCAATGGGGTCATAAGGAGTGGCTCATTATATATTTTCAAGTTGGGAGGGGGTTAGGGATACCATCAGTCTGTAAGGAATTTTGGAAGCAAAGCTTCTTGGACCTTGAGGGGACTAGCTATTGTTAGGAAAAGGTCATTTATTACTGTCTAATAAAACCTTAGTCATGAGACCCTTCAGATGTATATTGGTGGGTCGTATGCTTGGGGTATGATTGCCAATATGTATCTTGGCAGGGTAGAGATAAAGAAAGTTTTGAAAGCCGGGGTGGCAATCCTTATATCAGACACATTAGATTTTAAACCAAAGGCTGTAATAAGAGAAGAGGAAGGACACTATATCCTACTTAAAGGGTCTATCCAACAAGAAGATCTAACAATTGTAAATATCTATGCCCCTAACATGGGAGCAGCCAATTATATAAGGCAATTAATAAGAAAAGCAAAGAAACATATCGACAACAATACAATAATAGTGGGGGACTTTAACACCCCCCTCACTGAAATGGACAGATCATCTAAGCAAAAGATCAACAAGGAAATAAAGACTTTAAATGACACACTGGACCAAATGGACTTCACAGACATATTCAGAACATTGCATCCCAAAGCAACGGAATACACATTCTTCTCTAGTGCCCATGGAACATTCTCCAGAATAGATAACATCCTAGGTCATAAATCAGGTCTCAACCGGTACCAAAAGATTGGGATCATTCCCTGCATATTTTCAGACCACAATGCTTTGAAACTAGAACTCAATCACAAGAGGAAAGTCGGAAAGAACTCAAATACATGGAGGCTAAACAGCATCCTACTGAAGAATGAATGGGTCAACCAGGAAATTAAAGAATTAAAAAAATTCATGGAAACCAATGAAAATGAAAACACAACTATTCAAAATCTTTGGGATACAGCAAAGGCAGTCCTGAGAGGAAAGTATATAGCAATACAAGCCTTTCTCAAGAAACAAGAAAGGTCTCAAGTACACAACCTAACCCTACATCTAAAGGAGCTGGAGAAAGAACAGCAAATAAAGCCTAAACCCAGCAGGAGAAGAGAAATAATAAAGATCAGAGCAGAAATCAATGAAATAGAAACCAAAAGAGTAGTAGAACAGATTAACAAAACTAGGAGTTGGTTCTTTGAAAGAATTAACAAGATTGATAAACCCCTGGCCAGACTTATCAAAAAGAAAAGAGAAATGACCCAAATCAACAAAATCATGAATGAAAGAGGAGAAATCACAACCAACACCAAAGAAATACAAACAATTATAAGAACATATTATGAGCAACTCTATGCCAGCAAATTAGATAACCTGGAAGAAATAGATGCATTCCTAGAGATGTATCAACTACCAAAACTGAACCACGAAGAAATAGCAAAGCTGAACAGACCTATAAGCACTAAGGAAATTGAAGCAGTCATCAAAAATCTCCCAAAACACAAAAGCCCAGGGCCAGATGGCTTCCCAGGGGAATTCTACCAAACATTTCAAGAAGAATTAATACCTATTCTTCTGAAACTGTTCCAAAAAATAGAAAGGGAGGGAAAACTTCCAAACTCATTTTATGAGGGCAGCATTACCTTGATCCCAAAACCAGACAAAGACCCCATCAAAAAGGAGAATTACAGACCAATATCCCTGATGAACATGGATGCAAAAATTCTCATCAAAATACTAGCCAATAGGATCCAACAGTACATTAAAAGGATTATTCACCACGACCAATTGGATTTATCCCTGGGCTGCAAGGTTGGTTCAACATCCGCAAATCAATCAACGTGATACTATACATTAACAAAAGAAAGAACAAGAATCATATGATCCTCTCAATAGATGCAGAAAAAGCATTTAACAAAGAACAACATCCTTTCTTGATCAAAACTCTTCAGAGTGTAGGCATAGAGGGTACATACCTCAATATCATAAAAGCCATCTATAAAAAACCTACAGCGAATATCATTCTCAATGGGGAAAAACTGAGAGCTTTCCCCCTAAGGTCAGGAACGCAGCAGGAATGTCCACTCTCACCACTGCTATTCAACATAGTATTGGAAGTCCTAGCCACAGCAATCAGACAACAAAAATAAATAAAAGGCATCCAAATTGGCAAAGAAGAAGTCAAACTCTCACTCTATGCAGATGATATGATACTTTATGTGGAAAATCCCAAAGATTCCACCCCAACACTGCTAGAACTCATACAGGAATTCAGTAAAGTGGCAGGATATAAAATCAATGCACAGAAGTCAGTGGCATTCCTATACACCAAAAACAAGTCAGAAGAAAGAGAAATTAAGGAGTCCATCCCATTTACAATTGCACCCAAAACCATAAGATACCTAGGAATAAATCTAACCAAAGAGGCAAAGGATCTGTACTCAGAAAACTATAAAATACTCATGAAAGAAATTGAGGAAGACACAAAGAAATGGAAAAACGTTCTATGCTCATGGATTGGAAGAACAAAAATTGTGAAGATGTCAATGCTACCTAGAGCAATCTACACATTCAATGCAATCCCCATCAAAATACCATCAAGTTTTTTCAAAGAAATGGAACAAATAATCCTAAAATTTGTATGGAACCAGAAAAGACCCCGCATAGCCAGAGGAATGTTGAAAAAGAAAAGTAAAGCTGGCGGCATCACAATTCCGGACTTCCAGCTCTACTACAAAGCTGTCATCATCAAGACAGTATGGTACTGGCACAAAAACAGGCACATAGATCAATGGAACAGAATAGAGAGCCCAGAAATGGACCCTCAACTATATGGTCAACTAATCTTTGACAAAGCAGGAAAGAATGTCCAATGGAAAAAAGACAGTCTCTTCAACAAATGGTGTTGGGAAAATTGGACAGCCACATGCAGAAGAATGAACCTGGACCATTTCCTTACACCACACACAAAAATAGACTCCAAATGGTTGAAAGACCTCAATGTGAGACAGGAGTCCATCAAAATCCTAAAGGAGAACACAGGCAGCAACCTCTTCGACCTCAGCCGCAGCAACTTCTTCCTAGAAACATCACCAAAGGCAAGGGAAGCAAGGGCAAAAATGAACTATTGGGACTTCATCAAGATAAAAAGCTTTTGCAAAGCAAAGGAAACAATCAACAAAACCAAAAGACAACTGACAGAATGGGAGAAGATATTTGCAAATGACATATCAGATAAAGGGCTAGTATCCAAAATCTATAAAGAACTCATCAAACTCAACACCCAAAGAACAAAGAATCCAATCAAGAAATGGGCAGAAAACATGAACAGACATTTTTCCAAAGAAGACATCCAAATGGCCAACAGACACATGAAAAAGTGTTCAATATCGCTCGGCATCAGGGAAATCCAAATCAAAACCTCAATGAGATACCACCTCACACCAGTCAGAATGGCTAAAATTAACAAGTCAGGAAATGACAGATGTTGGCGGGGATGCGGAGAAAGGGGAACCCTCCTACACTGTTGGTAGGAATGCAAGCTGGTGCAGCCACTCTGGAAAACAGTATGGAGGTTCCTCAAAAAGTTGAAAATAGAGCTACCATATGATCCAGCAATTGCACTACTGCGTATTTACCCCAAAGATACAAAAGTAGGGACTTGAAAGGGTACGTGCACCCCGATGTTTATAGCAGCAATGTCCACAATAGCCAAACTGTGGAAAGAGCCAAGATGTCCATCAACAGATGAATGGATAAAGAAGATGTGGTACATATATACAATAGAATATTATGCAGCCATCAAAAGGAATGAGATCTTGCCATTTGCAACGACGTGGATGGAACTGGAGGGTATTATGCTGAGCGAAATAAGTCAAACAGAGAAAGACATGTATCATATGACCTCACTGATATGAGGAATTCTTAATCTCAGGAAACAAACTGAGGGTTGCTGGAGTGGGGGGTGGGGTGGGAGGGATGGGGTGACTTGGTGATGGACATTGGGGAGGGTATGTGCTCTGGTAAGCGCTGTGAATTGTGCAAGACTGTTGAATCTCAGATCTGTACCTCTGAAACAAATAATGCAATATATGTTAAGAAAGAAAAAAAGAAGAAGAAGAATGTAGCAGGAGGGGAAGAATGAAGGGGGGGAAATCGGATGGGGAGAAGAACCATGAGAGACGATGGACTCTGAAAAAGAAACTGAGGGTTCTAGAGGGGAGGGGGGTGGGAGGATGGGTTAGCCTGGTGATGGGTATTGAGGAGGGCACGTTCTGCATGGAGCACTGGGTGTTATGCACAAACAATGAATCATGGAACACTATATCTAAAAAAAAAAAAAAAGAAAATGCTAACTCAATAAATGAATTCATTAGTCTCAGGATACAAAGTCAACATACAGAAATCTGTTACATTTCTGTATACTAACAACGAAACAGCAGAAAGAGAAATTCAGAAAACAATCCCATTTATAATTGCACCACAAATAATAAAGTACCCAGGAATAAACTTAACCAAAGAGGTTAAATATCTGTACTCTGAAAGCTATAAAACATTGGTGAAAAAAATTAAAAAGGACACAAAGAAATGGAAAGACCTTTCTGCTCATGCATTGGAAGAACAAATATTATTAAAATGTCTATATTACCCAAAGCAATCTACAGATTTAATGCAATCCTTATCAAAATACTACCAGCATTTTTCACAGAACTAAAAGAAACAATCTTAAAACTTGTATGGAACCACGAAAGGCCCTGAATAACTGAAACAATCTTGAAAAAGAAAAGCAAAGCTGGAGGCATCACAATTCCAGACTTCAAATTATACTACAAGGCTATAGTAATCAAAATATTATGGTACTGGCACAAAAATAGACACATGGATCAATGGAGCTGAATAGAAAATCCAGAAATAAACCCATAATTGTATGGCCAATTAATCTTTGACAAAGCAGGAAAGAATATCCAATGGGGAAAAGGCAGTCTCTTCAACAAACGGTATTGGAAAAACTGGACAGCTACATGCAAAAGAATGAAACAATCATTTTCCTACACCATACACAAAAACAAATCCAAAATGGCTTAAAAACCTACATGTGATACCTGAAACCATAAAAATCCTAGAAGAGAACACAGGCAGTAATTTCTCTGACATTGGCTAGAGCAACATTTTTCTAGATCTGTCCCGACGCAAAGGAAACAAAAACAAAAATAAACCATTGAGACTACATCAAAACAAAAAGATTCTGCACAACAAAGGAACAATCAACAAAACTAAAAGGCAACCTACTAAATGGGAGAAGGTATTTGCAAATTACATATTCAATAAGGGGTCAGTACCCAAAATATATAAGGAACTTCTACAACTCAATATCAACAACAACAACAAAAAAATCAATTAAAAATGGGCACAGACCTGTACCTCTAAAACAAATTATACATTATATGTTAAAAAAAAGAAGAAGATAGTAGGAAGGGAAGAATGAAGGGGGGAGATTGGAGGGGGAGACAAACCATGAGAGACTATGGACTCTGAGAAACAAACTGAGGGTTCTGGAGGGGACAGGGATGGGGGCATGGGTTAGCCTGGTGATGGGTATTAAGGAGGGCACGTATTGAATGGAGCACTGGGTGTTATATGCAAACAATGAATCATGGAACACTACATCAAAAACTAATGATGTAATGTATGGTGATTAACATAACATAATAAAATTTAAAAAATGCAAATAAAATAAAGTAAAATAAAAATGGGGCAGAATACATAAACAGACATTTCTCCAAAGAAGACATACAGATGATGAACAGACGCATGAAAAGATGCTCAACATCATTGATCATCAGGGAAATGCAAATCAAAATTACAATAAGATATCACCTTACACCTGTCAGAATAGCTAAAATTAAAAACACAAGAAACAAGTGTTGGTGAGGATGTAGAGAAAAAAGGAAACGTGCGCTGTTGATGGGATTGCAAACTGGTGCAGCCACTGTGGAAAACAATATGGAGGCTCCTCAAAAAGTTAAAAATAGAACTACTCTATGATCCAGTAATTACACTACTGGATATTTATCCAAAAAACATTAATTCAAAGAGATACATGTACCCTATCTTTATAGGAGTATTATTTACAATAACCAAATTATGGAAGTGGCTTAAGGGTCCATCAATAGTTGAATGGTTAAAGAAGTGGTATATATACACAGTGGAATATTCTTCAGCCATAAAAAAAGAATGAGATCTTGCCATTTGCAATGACATAGAACTAGAGAGTATAATGCTAAGTGTAATAAGTCAGTCAGGGAAAGACAAATACCATATGATATCACTCATATGTGGAATTTAAGAAACAAATGAGGAATGGAAAAAGAGAGAAGTCAAGAAACAGGCTCTTAACTATTGAGAACAAATTGATGGTTACCAGAAGGGAGGGGGTGGGGGATGGATAAAATAGGTGATGGAGATTAAGGAGTTCATTTGTCATAATGAGCACTGGGTGATGTATGGAATTGTTGAATCACTAAATTGTACACCTGCAACTAATATAGCCCTGTATGTATATTAATTCCAGTATGCTATACTGGAATTAAAATTAAATTAATTAAATTAAATTTAAAAAAGAGAGAGGGAGAATTCAAATCAATAAAATTACAAATAAAACAGGAGTCATTACAACTGATAACAGAAATACAAAAGGTTATGAGACTATTATGGAAAAAATATATGTAAATAAACTGGAGAATCTAGAACAAATGAATATATTCATAAACATATAAACAATCAAAATTCAATCAAGAAGAAATAAAAAATCTGAACAGACCAATAAGGAGTAAGAAGATTGAATCAGTAATTATATCAATATATATACATATATTATATACATACATATAATTAGAAAAGAAGAAATGAAAGAAAGAAAGAAAGAAAGAAAGAAAGAAAGAAAGAAAGAAAGAAAGAAAGAAAGAAAGAAACTAATGATTTTACTGATGAATTCTAACAAACATTTAAAGAATTAACACCAATTCTTTTCAAACCCTTCCAAAAAATTGAAGAGGATAAAACACTCCTAAACTCATTTTACAAGGCCAGGATTATACTTATCCCAAAAACAGATAAGGAAAAAGCAAGAAAAGAAAAGTACAGGCTAATTAATATTCTTGATGAATATAGATGCAGGAATTCTCAACAAAATACCAGCAAATTGAATTTGACAGCACATGAAAACAATTATACCCCATGATCAAGTGAGATTCATCCCTGGAATGCAAAGATTGTTCATTTACAAATTAATATAAGTGATACACCAAGTTAATAGAATGAAAGATGAAAACTACATAATATTTCCATAGCTGCAGAAAATGCATTAACAAATTCAACATCATTTTATGATAAAAACTCTCAAGAAATTGGATATGAAGAAAATGTACATCAATACAATGAAAATCATATATGACAAGCCCATACCTAACATTATATTCCATAATGAGAGGTTGAAAGCCTATGCTCTGAGATCAAAAACAAAGTAATATGCTCATTCTAACTACTATTATTTAACATAGTACTGGAAGTCCTAGCCACAACAATCAAACAAGAAAAAGAGATAAAAGCTATTTAAATTGGAAAGGAAGAAGTAAAATTATCTCCGCTGATGACATGATCTTATAGATAGGAAACCCCAAAGATTCCACTAAAAGAAAAATAAAGGAAATATCTGTTAGGAGGTGGCAGTTCAAGATGGCAGTAAAGGAAGACCCTGATTTTACCTACTCCCACAGACACATCAAATCTGCAGCTTCATATAGAAAAATCCTATCTGAAAAAGACTTGAAAACTAGCTGAACCCAACCCAACTCCTGAGCTCCTCCACAATAGCCCACCTTTGGTGTGTTAACCCACAGCAGAAGGGATCTCACAAACACAGAGTGTTTTTCTGAAGAATAAGGGGTTCCTATCAGGCACCCCAACCTTGGGACTTGCACTGAAGACATCAGCTCTGGCTTGGAAACTAACAGGGTTTATATCAAAGAGACACAACGGGCTGTAGGAAACTAAGATTCCACTCTTAAAGAACTCATGCACAGACCCCAAGATTCAGCACAAAAGCAGTAGGGGGAAAAGTGCTTAAACCCTTTGCAAAAAAAAAAAAAAAAAAGAAAGAAAGATTTATTAGTTAGTTAAAACATTTGCCAGAGGGCCTGGGGTCTGTTGGAAATCTCTCTTGGCAGGGGTCATTTTTTGCACTCTCCCTCTACCTTGTTTGTGTTGCTTGCCTCACCCAGGCGCTCCCTGGGTAGACTCACCCCATCAAGCCCATCAGGAGACTCTGCCCCAGCCTAGTGCTCCCTGGCAGCCCCACCCCACCAAATCTTTTTTTTTATTTTTTAAATTTTATTATGTTATGTTAGTCACCATACAACACATCATTAGTTTTTGATGTGGTGATCCACAATCCATTGTTTTCGTATAACACCCACCCCACCAAATCTTGCTGGCAGATGTTATGCAATTCAGCATTCCCCTGCAGCTGTGTCCTGACCCAAAGCACTCCATGGCCCCACAAAACTTAATACTTTTACACAGGCGATATCCTTTGAACACCTGGCACTGATGCCAAGGGGATTGTGTTTCTGGGCCCCATGGGACTATAACAATTGAAGAGAGAGTTCTTAACAGGCTACCACCCCAGAGCATTGTGGAGAGAGCAGACTGAAACATAACCCCAGTCTTTGTCCCCCATAGATAGATTTTATTTATTTATTTATTTATTTTTTATTTTTATTTTTTAAGTGTAATTAACATACAGTGTTACATTAGTTTCAGGTATACAATATAATGATTGAACAATTCTATACATTACTCAGTGTTCATCATGGTAACAGTACTCTTAATTCTCTTTTCTATATTACCCATCCCCCCATTCACCTCCCCTCTGGCAACCAACAGTTTGTTCTCTGTATTTAAGAGTCTGGTTTTCAGGGGTTTTTTTCTTTGTTTCTTAATTTTCTTTATTTGTTAAATTTCACAAATGACTGAAATTATGTGACATTTGTCTCTGTCTGACTTATTTTCTTAGCATTTTACCTTCTAGGTCCATCTAATTTGTTGTAAATGGCAAGATTTCATTTATCTTTATGGCCAAGAAATATTCCAAATACCTTGAAACAAATGAAAATGAAAATGTAATGTTCCAAAATCCATGGAGTGCAGCAAAAGCACTTCTAAGAAGAAATTTTATAGTAATACATGCAAACCTCAAGAAAACAAGAAAATACCAAATAATCTAACTTTACACCTAAAGGAACTAGAAAAAGAGGGACAAATGAAGCTCAAAGTTAGTAAAAAGGAAGGAAATATAAGATCAGAGTAGAAATAAATGAAATGGAGACTAAAAAGACAATAGAAAAGATCAATGAAAATAAGAGCTGGTTCTTTGAAAATGTAAACAAAATTTACTAACTTTTAGTTAGATAAGGGAAAAGAAAGAGTGAGGGCTCACATAAATAAAATTAGAAATGATAGAGGGGAAACTACAACTGATATTAAAGAAATACAAACAATCACAAACAATACTATAAACAATTATACACCAACAATTTGGACAACCTAGTGAACATGGATAAATTTCTTGAAAATGCAATCTTATAAGACTAAATCATGATGAAATAGAAAATCTGAAGACTGATTACCAGCAAGGAGAATGATTCAATAATCAAAAGCCTCCATATCAACAAAAATCCAGGGCCAAATGGCTTAACTGTTAGTCTATAAAACATTCCAAAAATATTTAGTAGCTACCCTCCTCAGGCTCTTCCAAAAAAAAACTGGGAGGGAATTCTTCCAAACTCATTTTACAAAGCCAGCATTACCCTGATACAAAAATCAGAATACCACATGTGCACACACACACACACACACACACACTCACACACACAATTACAGGCCAGTATCCCTAATGAATATACATGCAAAAATTCTCAAAAAATATTAGCAAACCCAATTAAACAATATGTTAAAAAGATTATACACCACTATCAAATGGGATTTATTCAAGGAGTGAAAGAATGGTTCAACATCAACAAATCAATTAATTTAATCCACCACATTAACAAAATGAAGGATAAACGTTATACAATCATCTCAATAAATGCAGATAAAACATTTGACAAAATTCAATGTCCATTTATGATAAAAACTCAAGAAATTATGAATAGAAGGAACATATCTCAACATAATAAAAGTCATGTATGACAAGTTCACAGCTAACACTATACTCAAATGTAAAAAGCTAAAAACTTTTCCTCTAAGATCAGCTCTTACCACTTTCATTCAACATAGTATTGGAAGTCCTACTGGGAGCAATTATTCAAGAAAAAGAAATAAGACATCCAAATAGGGAAGGAAGAAGTAAAACTGTCATTAGTTGTGAACAACATGATTTTAAATATTGAAAAATCCTAAGATTACACAAAAAGCCTATTAGAATAAATTAATTCAATAACGTGACAGAATACAAAATCAATATTCAAAGATCTATTGTATTTTTTAAACAATAAACTCTCAGAAGGAGAAATTAAGAAAAATATCTCACTTATAATTGCATCAAAAATAATAAAATACCTATGTATAAATTTAATCAAGTAGATAAAAGACCTGTACACTGAAAACTACAAAACAGTGATTAAAAAATTGAAGAAGATACAAATAAATGAAAATATAGCTCATGTTCATGGATTTGAAAAATTAATATTGTTAAAACATCCATATTACCCAAAATAATATATAGATTCAATGCAATCTTTATCAAAATTCCAGTGGCATTTCTCACAGAAATAGAAAAAATGATTCTAAAATTCAGTGGAACCACAAAAGATCCCAAATAGCCAAAACAATCATGAGAAGGAACAACAAAGCTGGAGGCATCACACTCTTCATTTCAAATTGATTTTCACATCTATAGTAATCTAAACAGTAAAGTACTGGCATAAAAACAGATATATAGATCAACAGGATAGAGTAGAGACCCAGAAATAAACCCACACATATATGTTCAATTAATTTACAACAAAGGATGCAAGAATATACAATGGGGAAAGGACAGTCTCTTTCATAAATGGTGTCAGGAAAACTGTATATCACATGGAAAAAATGAAACTGGACCACTATCTTACATCATACACAAATTAACTCAAAATGAATATAGGACCGGAAGCCATAAAGCTCCTAGAAAAAAACATAGGTATAGAAATATAGGTAAACTTCTTGATATTATTTTTGGTGATTTTTTCTGATCTGATTCCAAACACAACAGCAACAAAAGCAAAAAATAAACAAGCGGGACTACATCAAACTAAAAAGTTCTGCACAACAAAGGAAACAATCAACAAAATAAAAAAGCAATCTACTGAATGGGAGAAGATATTTGCAAATGGTGTATCTGATAAGGGATTAATATCCAAAATATATAAAGAACTTATACAACTCAATAACAAAAAACAAACAATTTGAGTGAAAACTGGGCATAGGAGCTTTTTCCAAGGAAGACGTACAGATGCCAATAGGCACATGAAAATATGCTCAATATCAATAATCATCAGAGGAATGCAAATCAAAGCTGCAATGAGATATTATCTCACACCCCCCAGAATGGCTATTATCAAGAAGATGAGATATAACAAGCATTGGTGATGGTGTGGAGAAAGGGATACCCTCATGCTCTGTTTTTGGGAATACAAACTGGTGCAGCCACCAGGGAAACAGTATGGAGGTTCCTTAAAAAGCTAAAAATAGAATTACTATAATAGCTAGCAATTCAACTCCTGGGTATTTATCTAAAGAAAACGAAAACACTAATTTAAAAAGATATATGAATACCTATATTTATTGCAGCGTTATTCACAATAGCAAAGATATGGAAACAGCCAAAGTATCCATCAATGGATGAATGGATAAAGAGATATATATATATATATATATACACACAATGGAATGCTACTCAGCCGTAAAAAATAAAAGCTTTCCTTTGGTGACAACATGGTTGGACCTTGACTGCATTATGCTAATTGACAAAAGTCATACAGAGAAAGACAAATACTGCATGATTTTACATACATGTGGAATCTAAAAAACAAACCAAACCAAACTTAATTCATAGAGGCAGAGAACAGATTGGTAGTTGCCAGAGGAGAGGGAGGTTAGGGGAATGAACACAATGGGAAAAGGGGATAAAGGATATAAACATCCAGTCATAAAATAAATTATGAAGATGTAATATACAGCATGGTGAGTATAGGCAATATTGTTGTATTGCATATTATGTAACTTTATGTAGCAACAAGGGGAAAACTAGGCTTATGGTGGTTATCATTTCACAATGAATACAAATATCAAATCATTATATTGTACAACTATAACTAATAATATGTTTATGTCAATCATACCTTAAATAAATAAATAAATAAATTTCTACACAAATTAAAAAAAAATAGAACTAATAAATTCAGTAAAGTTATAGGATGTAAAACCAACACATTAAAATCGTGTTTTTATACACTAACAACAAACTATCTGAAAAAGAAATGAAGAAAACAATCCCATTTACAATAACATCCAAAAGGTAAAATGCCTAGGAATATTTTTTTTATTAAGTTCAATTAGCCAACATATAGTACATCATTAGTTTTTGATGTAGTGTTCAATGATTCATTAGTTGCATATAACACTAGTGCTCAATTTAATCAAGGAGGTAAAAGATGTGTACAATGAAAATTTTAAGAAAATCCACAAGGAAACCTCTAAGAAAATAACTCAAAAATATAGTAAAAATTGTTCATTGTTAAATATCTATTTAACCAAAAGAAAAATTGATGAATAGAAGAAGGAAAAAAATGATGACAAATAAAAATAAATAACAAAATGGCCATTTACCTTAATTGCCTTATCAATAATAACTTCAAATGTATATGTATACACCAATTAAAGATTGACAGAAACCTTGGTTTAATTATATGTCTAGAAGAGACATATTTTAGATGAAAAGACTCAAATAGATTGAAAGTAAAAGAACGAAAAATGTTATGCCATGCAACTAAAAGAGAGATGGAGTGGCTAATACCAATCTCAGGCAAAATATACTTTTATCATTTTTTACATTCTGTAATGATAAAATGTGAATTCAGCAAGAATATATAACAATTATAAATATATGTACCTAAAAACAGAGCCCTAAAACCCATAAGTAAATAGATATATTGATAAATAGATGATAGATAAGTAGATGATAGATGATAGATAGATAATAGATGATGATAGATATAGATAGATAGATGATAGATGATTGATAGATGATAGATAGATGATAGATGATAGATAGATGATAGATAGATAGATAGATAGATAGATGATAGATAGATAGATAGATAGATAGATAGATAGATAGATAGATAGATAGATATAGATAGATAGATGATAGATGATAGATAGATATAGATGATAAATGATGATAGATAGATATAAATAGATGATAGATGATATATAGATGATAGATAGGTGATTGATAGAGATAGATGATAGATAGATAATAGATAGATATAGATAGATGATAGATGATATATAGATGATAGATAGATGATAGATATAGATAGGTGATGATAGATAGGTAGATAGATGATAGATGATGATAGATAGATGATAGATGTAGACAGAAGATATAGATAGAGAGATGATATAGATAGGTGATAGATTGATGATAGATAGATAGATAGATAGATAGATAGATAGATGATAGATAGATTGATAATAGATGATAGAGAGATCATAGATAGATGATAGATGATGATAGAAGATAGATGATAGATGATGATTGACAGATAATAGATTAGATAGATGATAGATAGAGGTTAGATAGATAGATGATAGAGAGATCATAGATGGATAGATGATAGATGATGGTGATGATGATGATGATGACAGATGATAGATAGATAGATAGGTGATAGATATAGATAATGATTAGATAGATAGATGATAGATGATAGATGATAGATAGATATAGAAGATTAGATAGATGATAGATAGATGATAGATGATAGATAGATGATAGATAGATAGATAGATAGATAGATAGATAGATAGATGATAGATAGATAGATAGATAGAAAACATAGATGATAGATATGGAATTTAAGGGAGAAATACACAATTCAGCAATCATAGTTGGAGATATCAATACCTCACTTTTAACACAGAACTATACAAAAGATCATTAAGGAAGTAAGACTTGAACAGCACACTACACCAACTAGACCTAACACATATTTATAAAAAAAAAAAAAACCACCCAACAAGAGCAGAATACACATTCTTCTCAAGTGCATATGAAATATTCTCCAGATAGAACAAATATTAGGATATAACACAATTCCATTAAGTTTGAGAGAATTGAAATCATACAAAAAATAATCTCTGACCATAGTGGATTGAAATTAAAAATCAATAAAAAAAGGACATTTGTGAAAAACACAAATTTGTGGAAATTAAACAATACACTCTTAAATAGGTAATGGACAAAGAAGAAAGCACTAGAGACATTAGGAAGTACTTTGAGATGAATGAAAACAAAAATACAACATACCAAATACTATTTTTTAAATTTTATTTTATTATGTTATTTATGTTAGTCACCATACAATACATCACCAGTTTTTGATGCAGTGATCCACGATTCATTGTTTTCGTAATGATGTATTGTATGGTGACTGGGTTGGGGGGATGGGTTAGCCCGGTGATGGGTATTAAGGAGGGCACGTACTGCATGGAGCACTGGGTGTCTAACCCTAACCCAACCCCTCCCCTCTAAAATCCTCAGTTTATTTCTCAGAGTCCATAGTCTTTCATGGTTCATCTCTTCTTCCAACTCCCCCCCTTCATTTTTCCCTTCCTTCTCCTAATGTTCTCCATGCTATTCCTTATATGCAGATACAGCAGTGTTAAGTTTTTAGTCATAAAGCCTATAATAAAAAGAGAGACCTCCAATTAGTGACCTATTCATCTACCTTAATAAAGTAGAAAAAGAAATACAAACTGAAACCAAAACAAATTCACTAGTGAGGCCATCTGGGCCAGGACGTTTGTTTCGGTGTATATATATATATACCACATCTCCTTTATCCATTCAACTGTTGATGGACATCTAGGATCTTTCCATAGTTTGGCTATTGTGGGTATTGCTGCTATAAACATTGGGGTGCTTGTACCCCTTCGGATCATTACATTTGTATCTTTGGGGTAAATACCCAGTAGGGCAATTGCTGGGTCAGAGGGTAACTCTATTTTCAACTTTTCGAGGAACCTCCATGCTGTTTTCCAGAGTGGCTGCACCAGCTTGCATTCCCACCAACAGGATAGGAGGGTTCCCCTTTCTCTGCATCCTCACCAATATCTGTGGTTTCCTGACTTGTTCATTTTAGCCATTCTGACTGGTGTTAGGTAGTATCTAATTGAGGTTTTGATTTGTATTTCTCTGATGTTGAGTGATGTTGAGCACTTTTTCATGTGTCTGTTGGCCGTTTGGATGTCTTCTTTGGAAAAATGTCTGTTCATGTCTTCTGCCCATTTCTTAATTGGATTATTTGTTCTTTGGGTGTTGGGTTTGATAAGTTCTCGATAGATTTTGGATACTGGCCCTTTATCTGATATGTCATTTGCAAATATCTTCTCCCATTCTGTCAGTTGTCTTTTGATTCTGTTGACTGTTTCCTTTGCTGTGCAAAAGCTTTTTATCTTGATGAAGTCCCAATAGTTCATTTTTGCCTTTGCTTCCCTTGACTTTGGTAATGTGTCTAGGAAGAAGATGTTGCAGCTGAGGTGGAAGAGGTTGCTGCCTGTGTTCTCCTCAAGGATTTTGATGGATTCCTGTCTCACATTTAGGTCTTTCAACGATTTTGAGTCTGTTTTTGTGTGTGGTGTAAGGAAATGGTCCAGTTCGTTCTTTTGCACGTGGCTGTCCAAATTTCCCATCACCATTTGTTGAAGAGACTGTCTTTTTTCCATTGGACATTCTTTCCTGCTTTATCAAAGATTGTTGACCATAGAGTTGAGGGTCCATTTCTGGGCTCTCTATTCTGTTCATTGATCTATGTGTCTGTTTTTGTGCCAGTACCATACTGTCTTGATGATGACAGCTTTGTAATAGAGCTGGAAGTCCGGAATTGTGATGCCACCGGCTTTGCTTCTCTTTTTCAACATCCCTCTGGCTATTCAGGGACTTTTCTGGTTCCATACAAATTTTAGGATAATTTGTTCCATTTCTTTGAAAAAAGTTGATGGTATTTTGATAGGGATTGCTTTAAATGTGTACATTGCTCTAGGTAGCATAAACATTTTCACAATATTTGTTCTTCCAATCCAATGGCATGGAACGTTTTTCTATCTCTTTGTGTCTTACTCAATTTCTTTCATGAGTATTCTATAGTTTTCTGATTACAGATTCTTTGCCTCTTTGGTTAGATTTATTC
This sequence comes from Phoca vitulina, assembly GCF_004348235.1. Taxonomy (NCBI): domain Eukaryota; kingdom Metazoa; phylum Chordata; class Mammalia; order Carnivora; family Phocidae; genus Phoca; species Phoca vitulina. The sequence continues at coordinate 110,560,286 of NW_022589704.1, forward strand.
CTAGGTATCTTATGGTTTTGTGTGCAATCGTAAATGGGATTGACTCCTTCATTTCTCTTTCTTCTGTCTTGTTGTTGGTGTATAGAAATGCCACTGATTTCCGTGCATTGATTTTATATCCTGCCACCTTACTGAATTCCTATAGGAGTTCCAGCAGTTTGGGGTGGAGTCTTTTGGGTTTGCCGCATAAAGTATCATATCATCTGCAAAGGGTGAGAGTTTGACTTCTTCTTTGCCAATTCGGATGACTTTTATTTCTTTTTGTTGTCTGATTGCTGAGGCTAGGACTTCTAGTACTATATTGAATAGCAGTGGTGAGAGTGGACATCCCTGCTGCGTTCCTGACCTTAGGGGGAAAGCTCTCAGTTTTTCCCCATTGAGAATGATATTTGCTGTGGTTTTTTCATAGATGACTTTTATGATATTAGGTATGTACCCCCTATCCCTACACAGTGAAGAGTTTTAATCAAGAAAGAATGCTGTACTTTGTCAAATGCTTTTTCTCATCTATTGAGAGGATTATATGGTTCTTGTTCTTTCTTTTGTTAATGTATTGTATCACATTAATTGATTTGTGGATGTTGAACCAACCTTGCAGCCCAGGGATAAATCCCACTTGGTCGTGGTGAATAATCCTTTTAATATACTGTTGGATCCTATTGACTAGTATTTTGGTGAGATTTTTGCATCCATGTTCATCAGGGATATTGGTCTGTAATTCTGCTTTTTGATGGGGTTGTCGTCTGGTTTGGGGATCAAGGTAATGGTGACCTCATAAAACGAGTTTGGAAGTTTTCCTTCCATTTCTATTTTTTGGAACAGTTTCAGAAGAATAGGTATTAATTCTTCTTTAAATGTTTGGTAGAATTCCCCTGGGAAGCCATCTGGCCCTGGCCTTTTTTTTCTTGGGAGATTTTTGATTACTGCTTCAATTTCCTTACTGGTTATGGGTCTGTTCAGGTTTTCAATTTCTTCCTGGTTCAATTTCGGTAGTTTATATGTCTCTAGGAATGCATCCATTTCTCCAGGTTGTCTAATTTGCTGGCATATAGTTGCCCATAATATGTTCTTATAATTGTTTGTATTTCTTTGGTGTTGGTTGTGATCTCTCCTCTTTCTTTCATGATTTTATTTATTTAGGTCCTTTCTCTTTTCTTTTTGATAAGTCTGGCCAGGGGTTTATCAATCTTATTAATTCTTTCAAAGTACCAGATCTTAGTTTTGTTGATCTGTTCTACTGTTCTTTTGGTTTCTATTTCATTGATTTCTGCTCTGATCTTTATTATTTCTCTTCTCCTGCTGGGTTTAGGCTTTATTTGCTCTTCTTTCTCCAGCTCCTTTAGGTGTAGGGTTAGGTTGTGTACTTGAGACCTTTCTTTATTCTTGAGAAAGGCTTGTATTGCTGTATACTTTCCTCTGAGGACCACCTTTGCTGCATCCCAAATATTTTGACCAGTTGTGTTTTCATTTTCATTTGTTTCCATGAATTTTTTAAATTCTTCTTTTATTTCCTCATTGACCCATTCATTCTTTAGTAGGATGCTCTTTAGCCTCCATGTATTTGTGTTCTTTCTGACTTTCTTCTTGTGATTGAGTTCTAGTTTCAAAACACTGTGGTCTGAAAATATGCAGGGAATGATCCCAATTTTTTTACCAGATTGAGACCTGATTTGTGACCCAGGATGTGATCTACTCTGGAGAATGTTCCATGGGCACTAGAGAAGAATGTGTGTTCTGTTGCTTTGGGATGGAATGTTCTGAATATATCTGTGAAGTCCATTTGGTCCAGTGTGTCATTTAAAGCCTTTATTTCCTTGTTGCTCTTTGCTTAGGTGATCTGTCCATTTCAGTGTGGAGGGTGTTAAAGTCCCCTACTATTATTGTATTATTGTCAATGTGTTTCTTTTATTTTGTTATTAATTGGCTTATATAATTGGCTGCTCCCATGTTAAGGGCATAGATATTTACAATTGTTAGATCTTCTTGTTGGATAGACTCTTTAAGAATGATATAGTGTCCTTCCTCATCTCTTATTATAGTCTTTGGTTTAAAATCTACTTTGTCTGATGTAAGGATTGCCACCCCAGCTTTCTTTTGATGTCCATTAGTGTGGTAAATTATTTTCCACCTTCTCACTTTAAACCTGGAGGTGTCTTTGGGTCTAAAATGAGTCTCTTGCAGGCAGCATATCAATCGATCTTGTAGTTTTGTCCATCTGATAGCCTGTGTCTTTTGACTGGGGCATTTAGCCATTGTGATCCAGTAGTTGTTTATCTCTCTTTTTCTCAGCTTCTTTATTCTCCATCATTTGGTCTTCTGTATCACTAATTCTCTCTTCTGCCTCATTTATCCTAGCAGTTAGAGCCTCCATTTTTGATTGTTCCTCATTAATAGCCTTTTTGATTTCGACTTGGTTAGATTTTTAGTTCTTTTATTTCTCCAGAAAGGGATTCTCTAGTATCTTCCATGACTTTTTCCAGCCCATCTAGTGTCTTTATAATCCTCATTCTAAACTCTAGTTCCGACATCTTACTAATGTCCGTATTGATTAGGTCCCTGGCATTCACTACTGCCTCTTATTCTTTTTTTTTTTTTTTTGAAGTGAGTTTTCCCATCTTCTCATTTTGTCCAGAGGGGAATAGATGAATGAGAGAAAAAAAAATGCCAGAAGGGTAACAACAACCCCAGAAAAATATACTAAACAAATCAGAAGAGACCTGAAACTGCAGGGAAAAAAAGGGAAAGAAAGAAAAAAAGAAGAAGAATATGATCAGGCTGGTGAATAGAACAGAGCCGCACACTAGATTTTGGGTGTATTTTGGTCTGTTAGAAGAAACTGCCTTCCAAATTTTAAAGAAAGTAAAACTTGTATATGTACAAAAATAAGGGTAAATATGATGAAGGGATGGAATATGATTGTAAAGATCAAAATTATATAAGATTTTATAAAAGGAATTGATAAGAATTTGGTTGAAAAAAGAAAGAAGAAAAATTAAAAAAAAAAGGGGGTGAGAATGTGATCAGGCAGGAGACTAGAACAAAGCCATACACTAGAGATTTAAGGTATATTTTGGTCTGTTAGAAGAAACTGTATCCCAAAATTTTAAAAAGAGAAAATCTTATATATATATATACAAAAAATAAGGTTAACTACAATGAAGGGATAGAATATGACTCTAAAAATGAAAATTAAAGAAGATTTTTAAAAAAGGAATTGATAAGATGTTGGTTGAAAAGGGAAAAAGAAAAATTCAAAAATATAGAAAAAAAAGAAATTTTAAAAAACTAACTTTGAAAGACTAAAGCATCATGGGAAAAAAGCCATTTTTATTTTATGTGCTGTATTCCCCTAGTGCTGGGGTTTTGCCTTTCTCATTGATCAGTAAACTTGGTCTTGGCTGGACGTTCTTGCTGATCTTCTGGCGGAGGGGCCTGTTGCAGTGATTCTCAAATGTCTTTGCCAGAGGCAGAATTGCCCCACCCTTGCCAGGGACCAGGCTAAGTAATCTACTCGGGTTTGCTCTCAGTAGCTTTTGTTCCCTGAAAGCTTTCTGTACAGCTTTGGAGGATGAAAATAAAATAAAATAAATGCATGTGCTAGTAATCACACAGCTGAAGACTCAAGGGGACCCTTTGCAGCTCTCTTGAACACTCTTAATGGGAATCTCTCTCCTTTTTGGTATCCTATCCTTCTAATCTAGCAATTTTGGACTCCCTGGACTCCCAGAGCTGTCTCCTTAACTCAGAAGAGCTGCTGGGCTTCACCTAGGTTTCCCCTTCTAATTGCTGATTGTTGGTAATAGTATGGGAAAGTCATTGCTTTTTCTATTTACTATGCTTTCACACTCATTATCCCTACATTCCTGACTTTTGTTGGATTGATCATGTTTCCTTTGTCCTACTTTCCCTCTATAATGGCCTTTGTTTGGCTGTTGAGAAAGTTTCGGCTGTGTGCTTATGCTTCATCTTGAGGTTCCTTGCAGCCTGTCTGTGAGGTGCATCTGTGTACTATCCTGTGTGCAGGAAGGGTAATATGTGCCAGCAGCCATCCTCTCCATGGTAACAGCTTGAATCTGGGTAGTCCATGCATTGTTCCAGCCCCAGAAATGGAAGTCTTTAGGAACTCTGACTTAGCATGAGGGAGAGGAAAGTTGGGGGAGGACCACTCTCCAACAACAGCCCACCTTCATGTTTGCCCCAGGTCTCCTAACACCCTGCACACCCATGCCCGTCCTTGTTGACTGACCATTATCTTCCCCACAGTGACTACTCCAAACCCATCCACACACTTCAAGATTTCTAACTCTACCCTCCCTCCTAAGCCACCTGTTAGTAATTGAACTTCCCTAGTTAAAGAGACCCAATTCTCCCACGTGAAATTGCCCAAAATCTTTTTCACTCTGTAGCTGTGAATTTAAGTCAGCTGGAAAGAAATTTCCATCAAGCTCTACCAAATGAGTACTTTTTCTACTGTTGGTCCTCATGGTGATCTCATCCTAGGTGTGAGACCTCCAGCCACAGTCACTTGCCCAGTGGGATAACTCAGATAGAAGCCTGACCACTGGCATGAGAAAAGACCCTCTCCTCATCTTTAAGTAGGACAACAAGAATCATTTTGGGCAAAGTTTTTAACAATTCTGATAATTTTTCTCAGCAATCCCAAATACTTCTTCCTACTCAAAGATTCTATTTGATACTAATCCCCAAACCTGATACTGCCACTCAGATGCTTTCCTATTGTTTGGTATCAATTAGAATTAGAAAACACTAACTTACCATCCTCCATACAAAAAGCTTTGAAATCATATAAAAATCATTTTGAACATGTGATTTGTGCTTATATAAGTGAAAGGATTTAAAAATATATGAAAGTATAAAGAGAGAAAAAAATAGCCCAAATTCCACCCCCACCTCCAGAATAACCACTCTTAACATCCTGGTGTGTTTCCACCTATTTCTGTGCCTGGCTGTGCATGTGTGCAGTTCTACATGAATTGAATATTATCGTACGGGCTGTGCTTGCCTGTTAGGTCAGCACTGTCTACGGACAGCACTCCACACCAATACAGGGAAACACATGAACCACTTCATAATAGAAGGCTTTTAAGTCACCCACCGTGTCCTGATATCTTTTATGCCTGAGGGTGTTTTAGAGAGAATTATCTAGTTCTGAGTTTGTTATGTTCCCCATAGAAGTTTTGGAAATACATTTTCAGTCCTAGTCCCAGGTTTGTTTTAAACCAAAAGATCCTGTGAAGTGTGGGTTACCAATTAGGGGTATTTATTGTTTTTAATATTATGTTGTTAGTCACCATACAATACATCATTAGTTTTTGATGTAGTGATCCACGATTCATTGTTTTCGTATAACACCCAGTGCTCCATGCAGTACGTGCTCTCCTTAACACCCATCACCGGGCTAACCCACCTCCCACCCCCATCCCCTCTAAAACCCTCCGATTGTTTCTCAAAGTCCATAGTTTGTCATGGTTCATCTCTCCCTCCGATACCCCCCTTCATTTTTGGGAAGCAGTAAGTGAAGATCTTACATCAGACACCACCTGCAATTGAAAATAAGACAATCCACTTTTTTTTTTTTTTTTCAATTTTGGCTCCTCAAGCTCAAAATGAGTGTGTGCAAGAAATAAAGAGAAAGAGGGTATGAGTGTGAGTCCCCAGAAGACATTACCAATTGTGCTACTTTTTGTCAAAAAGAAGGCTCTTGTTACAAAGTGGGACTAAAGTAAGGCAAGAGAGATACTAGCCTTGGGCACAAAATTTAAGGGAGTGCCAAAAAATGTATGAATAATATTTCAACACAGAATTCAAAATTAATGCAAAAAGTCCATGAGGAAAAGATCGTTAAAAAAAAAAAAAAAGATAGGATCACTAATAGACCCATGACAAGCCACACTGCAGCCTGGGACAAAGGAAAAAAAATATTCCACTGACCCTATCATTTTTGTACTGATTCTGATTTTTTAAAAATTTAAATGAAATATAATTTATTTTGATTTCTGAGTTTTTCAGTGCCCTCTTAAATTTTGCATCCAAGCAAGAACCCCTTGCCTAGCCCACCCATTGTCTGTGATGTGGGTTAAAAGCATCAGCCTTCTCAGACACTGAGGATCTGTTTGCTTGTCCTTGCTCAGAGCCTGACCCCCTAAGTGATCTGGAAAAGCCCTATGAGCAAAGGAGATGGGATGGACCAGGTGACAACTACATCTCCTTCCAACTCAAACACTGATGCTCTACACTAATGAGAATGTTCTCCAAAACCACATCTGGAAACAGCCAAGCAAGGGGGAAAATATGGTTTCTCTTGCATCATAAAAAAACAGCATGGTGTTAACCCCTTGTACAATAACTCTTCTCAGAAACAATAAATTTATTTTAAAAGTTGGAAGTTGAAACTTTCTCTCACAATATAATTTGTTCTTGCTTTTGCTTAATGTTGAGCATAATCCCAAAAACCTGGGCATCTGGTGTTAGTAACAGCATATCATTTCATTGATAATTATTCAATGTTCCCTACACTGCATGCACAGGTCCTTCAATACCTCTTTATAGTGCATCAAGTGTAGCAATAATGATGCTGCAGTCATTCATTGTTTTAACAGCCTCTGGGAGGGTCCTGCCAACAGTGCTGACCACTTGTTCAGTTATTTCAAGGTGCATGGGGCATTATCATCATTCAGAAGTTCTCAGTAGCAAATTGTAGCACTCTTGTTTCCTGATGAACAAGTCTGTTCCGAATGCATTATTGCTCATGAGAGTTAAAGTAGTAAATTTGTCAATAATTTGATTTTATTACTCAAGGTAAATTCAATGTTATCCCTATAAAATAGATCTTGCAAAACTAATTCACTTTTTTGTTAACTGTGTTTTTCTGAATAAGGGCAAAAGAGAAGAGGCAATGCTGACATAATAATCCTGAGATCCTATGAAGAGTATGATTAATTCAGATTGCTATGATACTTCCCTCCCTAAAAAGTGTTTCCCCATCTTAGGGAGTGCCATGCATTTGAACTACATATGTCATGTGATCATGGCAGAAACAAAAAGCTTGAAATTGAGGTATCATATGCATGCAGCTTGACCCAAGGAGTCTGACCTGGCACTGGGTGGCAGATTGTTGGAATTCTTTCCATCAAACCAGTGATGAAAGAAGGCTACTGCCTGCTTGAGAATAAGCTAAGGACCCAGTCTTCTCTCCAGAGTTGATTATAAGCAGACATCTCTGAGGCAAAGATGCCAATCTTTAATAAAAGTAAAGATCTACTTCTTTAGGGCAGGGCCTGAGTGTAATGGCTCATACCCCACAGATTTATCTAGTCTAATTCTGTGCTAAACACTCCAAGATGCTGGGAACAAAATTGGATGAGACCCAGCCCTTGCACTTGGACTTCCCTTCCGGTGGGGATTTTTGCAGTAATCAGAGAGGATTATGGGATTATGTGAGAAAAAGATAGTTTCCTGGGCATCAAGGATGATCTCTATTCGGGAGGGTGCATGTAAGTGAGACCAAAGAAGGTGAGAGGAAAGGGGTCTAGGCAGAGGGAACAGGGTGAGAAAAGGCATATAAGCAGGATGGCCTCTTATTTTCCTCTGTATTCTCATGACCTGGAATGCTGTCTTGTACCTGGTAGATGTTCAATGAGTTTTGCTGAATATGTGAAACAAAACAGAAATGTCACCAGTGGAATATGTCAGAATTATTTTCCATATAAATTTTAAAATGCTGCTAGCAACAGAGAAATGTGCATTTACCTACTGAATCAGGCACGTTTGCCTGGCAAGGATCTTTTCTCCTTGGGGTTTACTTCCAGTAGTATCCATCTATCTGCCCATCAGTCCTTCCTTCTTTTGCTCCTTTCATTCTACAGAAGGAACAACAGGTGCAAAAACCCAGTGGAATGAGACACCATGGGTACTGGGATCTATAATTTCAAGGGTTTGGGTTAGTAAAATAATCTCACTCTTAAGTCACTGAGTGATTTACTGAGCTATTATGAAAACTTGGATGTGAACTGGATTGTCAGATCAACTTTATAACTACTGTGACCTTATAAGAAATAAATACAAGGCAGGAGGGTTATGAACTAACTTCCAACCACATCTCCCCTTCTTATAGGTATTCCACTCTCCTCCAAGAGGAGGAGTCCTGTTATCCCCATCCTGTCCCAACATTTTAATATTAGAACCAATGGACACTGAAATACTCTGATCAACTGCTCTAAAGTTTATAAATGCTTACATTCTATTTCTGTACTTGCCTCATCCCAGAGCAGTGACCCTCCCTAGTTTGGGGGCCAGCAATATTCCATAGACCACAACAGAGCAGCAGTGTTCTCTAGGGTGTCTGGACACTAGAGGAACTGACTCTGAGTGACTCTGAGTGCTGCACCAGAGGAGGGGTGCCACTGCAGCATAACTGTTGAGTGAATGAATACACTAAAGCTAACAGAAATTGAGACCGACTGAAACTTGAATTCAAATATGCAAACTCATTCCAAGCTCCTTTCCGTCTGCCCCTCTGTTGATAAGAGGTCTGTCTTACAGGCAAAACATTTAAATACATGGTTACATATACCGTTACAGCATTTTACATGCTTCTAAAAACACCTTGCTGTTTTAGAAGTCAGAGTTTATATAGTTAAAAATTATGTGTCTTTCTTCTCTAGCACACCTTCCAATCACCCGGTCTTTATTTATGAAGGGAAGGAGCCAATTAGTGTTTTTCAAGCATTCAAGTGGAAATGAACCTTAATAGTCTCCTTCTAAGACCAATCTTTGAGTTGAAAAACAAAGCTATTCCTCCAGTGCTTCTGTTTGAAGGAAAGGGTCCAACTCTGCAGGGGTCCAATTCTGAAGACACACAACCAGTTGGTTATGTTAGGGCTGAGTGGATCTATTTCCTGCTCTCTCACTCAGCCATAGTCCCAAACACAGCTCACGTGGGGGTATAGAAAACTATACCCAGTGCTCTGATGCATGTGAAAGTCCCCTACAAGCCTGGGAAACACAATTTCCAGGATTCTACTTATATAAATTCTTATCCAATAGGTCAGGCATGGACCCAGGAATGCATATTTAAACAAGCATCCAGTGATTCTCATGTAGGTGGTATAAAAGAAAATTTTTGCTCCGGACACTTGTTAAAAACAGTAGGACAGATTTTTTAAGCTACTGCAGTAGGGGAAAGAAACTTCAACATAGAACTGAGCTCAACTCAGAATACAGCAGACAGATAGGGATCTATAGCCAACAAGCAGAGTGAGGGGTCTGTGGATGGAGAATTACTATTAGGAACTATTACTAAAGGATTAGACATCAGGGGTAGGGTAATTCTTCTTAAACAGGTTTAGTAGAATGGTTGCTAAAGGCAGGCCAAGGACTTGGACATCAAAGAGGGTGATGAGGAGCTGGACCAGCTGTCAAGGATAGAGGTATTCTCACTAAACTGACAGGATTCAGGTGGGGGAAAGACCCAAGCCCAGGCCTAGTCAAGCAGAGCACTCAGAGGAGCCTGAAAGTGATGTTTACATTTATGGTGTAAAAAAAAAAAAGAGTTCTTTCTTCCAAGTATGGAAGAGACTGCTTGTGATTCTTTTATAGACACCATTCATCTCTTCCTATCCCCTCCTGATCAGACTCTCTGTGATATATACACACTCCATAGGCGGGCTTTGTATTTTCATGAAAAGCAAGCAAATCTATATAGGAGGCATGGATCCTCCACTTGGTTTCAGATTCTGCTTTGTATATCTGTGACAATTCCTTGAGATTCTCAGTCTCAGTTTCTGGATTCTCAGAGCCCAGCATGGCCATATCTGCCTCATTCTTTCCTCAAGTCATTCCTGCATTGTGATGTTGCCAGAGGAAAATACTGGAACAGGTGTCTAGATTTGACCCCATTTGTCCATTTGCATCCCATCAAATTTAGATGACCTAGAAGAAGTCACATTATCTAAGATCTATTTTGCCCAACTGTACAATGAGTATAATACCACATATTTTCTAAGAAGTTTTAAGAATTGAAAGAACTAATAGATGTCAAAATGCTTTGAAAGCTGTAAAACTCTCTGCCTCTCTACCAACATAATGTTTTTTTACTCTCTTCCTGCTGGATACCTTTGCACCCTTCATCAATAATTCTGCTTAGAATCTAATGAATACCATTTTAGTTATGCATGCAGAGGAAGGAAGAGCTCATTTATTGACAATCTCTTGACTCATGAGGGAAAAATAATTAAGAGTCATATAAAATATGATTTATGATTGTTTAGTTCTATTATGTATAGAAAGAGAGACAGTTAAATTCTGCAGGAGGTAATCTAAAGAGCCTGAGCACTTGGCATCTGATGAGCTTACTGCTCCCCAAACACACACACACACATACACACACACATACACACACACACACACCTTGTTACTCAGCCTATTTATATGTACTGTTTAAGTTAAAACTCTTACTTTAAGGTTACCTCCTCTGTGTAGTCTTTCTGGGAGGGGGTCTAACTACTGTCTTTATTACGTCCCTTGCTACATCTGCAGCAGCAACCATCTCTCTGTGTTGGGCTTATTTCTGTGCATGCATATTTCTCCTGGACCTATTCTGAGGGTGCAATGAGTCTACATCAGGCTCCAATTTGGATACTGGTGGCCCAGAACTACAACATTAGTCACAACCGGGGAGGCCTGGTAGGGAACAGCACAGGTTTTCAAATCAAAGGTCCGGGTGCATGCTTGATTGACAGTGGGAGTGGAGTGATGGGAAAGGTCAAAAACCAAATGACTAGTGATTGCTCAAAGGCCAGGAGATCCCAGATGTAAAATAACTGCTGTAGTGTGGCTTACAGAAGACCCAGTGGACTTTAGAATACAAGCACTGAATTCACTAGTGGTTGCCCTTTTAGAGGATTCCTATCTGGACAACTTCCACATCCCACAATCTGCTTAGTTTTTCAACAGTCTTTTTCCTGTAGGTTAGAGTCAGCTTTGATTCACTTCATTTATCCAGAAAAACTGCCCTGTTGCTCCAAGAAGCCCAGATATTTCTGAAGAAATTCTGAGAGGGAAATGAATGTGGATTTATGTCTTTTTCAAAGCACCAAACGCAAGGCAAGAGCCTATGGGAGAATCAACCTTAGGGTCTTTCTCAATCCACATAATTGCTGTTACTCTTTGCCCATTGGCCATACATATCCTAGGTAATTTATAAGTGCTCATTGACCATATTACCAATGCTGTGTCTTATATTCCTGTGACGTATTCATTCCATAACTGGAAGCCTGTACCTCTCAGTCCCCTTCACCCATTTTGCCATCCCCTACCCCTCTTCTCTGGCAACCATCAGTTTGTTTTCTGTATTTACAGGTCTGATTTTGCTTTTTGTTTGTTTATTCATTTGTTTTGCTTTTTTAGATTCCACATATGAGTGAAATCATGTGGTATTTGTCTTTCTCAGTCTGACTTATTTCACTTAGCATAATACCCATCATTTTTTGAGAGTTTAAATGAAATGTAATTCACATACTATACAATTCATTGATTTTTCAATATATTCTCAGATATGTGCAATCATCACCACAGTCAACTCTAGAACATTTTCATGAAATATTATAGCCTTTTAGCTATCACCTCTTTAGATGTCCCCACTCTACCTTCAGCCCTTAGTAACCACTCATCTATTTCCTGTCATTATAGATTTCCCTGTTCTGGACATATCACATGAAGGAAATCATGACTGGCTTCTTTCATTTAGAATGTGTTCAAGGTTCATCCATGTGGTAGCATGTATCAATAGTTCATTCCTTTTTACAACTGAATAATATTCCATTGTATAGATACACCATATATTCCTTACCCATTCATTAGTTGACAGGCATTTATGTTGTTTGCATCTTTTGGCTATTAAAAATAACTTTTTTTTTAAAGAGTTTATTTATTTATTTGACCGAGAGAGACACAGTGAGAGAGGGAACACAAGCAGGGGGAGTGGGGGAGGGAGAAGCAGGCTTCCCGCTGAGCAGGGAGCCCGATGTGGGGCTCGATCCCAGGACCCTGGGATCATGACCTGAGCCGAAGGCAGACGCTTAACGACTGAGCCACCCAGGTGCCCTAAAAATAGCACTTCTATAAACATTCATGTACAAGGTTCTTTGTAGACATAGTGTTATTTCTCTCAGGTATGTAACTAGGGGTGGAATTGCCATGCCGCATAGTAACTCTGTACTTCATCATTTGAGGAATTGCCATACTGTTTTCCAAAGTGGCTATACCATTTTACATTCCTACCAACAGGGATCCTGAATTCTCCTCATCACCAACATTTGCTACTATTTAACTTTTTTTAATTCTAGTCATCCTAGTGGGTGTGCAGTTTCAATTTGCATTTTTGTGATGACTAAGGAAGCTGCACATCTTGTCATGTACTTATTGGCCATTTGTGTATTTTCCTTGGAGAAATATCTATTCAGATCCTCTGTACATTTTTTAATGGAGTTATTTGTCATTTTAATATTGACTTGAAAGAATCATTTATATATTGTGAATACATGTTCTTTGGCAGATATATGATTTGCAGCTATTTCCTTCCATTTGGTGGGTTTTCTTTTCACTCTCTTGATGGTGTGGTTTGAAACACAAAAAATTTTTAATTTTGATGAAGTTCAATTTACCTGTTTTTTTATTGCCCATGATTTTGATACCATATCTAAGAGTCTTTTGCCAGACCCAAGTTTATGGAGATCGACCCTATTTTTCTTGTAATATTTCTATAATTTTGCCTTTTATATTTAGGTCTTTGACTCATCCAAGTTAATTTTTTTATAACATGTAAAGTAAGGCTTAAAAAAAATCTTTTTTTTTTTTTTTTTTTTTTGCATGTGGCTATTCATTTGTCCCAACACTATGTTTGAAAAGCCTATTTTTTCCTCCTTGAATGGTCTTGGCACCATTGTCAAAAGCCAGTTGAGCATAGATGTGTGGGTTTATTCCTGGACTCTTCTAATTCCACTCCATTGATCTATATGTCTACTGTTATGCTAGTATCACAGTGTATTGATTACTGTTGCTTTGTAGTAAGTTTTGAACTAAGGAAGTGTAAGTTTTTTTTTCTTGTTTTTTTTTCAAGATTGTTTTGGCTATTCTGAGTCCCTTGCAATTCCATCTGAATTTTAGAACCAGCTCCTCGATTTCTCTTTTTTATTAAGTTTTTTGTATTTTAATTCTAGTATTGTTAACATAATGTGTTATATTAGTTCCAAGGGTACAGTATAGTAATTCAACAATTCCATATATTACTCAGTGCTCATCATGATAAGTGTACTCTGGATTGCCATCACCTATTTCACCCATCCACCCTCCCACTTTCCCTCTGGTAACCATCAGTTTGGTCTCTATAGTTAAGAGTCCATTTCTTTGTTTCTCTCTCTCTCTTTTTTCCTTTGCTTGAGTGAAATCATATACTATTTGTCTTTTTCTGACTGGCTTATTTTACTTAGCATTACACTCTGCAGCTCCATTGCAAATGGCAAGATTTCATTTTTTATGGCTGAATAATATTCCATTGTACATATATGTATATGTTCTATTTTTAAATTTTGAAGAACCTCCATACTGTTCTCCAGAGTGGCTGCACCAATTTGCATTTCCACCAGCAGTACCAGAGTGTTTATTTTCCTCTACATCCTCAGTAATGCCTGTTTTTGTGTTGTTGATTTTAACCATTCTGACAAGTGTGAGGTGATATCTCATTGTAGTTTTGATTTGCATTTCCTTGAGGATGAGTGATGTTGAACAATGTTTCATGTGTCTGTTGGCCATCTGGCTGCATTCTTTCGAGAAATATCTATTCATGTTTTCTGCTCATTTTTAACTGGAGCATTTGGTTTTTGGGTGTGGAGTTGTAGAAGTTCCTTATATGTTTTAGATACTGACCCCTTATCAGGTATGTCATTTGCAAATAGCTTCTCCCATTCCATAGGTTGCCTTTCAGTTTAGTTGATTGTTTCATATGCTGTACAGGAGCTTTTTATTTTGAGGTAGTCCCAATAGTTTATTTTTGCTTTTGTTTCCCTTGACTCAGGAGACATATCTAGAAAAATGTTGCCACTACCAATGTCAGAGAGATTACTTCCTATGCTCTCTTCTAGGATTTTTATGGTTTCAGGTCTCACATTTAGGTCTTCATCCTTTTTGAAGTTTTTTGTGTTTGGTGTAAGAAAGTGGTCCAGTTTCATTCTTCTGCATATTGCTGTCCAGTTCCCAATACCATTTGTTGAAAAGACTGTCTTATTCCCATGCATATTCTTTCCTGCGTTTTTGAAGACTAAGTGACCATATAGTTGTGGGTTTTCCTGGGTTCTCTATTCTGTTCCATTGATCTATGTGTCTATTGTTTATCCCATCTTGATCACTACAGCTTTGTAATATGGCTTGAAGTCTGGAATTGTGATACCTCCAGTTTTGTTTTTGGGGTCTTTTTTGATTGCATACAAATTTTAGGATTATTTATTCTAGTTCTGTGAAAAATATTGTTGGTATTTTTTTCAAATTTTTATTTAAATTATAGTTAATTAACATACAGCACAGTATTGGTTTCAGGAATAGAATTCAGTGGTTCATCACTTACATATAACACCCAGTGCTCATCATAAATGCCCTCTTAATTCCCATCACCCATCTAGCCCATCCTCCTCTCTCCATCAGCCCTCAGTTTATTCTCTATTGTTAAGATTCTCTTATGTTTATTTCCCTCTCTCTCTCTTCTTTCCCCCTCCTTTATGTTCATCTTAAATTCCACATATGAGGGGCACCTGGATGGCTCAATCAGTTAAGCATCTGCCTTCGACTCAGGTCATGATCCCAGAGTCCAGAGATCGAGCCCCCACATGGGTCTTCCTACTCACTGAGGAGTCTGCTTCTTCCTCTCCCTCTGTCCCTCCCCTCACTCATGTGTGCTCTCTCTCTCTCTCTATCTATCTCTCTCTTGCTCACTCTCTCTCTCAAATAAATAAATAAAATCTTTAAAAATAATTCTGCATATGAATGAGATCATATGATATTTATCTTTCTCTGACTGACTTGTTTCACTTAACATAATATACTCTAGCTCCATCCACATTGTTGCAAATGGCAAGATTTCATTCAGGGATTGCATTAAACGTGTAGCTTTCTCTGGGTAGTATAGATATTTTTAACAATATTTGTTCTTCCATTCCATGATTAGTATCTCAATATCTATAAAGAAATCAGCTGAAATTCTTATGGGGATTGTGTTGAATCTGTAGATCAACTTAGTATTGGCATCTTAACAATGTTAGTCTTGCAATCCATGAGCATGGGTTGTTTTTCCAACTGCTTAGATTTTCCTTAATTTCCTTCAACAATGTTTTGCAGTTCATTTCTCACTGGAGACCTCACTCTTTCCTGCTTGTGCTGCTTGAGGAGATGAAGGAGCTACATCAGGCTGACTGCCTATTGTCCCTAGGTGAGCGAAACAGAGACTCTAGGAAATGAAGACAAAGATAACTTCCTAGGCATTTCTTGTAATGGGATCCCTCTTGCACATTACCCTGGGCCACAAGTGTCCCTGGGAGAGGGAGGGGAGTCTCAGAACTGTGAGGAAGGACAACACTTCCTGGGCTGAAACTGCTTATTATGGAGGGATCCCTCTTCCTGATCCACTTCTCCAATCTTGATATGGTTGACAGCAACATATCATTTAGAATGCCTTGATGACTAATGCAAAACATAAACTCAAGCATTTATTCCAGAAATTTTTAATATCATGTTTGTAAAGATGCAGAGGCAGTGTTTCCAATGTATCAAACACTACAGGATCAGCTTCTCTTGACCAGTGTCTGCCAGCCACATCTCTCACAGGTACTCCAAACACATTGGGTGGACTTGCTTTCTTTGTGAGTCAGCAAGTGTGAAAATGGTCTCTCTCTCTCTCCAAGTGGCCTTCCATCTGGCTGGGGTGTCATTATTAACCACAGGGAACACTAGCTGCACTATGCAGGAAAAGTGTCTTCAGATGTGTGATGCAGACAGCAAGTCCTGCACAGGGCAGAGCAGGAAGAGGGCAGAGGCTTTTGGGGCTACAGAGAACTCCCTTCCACACACACTTCCTGAGCCTCTCTTCAGTGCTAGGCCTTGTCTTTGGGGTTGGGGATGTGGTGATAAAAGCCATGCCTGCTTGCCTTCAATGATCTCCCAGTCCAGTGAGGAAGAAACACAGTTTGGCCAGAACTATGAAAAAACAAACACAGGATGGTGAGGGATTATGATAGAGAAGCACAGTAGGTATAATCAGAAGTTTTTACAAGAGAAGTGCTCTTCAACTGAGTCTTTAAAAGACAAAAAGTTACTGTCACAAACAAAGGGAAAGGAATGCATTCCGGGCTGAAAGGGCAGAAGGAGTGAAAACATGGAAAAATCTGCATGGAATGTGTTAGGAGAGGAGGGGGAGGGTACCTCTATACCTTGAACTGCGCTGAATGTAGGACACTCACTAAGCTGAGACTTCCCAAAAGGGAAGCATTGGGCTGGATGAAGAAAGGACTTCAAGGTACCTGTGACTCTAGGTACCAAAATGGTATGGAGTATAAATGAGTGCCCTGCTGCAGCATATGCCGCCTTGTGAATGGCTGCTGAGATGCTCTGCCATGAGAAAGAATAATAGGAAAGCTCTTAGCTCAGCAATGCTTTCAAATTCCCCTTCTTTCCATTTTAATTCATGTTTCTTTTTAAATTCCTATCCTTTTTTCAGGTTGAAATTCTAATCTGTCAAGAGCTATAGACTCTCTCTTGTGGATAAATACATATATACATCATATAAATACATATACAGACAATTTTTTATACAATTTCAGAAGTTTCAAGGTCTTGCTGAAATGTGTCCATAAACATCAGGGTCAGTTATTGTAACCTGAAAACTGAACTCCAGTAAGTTCCTATGCTCAGTGATCCTCTCAGTGGGCATCAGGAATGCAGCCAACATCCACACCAAGGGAGACGGAAAGACAGACAAATGTTAGATACAGATGACAGATAAATAGGTGGGCAGGTAGCAGGTAAGTGTTCCATGTGTTATAAAGTCATGACAGTGTCTAAAAGAAAAGGAAAATTTTTATCACAGTACATGACTGATCATATTCCTTGCTTTCCATCCTGATAGTTGGTCTATGTACACATGCCTTGCATGTTCTGAAAGCACAGTTTTTGGGGTTTTTTTTTAATAAAGTCCAATATGCCTTCCTGACAGAGGGTGGAAAGTAGGAATATTTCCTCTACATAGCCAGGGTAAGATGGGGTTTCAGTATGATGTTATTTTGCAATCAATCCAGGAGCTGGAGTGAAATCAGCCTGAGGATGGCTGCACTGTCATGACTACAGGGAGATTCATACTTTGGTAATTATCCTAATGTCATTAAGGTATTTGATGCAGATGATGTCTGAATGGCTATGAATCAAGGCACCTTCTTTCTTATGTTTTTAACAAGTTGTGTGTGTGTGTGTGTGTGTGTGTGTGTGTGTGTGTGTGTGTGTGTTGAGAACCTGGGATTGGAAAAGCAAATGATTCATTTTTAGATTCCACATGCAGAAAGCATTATTTACATCTACTGCCTCTCTGCTCTGGTATATATCAATATTTATTGCTAATTCAGTGTCAAAATCTGACCTTACTTTTTTAGTCAATATATGCTTCTTAGAGCAATAAATCTCTGTAACCACCACAGGTTAAATCAATATCTGTTTATTATCTATTTATCATCTATGAGTCAACCTTTGTACATTTCAGGTACTTGGTCACTAGATTTCTAAGGATGGAGCTCCACTGAGATCACTATTGAGATCAAAGACTTCATTTTACCAGCTTTTAAAGCTGAATATAAAAATTGAAATAAAAGCAATACAACAGGAAAGGCTTATAAGTGGTTTGATGGGCCAGAAAACTGTTGAGCTGTAAAATATTTGCGGCAGAAGAGACCTACAAATTTATTTAAGAATATCCGCACAGTATATCCTTAATACTAGGGTAGGCCTCTATCTTGCTATGGAGATCAAGTGACCTAAAAACATATTTAGCAACATATAACATCAAGGTTGGCTTTTCCTACCATAATGCTCTTACTTTAGTTGTGGGAGTTTTGTTAAGGATGGAACCATGGACCAAATCAGATCATGCCACCTAACAATGCCTTCTTCCTGGCTCCAGCAGGTAACTGGGCTCAGACCAATGTCTGATTCAGTGAACCCGAGGTCACCACAGAGATTTGAGTCAGTAATGACATCAGGTTGTGCTGACTCTAGACTCTAACAGCTCCTCAGTCCTGGCAACTCATCCCTGCATGTGCATCCTTTAGAGGACTCACACTGGCTTTGGGTTCTTCTTTGATTCATGGATTACTTAAAAGTGAAC
The DNA here is from genome assembly GCF_004348235.1 of Phoca vitulina. Taxonomy (NCBI): domain Eukaryota; kingdom Metazoa; phylum Chordata; class Mammalia; order Carnivora; family Phocidae; genus Phoca; species Phoca vitulina. The sequence goes on from NW_022589704.1 coordinate 110,578,719, forward strand.
TGCTTAATCTCCAAACATTTGGGGATTTTCTAGTTTTCTTTCTGTTGAGTTTTAATTGATTTGAGTTTTAATTTGACTGCACTGTGGAAAAAGAACTTACTTTTGTTACAATATGCTTTATAACCTAGCCTGTGGTCTCTTTTGATAAACATTTACGATATTGAAATATCTTGACTATAATGTATACTCTAAAGTTGTTGCTATGTCCCCCCAGGTCAATTGGTTCAAGTTTGCTTATTGTTTTGTTTAAATATTTCATATTTTTACTGTTTTGTGTTTGTGTATTGTATTAGTAGAGAATCTTGTTGAAATCTCCAAGTATGAATATTTTTTCTCTTTATTGTCATAAATTTTTGCTTTATATTTTTAAGGCTCAGATCAATAAAGATATAGAATGTTTACATATTTCAGTTAAATTGATGCACTTATTGGAACGCCTGGGTGGCACAGGCAATTAAGTGTCAGACTCTTGGTTTCCTCTCAGGTCCTGATCTCAGGATCATGAGATCAACCCATGTCAGGCTCTTTCGCTCAGTGAGGAGTCTGCTTGAGATTCTCTCTCTTCCTCTCCCTCAGCCCCTCCCCCCTCTTTAAATAAATAAATCTCTAAAAAAATAGAAATTGGTGCACTTATCATCATAGACTGTCCCTCTTTATCTTTATTAATACCTCTTGCTTAAAGTCTACTTTTTATGATGTTAATACAGGGATAATGAATTCTTTTAGTTAGTGTTTGCATGATGTATGTTTTTCCTTCCTGTTATTTTCAACCTTCATCTGCCTTTATAAATTGTACCTTTTGAATACAGCCAATAAATGTTTATCTCATCTGACTTTTATCTTTTAAAAAATATTTTATATTTTAGATATACATTCAGGAATTGGGCACATACCTTAATTAAACATCTCAATGAATTTTCACAAAATGAATGCCCCTATATAATGAGCACACGGATCAAAATATACAACATTCTGGCACTTCAGAAGCCCTCCATGCTCCTTCCTAGGCACTGCCTTCTTGAAAATCCTACCACTATTTTTCCTTCTAGCACCATACGTTAGTTTTACCTGGATTAGGAGTTTATAGAAATGAAATAATATAATAGTAGGTCTTGTGTGCTTCTTTTACTGTACTTGGCTTCTTTCATTGAATATAAGTCTGTGAAATTTATTCATATAATTGCATATCAGAGTAGTTTGCTTTTTTCTTTGTTAGTACTCTGTCATGTGAATATATAGCAACTTATTTATGTATTGCTATGATCTGAATGTTTGTGTCCCACAAAATATATACAATGAAAACCTAATGCCCAAGGTGATAGGATTGGAAGGTGAGGCCTTTGGGAGGTGATTAGGTCATAAGAGCAGAGCACTCGTGAATGGGATTGGTGCCTCCATAGAAGAGGCTCCATAGAGTTTGCTAGTGCTTTCCACCATGTGAGGTGAGGACAAAGCAAGAAATCAGCAGTCGGCAGCCTAGGGGAGGGTTTTCACCAGAACCTGACCATGCTGGCACCCCAATCTAGGACTTGCAGCCTCCAGAACTGTAAGGAATAAATTTCTGTTGCTTATAAGCCCCGCAGTCTGTGGTATTTTGTTATTGCTGTCTGAACTAAGACATCCATCTTTCTACTGAACATTTTCATATTTCCAGTTTCGGGGCTTTACAAATAGTGCTGCAATTAACATTTTCTATATTTTTTATAAACACATACATACATTTCTTCCCCACATATACTTCGAGTTTAATTGCTGGGTCTTATGTTTATTTCATCCTCAGTAGATAGCACTAAACAGTTATCCCAATTGTTAGTTTCTGTTGCTAATCCCTCCAGCAGTGTAACCAAGTTCTTGATCGTCACATCCTTGCCAACATACGGCATGTGTCTTTTTCACTGTATTCAATACAGTGGCATTTCATGAATATAATTTCCATTAATCCAATGACTAATAAAGTGATGTACCTCTCTTATGATTATTTATTATTTAGATGTACTATTTTGTGAAATGCCTATTATAGTACTTTTGCTCGTTTTTCAGTTAAGATGCCTCTCTTTTTCTAAATGGCTTGTAAGAATTCGTTTTTGTATTCTACGTATGAATCCTTTGGCAGCTATATCTTTTGCAGATGTCTTCTACAGTTTGGGGTTTGCTTTTTCCCCATTCATTTCATGATGACTTTCCATCAACAGACTATTTTTTTATTTTAGTTAATGCAAGACTTTAGATCATATACAAATATGTGTCTATGTATAGTTGACACAAGATGTTACATTACTTTCAGCCATACATAATAGCAATTCCTCAAGTCTATACATTATGCTCTGCTCACCACAAGTGTAGCTACCATCTGTCCCTGTACAATACTCCTCAATGACTATATTCCCTATGTTGCACCTTTCGTCCCCATGACTATTCATTTCATAACAGGAAGCCTATATCTCTCACTGCCTTTCACCCATTTTACCCATTCCCCACCCCCTTTCCTCTGACAACCATCAGTTTATTCTCCATATTTATGTGTTAACAGACTATTTTAATATTAGTGCACTACAACCTATTAGGATTTTCCTTCAATGTAATTAGTGCTTTTTGCGCTCAAGAAATATTTGCTTACCCCAAGATCATTGTTATTCTCTTAAATCTTTTTCTGAAGGCTTATTTTTTGTTACATATGTATTTATTTTATCTTTTAAATTCAAATTAACATTGAACACTATATCAAAAACTAATGATGTACTATATGTTGGCTAATTGAATTTAAATAAATAATAAAATGAAATGAATTTGAATTAATTCATCTGAAATCATGTTTACATATGGTATAAAGTATCAATAGTATTCTTTTTTCCGTATGAAAATCCATTTGATCCAATAGCATATATTGAAAAGTTTATCCTTCCTTGCTGCATTGCATTGTCACCTTTGCTATAAATCTACCACTTATATGTGTGGGAGTCTCTGAGTTTTAACTGGATTAATTTAATTGAGTTTTAAAAATATATAAAATTCTTCTTTTATATATTACAGGTACATTTGCATTTAAATGTACCTTCTTCCTATTTGTTTTATTTTTTCTCATTTGTTCTTTGTAACTTTTCTCTAGTTTTATGCCTTTTATGGTATTAATCAAGATTTGTATTTGCCCCATTTCTCCTCTTTATTAAAAGCTTTTCTAAATATTTGTGGATATATACTCTATGACAAAGCAATATACATCCTTGATTTATTATAGTCTGCCTGAAATTATTGCTTTAAAGCTTTATGAACAGTGAAAGAATCTGAAAATGATTTAACATTATTCACCTTTCTTACACCTTTTGTACAAATACTGTCATGTATATCTATGTAGACTTTGACCCTATAAGACATTTGAATCCTTGTTTCAGTCAATATTTATTTGGATTTATCTACATATTTATCTTCTCCTGTTTTTGTTTTTTTTTTTTTTCACTTTTTTCTCCTTTAATAGGCTTTCAGCAGGAAACATTTTCCCTTCTTTAAGAACTCTGTTAAAGTCAGGGCGCCTGGGTGGCTCAGTCTGTTAAGTGTCTGCCTTTGGCTCAGGTCATGATCCCAGGGTCCGGGGTCGAGCCCCACATCAGGCTCCTTGCTCAGCGGAGAGCCTGCTTCTCCCTCTTCCTCGTGCTCTCTTTCACAATCTCTGTCACTCTCTCTCACAAATAAATAAATAAAATCTTCAAAAAAAAAAAGAATTCTGTTAAAGGAAATACTAATTTCTGTACTGAAGGTCAACAAGTTCTTTCAGTTTTTCAGCTTGTATGAAAATGTCTCTATTTTGACTTTTTTTGGAAGAATAACACCAATAACATATATTTTAGATGTTTTCACCATGTTCAATCTATCTCTTAAGCTCTTACTTTTAAAAAATTATAAATGACAGATGTTGGCGGGGATGCGGAGAAAGGGGAACCCTCCTACACTGTTAGTGGGAATGCAAGCTGGTGCAGCCACTCTGGAAAACAGTATGGAGGTTCCTCAAAAAGTTGAAAATAGAGCTACCATATGATCCAGCAATTGCACTACTGCGTATTTACCCCAAAGATACAAAAATAGGGACCCGAAAGGGTACGTGCACCCCGATGTTTATAGCAGCAATGTCCACAATAGCCAAACTGTGGAAAGAGCCAAGATGTCCATCAACAGATGAATGGATAAAGAAGATGTGGTATATATATACAATGGAATATTATGCAGCCATCCAAAGGAATGAGATCTTGCCATTTGCAACGACGTGGATGGAACTGGAGGGTATTATGCTGAGTGAAATAAGTCAAACAGAGAAAGACATGTATCATATGACCTCACTGATATGAGGAATTCTTAATCTCAGGAAACAAACTGAGGGTTGCTGGAGTGGGGGGTGGGGTGGGAGGGATGGGGTGACTGGGTGATGGACACTGGGGAGGGTATGTGTTCTGGTAAGCGCTGTGAATTGTGCAAGACTGTTGAATCTCAGATCTGTACCTCTGAAACAAATAATGCAATATATGTTAAGAAAGAAAAAAAGAAGAAGAAGAATGTAGCAGGAGGGGAAGAATGAAGGGGGGGAAATCGGAGGGGGAGAAGAACCATGAGAGACGATGGACTCTGAAAAACAAACTGAGGGTTCTAGAGGGGAGGGGGGTGGGAGGATGGGTTAGCCTGGTGATGGGTATTGAGGAGGGCACGTTCTGCATGGAGCACTGGGTGTTATGCACAAACAATGAATCATGGAACACTATATCTAAAACTAATGATGTAATGTATGGGGATTAACATAACAATAAAAAATTTAAAAAAATAAAAAATTTAAAAAAAGATTATAAAATTTCTCCACGATACCTTTGGGTCAATATTCTAGTTCATTTTCCTATGCGTAGCCTGCTAAGAATAACCTGCTAAAAATACACTTAACTCTATTTTTTAAATTCTTAATTTCATTTATTATATTTTTCATTTATAATATGGTTATTTTATTTTTCAATAGATTCTAGTTGTCTGATGAAATTATCCAGAATTTTTTAAAAGATTTTATTTATTTATTTGACAGAGAGAGTGAGCAAATGAGAGAGAGAGAGAGAGAAGGCACACACGAGCATGGGGTATAGGGGTAGAGGGAGGGGGAGAAGCAGACTCCCCGCTGAGAAGGGAGCCCGACACAGGGCTCGATCCCAGTGACCTGAGTCAAAGGCAGACGCTTAACCAACTGAGCCACCCAAGCACTCCAGAATTATCCATAATTTTATCTATTTTCATGAACATACTAATCACAGCCCTTTTAAAGTTCTGGTAACTCCAATATCTGGATTGTTTCCATTGTCCATTTTTTTCTATGAACTTAGAGTTTGTGGCCCTGTTTCTTGATATGCCTGGTAACATTTTCTAAATACCCACATCCTGTGTATGAAATGAACATGGATAATGTCATCCTCCAGGGAGGAGTTGTCCTTCTGAGAGGCTGGTGGCCTAGGGCACATCACCTGATGTGGTTGAGGTGTGCTTCAGGCTCTGTTGCTTTATATGTTCCCAGTTTCCCCCACCCCCAAGGCACAGCTCTTCCTTACAAGGCATGGTCTTTGCTGGGTCTCAGTATGTTAACCAGGGCCTCTCCACAACTCCTTTTTTCCCAACATCTTGGGCCTATGGGGACCTCTGCTCAGGTTTTCCTTTCTGTGCTGCCCCTTGGTCTCAGTGCCTCAGTGTTCTGTCATGTGTACACACAGCTCAGGATATGACAGATCCCTCAAAGGGAATTGCAAGTAGGATTTCTGCCTCCAACTTGTGTTTCCTTCCTCTCCAAGATCTTCCCTATTTAAGTCCATGCCACTGTGGTGGCTCTAAAATTCAACCTCTCCCCCAGTCCTTGGGTCTATTATAAGCCTCAAACTGCTGCATTTTTCCCAAGCCAGATTCCCCCTTCTTTGAATTGGCAGTTGCCCTAAGGGAAACAGCAAGACTTTTTGTGCACTTCCCCACTTTTTCAAGCTCAAGTTCAGGCTGCCTTGGTTGCTTCCCAAATGCCTTCATATTTTTCTTTTTGTTTGTTTTTAATCCAGTTTTGACAGCTGTCTTCAGTGATGAAAGAGTTAGTCCAATATAAGCTACTTTATCACAGTTAGAAATGGAAGCCCACTTTCTCTTTTAACATAATACTCTTATTATAATTACTAGATAAATCAGACACTGGGTATTTTCTTAGATGCTTTCTGATTTAATTCTTACCTTTTGAGGTCAATTGTATTTCCACTTTTAAAATAAGGATACTGAGACTAATAAATGATAAATCTGGGACTTAAATACAGTTCAGAGTGGTTTGAAAGCCTACCTACTTTCAAATAAGTAAGACTGCCTCATTAAATAGACCAAAATCCACAGAGTACAATCATAATTTTGCATAAGCAAAATTGGGAATAACCAAGTGAGACTAGTCCTTTTTCATGAAACTTCTAGCAAATTAGCTATGAATTCACTTTTCACCCTAATGCCTTGTAGCTTTCATGAAGGGAACCAGAAATATTTTCTTGACTTCCCAGAATATGACACCAAATTACAAAGTATTCAGACAGCTCCAGCCAACAAATTTCCAGGACGAAAAAAGACAATCATGGGGTGAAGTATTCCTTACGGTGATTTGGAGTTATATTGTTTTTTTTTTTTTAAGTTTTTAATTCCAGTTAGTTACATACAGTATTATATTAGTTTCAGGAGTACAATATAGTGATTCAACAATTCCATACATCACCCAGTGCTCATCAAAAGTGCACTCCTATGATGTCTGGGTGGCTCAGTCAGTTAAACATCCACCTTTGGCTCAGGTCCTGGGATCAAGCCCCACATCGGGGTCCCTGCTCAGCAGGGAGCCTGCTTCTCCCTCTCCCTCTGCCCATCTCCCTGCTTGTGCTCTCTCTCTCTCTCTCTCTCTCTCAAATAAATACACAAATAAATAGAACCTTTAAAAAAAAGTGCACTCCTTAATCCCATCAACTATCTAACCCAACCCCCAACTGATCTCCTGTCTGGTAATCATCAGTTTGCTCTCTAGAATTAAGTCTGTTTATTGGTTTGTCTCTCTCTCTTTTTCCCTTTTCTCATTTGTTTCTTATATTCCACAAATGAGTGAAATCATATGGTACTTGTCTTTTCCTAACTGACTTATTTCACTTAGCATTATACTCTCTACTTCCATCCATGTCATTACAAATGGCAAGATTTCATTCTTTTTCATTCATTTTTATGGCTGAATTATATATATATATATATATTCTTTATCCATTCATCAATTGATGGAACACCTGAGCTGCTTTCATATCTTGACTATTATAAATAATGCTGCTATAAACAAGAGTACATGTATCCCTTTGAATTAATATTTTTGTATTTGGGGTAAATATCCAATAGTGTGATTACTGGATCATAGTAATTCAATTTTACCTTTTTGAGGAACCTCCATACTGTTTTCCAGAGTGGCTGCACCAGTTTGCATTCCCACCAACAGTGCAAGAGGGTGCTCCTTTCTCCACATCCTCACCAACACCTATTGTTTTTCATGTTGTTGATTTTAGCCATTCTGACAGGTGTGAGGTGTTATCTCATTGTTTTCCTTCATTTTCTATTTTTTGGAATAGTTTGAGAAGAACAGCTATTAACTCTTCTTTCAATGTTTGGTAGAATTCACTTATGAAGCCATCTGGAACTGGACTTTGGTTTGTTGGGAATTTTTTGATTACTGATTCAATTTCTTTGCTGGTTATTGGTCTGTTCAAATTTTCTGTTTCTTTTTGTTTCAGTTTTGGTAGTTTATATGTTTCCAGGAATTTATCCATTTCTTCTAGGTTATTCAATTTGTTGGCATATAGTTTTCCATCATATTTTCATATAATTATTTGTATTTCTGTGGTGTTGGTTGTTATTCTCCTCTCTCATTTCTTATTTTATTTATTTGAGTACTTTCTCTTTTTTTCTTGGTAAGTCTGGCTAGAGGTCTATCAATTTTTATTGATCTTTTCAAAGAACCACCTCCTGGTTTCATTGATCTGTTTTATTGTTTTTTAGTTTCTATATCATTTATTTCTGCTCTAGTCTTTATTATTTCCTTCCTCCTGCTGCTTTTAGGTTTTGTTTGTTGTTCTTTTTCTAACTCCCTTAGGTGTAAGGTTATCTTGTTTATTTGAGATTTTTCTTGTTTCTTGAGGTAGACTTGTACTGCAGTTCCGTGTTCACTGGAAAAAAAATGTATATTCTGCTGTTTTAGGATGGAATGCTATTAATATATCTGTTAAGTCCATCTGGTCCGGTGTGTCATTCAAAGCCATTTTTTCCTTGTTGATTTTCTGTTTGGATGATCTGTCCATTGATGTAAGTGTGATGTTAAAGTACCCAAGTATTATTATATTATAATCAATGAATTCCTTTATGTTTGTTATTGTTTTATATATTTGGGTGCTCCTATGTTGGGTGCATAAATATTTAGAATTGTTATATCTTCTTGTTGGAGTGTCCCATTTATTATTATAAAGTGTCCTTCTTTGTCTCTTGTTACAGTCTTTGTTTTAAAATCTATCTTGTCCAGTATAACTATTGTTGTCCTGACTTTGTTTTAACATCCATTTGCATAATAGATATTTTTCTATCCCCTCACTTTCAGTCTGTAGATGTGTTAGGTCTAAAATAATTCCCTTGTAGGCAGCATATAGATGGGTCTTGTTTTTTATCCATTCTGTCACCTTATGTCTTTTGATTGGAGCATTTAGTCCATTTGCTTTCAAAGTAATTATTGATAGATATATATTTATTGTCATTTTATTATTTCTTTTGTTGTTGTTTCTGAAGATTTTCTCTGGTCCTTTCTTGTCTTTCATGGTTTGCTGATTTTCTTTAATGATATATTTAGATTTCTTCCTCTTTTTTCTTTGTATATTTGTTAGTGGTTTTGATATATGGTTACCATTAGATTTGTATATAACCTCTGCTGAATACAGCAGTCTATATGAAGTTGATGGTGTTTTAATTTTGAACCCATACTTTCCTCCTACCTTCTGCATGTTTTAAGTATATGTTATTATATTTTATATCCTTTTTTTTGTGAGTTCCTTGACTGATTTTTACAGAAATATTCATTTCTACTGCTTTGTGTTTCCTACCTATTCTTCACTTTTGGTCTCTCCTTTCCACTCAGAGTCCCCTTTAATATTTCTTGCAGGACTGGTTTAGTGGTGATGAACACCTTTTGTTTTTGTTTGTCTTGGGAACTCTTTATCTCTCCTTCTATCTTGAATGATAGCCTTGCTAGATAGAGTATTCTTGGCTACAGATTTTTCCCATTCAGCACTTTGAATATGTCATGCTACTCCCTTCTGGCTCACAAAGTTTCTCCTGAAAAATCTCCTGCTACCTTTATGAGTTTTACCTTGTAAGGTACAAACTACTATTGTCTTGCTGCTTTTAAAACCTTTTCTCTATTACTATTATTTACCAATTTAAATACAATATGTCTTGGTGTGGTTTTGCTTTTGTTGACTTTGATGGGAGTTCTCTGTGCCTTCTGGATCTGGATATCTGCTTCCTCTCCCAGATTAGGGAGTTATTATTTCTTCAAATAAATTTGCTGCCCCCCTTTCTCTCTCTTCTTCTATCGGGACTCCTATAATATGAATGTTACTACATTTGATGGAGTCATTAAATTACCTAAGTCTATTCCTGTTTTGCATAATTATTTTTTCTCTCCTTAGTTCAGCTTGATTACTTTCCATTACTCTGTCTTCTAGGTCACTTATTCATTTCTCTGCTTCTTCCATCCTGCTGTTCATTCCATCAAATGTGTTTCTCATTCATTTATCTCTGCTATGTTATTCCTTATCTCTGTGTTGTGTCTCATTCCTATCTTCACTCTTTTCCAAGTCCAGTGAGTATACTTATGATCATTGCTTTAAATTCTCTATCAGCCATTATACTTAATATATGTTCCACTTAGATCTCTGGCTATGGCCTTGTCCTGTTCTTTCATTTGGGATAAATTTCTCTGTCTGTTATTTTGTCTGCCTCTCTGTGTCTGTTACTGTGTGTTAAGAAAGCCATCTATATCTTCCGTTCTTGAAAGTAGTGACTTTAAGAAGAAGAGGTCCCGCAGGGCCCTGCAGTGCCCTGCAATGCCCTGCAGTGTAGTGTCACTTGTTCACCAGAACCTGGCACTTAGGAAGGGTATCCTATGTATGTCATTTATGCCCTGCTATTGTGTCTGAGTCACTTTTCCTTTCAATGCCATTGTTTTCACTGACTCCCTGCCTGTTGGGTGTTGTGCTTGCTCTTTGTGGTGTTTAGAGGACCTAGGTAGTCCAGCTCTAAGGGGGCATGCCCCCTGGGGAACTTGAGAGCAGAGCAGCAGTGCTAGCAGAGTTTGCGCTAGGCCACTAGTCCTATATTGGATCCCCCAAAGCACTACACTGTCTGGGGGCTGCATGCTAGAACAGCCAGGATGCGAGGCTGGGGGTGGTACATGGCATTGCCTAGGCATGGCTGGGCCTGGCAGGTGTTGTTGACCAGGGGTATGTGGCAGGGTGTTCAGGGTGTGTAGCAGTGGCTGGGCACAACATGATGGCAACTGTGCACCTGGAGCTGGACAGGGTGCTCTCTGACAAAATTTGTCCTGAGGCCAGGTCCAAGGCTAGTAGGCTTGGAGCAGGTGAGTCCTCAGGAAAACTCTTGCCCATGGCACACTGCTAACAGATTAGGTAGAAGGTATCTGTCCAGCACTGCCTCCCACAGGTGTCCCTGTGCTTATGCTGGGGAGGAGGGAGGAAAATGGCACCTGCTAGCTCTGTCGTTTTTGCAGAAGTCCTCCAACATGCTCTAAAATTAGTATGAACAGATCTCTCTCACAATTGCCCCAGGTGTTATGTAAACTGCTATTTTTATGTTGCCTCTCTGCACAGGCTGCTATCTCTTTATGGGTGACGACTCAGCTATCACTCACCCTTCTGGCTCACTCAGTTGATTCTGCTGACCTCTAACGCTCCAAGTCCCACTGATTTTACAAACTCATGGAATTCAGTCCCTCTGGTTTTTAAAGCTATGTGTTATGGGGATTAGTCTTCCCTGTGTGAGCTCCCTGGTGCATTTCTCTGCCCTCTCCACACACAACACCCTCCCTCATTCAGGAAGACTCCCTCCACCTTTCTGACCTTCCTAAACTTTCAGCTGCAACTTCTTCTCTATATTTAGTTGTGGAGTTTGTTCTCTCAGTCTTTAAATTGCTCTCCAGTTTATTGACTTGGATGTGGATGATATCAGGTTGTAAACATTGGATGGGTGACCTCAGTGTCCTCCTGTTCCACCATCTTCCCAAGCTCCTTTTGAGTTATTTTGTGTGAAAGGTGCGGAAGAGGGGATGAAAGTTACTTAGAACAGCTGCACTCACCTTGAAGCTCTGAGGATCCTAGAAATTTCAATGACTGGGGCGCCTCGGTGGCTCAGTCATTAAGCGTCTGCCTTCGGCTCAGGTCATGATCCCAGGGTCCTGGGATCGAGCCCCGCATCGGGCTCCCTGCTCTGCGGGAAGCCTGCTTCTCTCTCTCCCACTCCCCCTGCTTGTGTTCCCTCTCTCGCTGTGTCTCTCTCTGTCAAATAAATAAATAAAATCTTTAAAAAAAAAAAAAAGAAATTTCAATGACTTTTGTTTGTTTGCTACATGTAGGAAAAACTAAATTTAATATTGGAGACTTCCAGGAGAATTATAATTGTGAATCAAGAGAATGTTTGTGATAATCAAGCACATTGGGTACATACTACACCTTTTAAACATTTCTTTTTCCCAGTGATAATGGATTTCTTTTTCCTGACTGATAATGTGTACACTTCAACAGTTCCTGGGTCTTATTTATTGTAGGTTTTAAGAATCTCCAAGGGTCATCTCTTGGAGCATGGTAGAATTAGTTAATGTAGATATCTTATCTGCTATAAGCAGAACTGCTGGGTAAAATATAATTTAAAATAGGAGCTACTGAAAGAAAGGGAGATCCTCAAGTAGCAGAAATAAATGAGGACTGTACAGCCAATAACCCAAGCAGGTGAGCTAATATCTCTGAGGCCCAGAAGGAGAAAAAAGTGAATATAAGGATGAGGAACAGGGTTTGACCAACCAGATGACAATAAAAGAGGCAGTCTTGGACCCATGCAAGGCAAGAAGGTAACCCTGGGAATTCTGCATAAATCTGGTAGTGACGTATCATTATTATTTATCATTTTTATACATTAGGCAATGTCCTATGTATTTCATATGTATTAATTTATTTGAATCTCATAATAGCTATGCATGTATTAGGTGGGATGGCTCTATTTCAAAGATGCCAAAGCATGTAAAATTGTCCCAACATAACAGATGTGTTTTTTTCTGTCTCCAATAGGAGTGTTGGATTGTACAGATATTGGCAGGATCGTCTTTCTCCTTAGACTCATTCAAAGTCAAGCTGATGGAAGCTCTGCTATCTTCAAACTTGTTTTCCAAGATGATATAGAAATTAATCTCTAGGGGCACCTGGGTGGCTCAGTCGTTAAGCGTCTGCCTTCGGCTCAGGTCATGATCCCAGGGTCCTGGTATCGAGCCCCACATCGGGCTCCCTGCTCCGCGGGAAGCCTGCTTCTCTCTCTCCCACTCCCCCTGCTTGTGTTCCCTCTCTTGCTGTGTCTCTCTCTGTCAAATAAATAAAATCTTTAAAAAAAAAAAGAAATTAATCTCTATTCCAGCCAACAGACTATAGAAAGGACAGGAAAGATACCCATAGAAGTTTTGTATGGGCCAGGCTGGATGTGGTTCACATCACTTACACCCATATTCCATTGGCTAAACTCAGTTACATGGCTGCAACCCACACCAAAGAAGGCTAGGAAGTATATCTAGTTTGGTGCCCTGGAAGAACAGGGAACAGGTTTAGTGAAAAGCCAGCAGTCTCTACTATAAACCTATGAGATACGTCATATTATTATCATTGCTTCATATATGAGGAACTTGAGTACAGAGCAACTAACTGAAGTTACAGAGCATTTGGGATTGAAATCCAAATTGTCTGGTTCCCAATGTTATAGTGTTCTTGCTTATTTAGAACATGCCATTATACTATACTAACTTTCTTCATAAAAGAAGAAATTAGAAACTACAACTACCAAACCAGGAAAGTAGGGGGGAAAAAAATACCCCTACTCTGATTAAAAAAAAAAAAAAAAAAAAAAAGCAGACTCATGCACACACACAACTACTGACCATGCCATGTGCTGATGCTAACTTTAAATTTGCACTGCTTCATGGTATAAGACTTAAAACTAAAATAATAATAATTAATAATAATAATAATGTATAAACTGGTTCTTGACCTTAAGAAGACTTTGAGATGTTCAGCAAAAGCAAAAGTAAAATGAATTTGAAGGTCCACTCCCACAGTGTAGGACTTATGTGAATAATGAAGGGAGAAAAACACTGAGGATTTGTTCATCTGAAGCTGCTCAAGGAAATTAACTCAGGGTAAAGATAAGTTCAAAGATACAACTATAAGATTCCTTGTTAAGACCTTTCAGATGGACAATAAAGGTTTCTCAGAATCTTTAGGGGACAGTCCAGCAGCAACCTTACACATAGCCTGTCTCAAGAAGAAATGGAAATGAATTTTAATTTGATATGTAATTACATATCAAATATATATATATATGAGAAATTATACTAGCTTGACCTAAAAAGAACTACAATTCATAATAAGTGTTTTCTGAGCCCTCAACTTTCTATGGGAAGAAAACAGTCTAAAGGGGCACCTGGGTCATGATCCCGGAGTCCTGGGATCAAGCCCCACATTGGGCTCTGCTCAGCCAGGAATCTGCTCCACCCTCTTCCTCTGCCCCTCACCCTGCTGGTGTTCTCTCTTTCTTGCTCTCTCTCTCTTAAATAATAAATAATATCTTTAAAAAAAAGAAAAAAACAGTTCAAGAATGCTATTCAACTGCAAACAGAAGCAATTCTTGGGTATTTTTTTTGTTTGTTCATTTTTGGAGAAGCAATTCTTATGGAAAAGGAAGAATAATTCACAGGACAGAGTCAAGAGCCATGGAGAATCATTCCCAGGGACCAAGACTAGAAACGTGTACCGAATCAGTTCCAAGACTAATATGGACCAGTGACTGACATATGACTTCTCTTCCACAACACTTCGTTTACTAATTTGTCTATTGTGATTAACTGATCTCTGTCTCATCATATGTTAGGTGATGAGATATTTTTCTGTGTCTCTTTACTTCACAGGTCTTCCATTTAGGAAGGGCAATACCTGAGGTGTGCCTAAGGGACAGTATCCAAACAACCTTGTCCACATCTAGACCTGATTTGAGTGACAAGATCCTGGCTTCAAGCCTGAACACAAAGCCTCACTGGAATAAGATCTGGAGAGTTTTGGAAGAGGTGAACATATTTTGTATGCGGTAAGAGTATGAGTCTTGAATGCCAGAGAGAGAGCCATGAAAACTAGTTGGCAGACATGCCACACAATGACACATGCCCCTCCATCACTGAATCTGTGATGACTTGTGATGACACATTAACCAACAGAGTTGTGGTAGAAATGATACTGTGTCAATTATTGGCCTCAGTCTTCAAAATGCATGGTGGTTTCTGTTTTGCATGTTTGGGAGCCTTGAGCTGTCATGTAGAAAGTCTGGCTACCTTATGTAAGAAACCATATAGAGATCAAATGGGGAAGCTAAGCAGCAAAGAAGAGGCCCCGAAACTACATGGCAGAAGAAAGAGTAGCCTAGACACGCCACAAGCAACCCAACTGAGCCTAAACTTCCAGCCATCTCCTCTAAGCTACCAGACATGGGAATAAACTATCTTATACATTCTAGCCCAGTTGACCACCTAGATAATTACAATCATAGTCAACCTCACATGGAGCAGAGAAATGACCTGCTTGAACCCCCAAATGAAATGGTTGTTGTTTTAAACCATTGCTTTTAAGGATTGCTTGTTATGCAGCAATAGAAAACCAAAATAGTTGATGGTTTAATCTATTCTATACCAGAAGTTCCCAGGCTCATTGTGCAAAATGATTCGCCCTCTAGTTCTCCAACTTCTTCTCCCCCTGTTCTTCCAGCTAGTCCCCATGGCTTCTACACAGGCAATGAACTAGCTACTTCTGTATCTTGGTTGATATAAAACCTCTTCCCTTATTTTAGGGAAGTTCTTGTTTTTCCCCCAAAGAAGCAGTAAATCTAAGAAAGGAACAATAATAACACATAATAAAATCAGGATCCCCACTGATTAAACAAAAGAGACAGATTAAAGGAGAGAAAGAAGGGTGAGGAGGGGGAAGTCTGCTGTATGAATATTAAGCAATGAATCAACATGTGGCACCTATTAAATGCATATTTATGTATATGAATTTATGGTAAATGTTATGGTCCATATGGAGAAAACTGTTCACCTGCCAAGAGGTGTACTTATTTGAAATGGCTAGATGTTTCTACCTAAACCCAGAGAGCAATTTTGGAGCCATGAAAAGCCAATTGAGGTGGAGTGCACTTGCAAAGAAAACTATTACTTAGAAAGATTTCAAATTCCTTCTGACTTAAATTGTCTCAGAAATACAAAATAATGAGACAATTAAGTGTCATGGAAAACACTAAATTAATCTGAAAGCCAGATGCCTGTTAAGGCATGAGTCAACCACTTAATGAAATATATTTTGGATATTTTTAATTTTGAAAATTTCAAAAATATACAAATTCAAGTGAATATTATAACGAACTTCCTTGTACCCATCTGCTTGGTTCAAAAATCACCCACTCTTGGTCAATCTTGTTTTATTTATTCATTCACCCACTTTCCCACTTGACAAATTATTCTAAAGAAGATCCAGAGAGAGTGACATCAGCAAAATAGTAGAATAGAGGCTTTTCACTGTCTTCCACCCAAAGAACACTGATTTTGACAGTCATCCAAGATGAGAGTGTTTTTGTGGAAGTTCAGGGGTACAGCTGAGAAGTTTCAACATGCTATTGCAACAAAGAAACTCAAGATTGAAGGCAAAGATTATGGTAAGAGGAACATTTTCACATTACCTGTGGCACTATTCCCCCAAGGTGGTACAGCTCAGGGCTGAGAGAGACCTCCTTGGCCTACATTTTCTCTCACAGAAAAAAGCAAGAGCATATGAGTGAGCCCAGGTACCCCAGCTGTGCAAGAAGCTGCCAAAGAAGACCACCTCTTTCTCACCCCATTCAGAGTACTGAGGTGTGTTGCACAACTATGGGGAAAGAAAGGGCTGGGAGGACAGCAACCAGGGCCCTCAGAGGGAGCAAAGGGACACAGACTGTACTAAACATTTCATGAAGTCCATCAGGAAGACTGCCCATGGGCTACCAGGGATGCTTTACTGCTGATTCCCCAACTGGCACAGAAGCACCCCACACTCCATGTGCCCCACCCTCACATACTGTTTCCCTATATGTGTCCTCAATGGTGGCAAGTGTGTGCTTTGCAGATGGTTCATGAGCACATGCAGAAAGCTGGCCTGACAATGTGGGATTGGGAGGAAACACACAAATTTGATCATTCAGCAGTGCCCTAATGAGAGCAAATGGGAGGCTGTCGGCACCTGGCTTGCCTTTGCAGGACTGAGAAGGGCAAACAATGAGAATCCTCCCAAGGGGAAACAAGAAGTGTGGAGCAGGCATATCAATAGAGGAGGTCTGGGACAGCTTAAAAATCCCCAACAGAGCGGACAGAGGTATTTCTCTCCAAAGCCAATCAGTAAAGACAGGGGGAGGTAATTGCTTCAGATGTGAACAGTAATATAAGACTTCAAAGAACATGAAAAATCAAGAAAACATGACAACACCAAAGGAAGGCAATAATTTTCCTGTAATTGACCTGAAAGAAATGAAGATTTGCAATAAGCCTAATAAAGACTTCAAGTTCTTTCAAGGAAGCTTGATGAGGTACAAAAAAAACAAACAAACAAAAAAAAAAACAAAGGAAGACAATTCAACAAAATCTGGAGGAAAAACAATGTATGAACAAAATAAATTTACAGAGAGATATAAATCACAAATATAATACATAATGAATAATATTGAAAAATGAAATAAATACCATCAATAACAGAATCAATCAGAAAAAAAGAATCTGTGAAGTTGAAGACAGGCTATTTGAAACTATCCGGTCAGAGGTGAACAAAGAAAATTAAAAAGAGTGAAAAAAATTCTATATGAATTATGGGATACCATCAAGTGAGACAATCCAAGCATTACTGGAGAACCAGGAGAAAAGGGCAGAAATCCTATTTTAAAAAAATAATGGCGAGAACTTGCCAAAATTGGGGAGTGATTGGATCACCCAATTTCATGAAACTAATAGACCCCAAAATTATTCACCTCAAAAAGATTTACTCCAAGGCATATTTCATAAAACTGTCTAAATTCAAAGACAAAGCACTCCTATGTTTATTGCAGCATTATTTACAATAGCCAAGACATGGAAGCAACCTAAGTGTTTATCAATAGACAAATGGATAAAGAAGATGTCACACACACACACACACACACACGAGAGAGAGAGGAATATTACATAGCTGTAAAAACTAGAATGAGATCTTGCCATTTGTGACAACATGGATGCACTAAGAGGTATTATGCCAAGTGACATAAATCAGAATAAGAAATACAGATACCAGGGCGCCTGGGTGGCTCAGTTGGTTAAGCAACTGCCTTCGGCTCAGGTCATGATCCTGGAGTCCCAGGATCGAGTCCCGCATCGGGCTCCCCGCTCAGCGGGGGTCTGCTTCTCCCTCTGACCCTCCCCCATCTCATGGTCTCTCTATCTCATTCTCTCTCTCTCAAATAAATTAAAAAAAAAAAAAAAAAAAAAAAGAATTATCAAAAAAAAAAAAAAGAAATACAGATACCATATTATTTCACTCATATATGGAATCTAAAAAACAAATGAATAAACAAACAAAAAGCAGAAATAGACCCATAAATACAGAGAACAAACTGATGGTTGCCAGAGGGGAAATGGGCAAAATGGATGAAGGGGTGTGGGAGGTACCAGCTTCCAATTATGGAATGAATAAGCCACAGGAATAAAAGGCATAGCATAAAGAATATAGTCAATGATAGTGTAATAGTGTTGTATGGTGACCAGTGGTAGCTACACTTGTGATAAGCATAGCATAATGTATAGAGAAATTGAATCACTGTGTTGTACACTTGAAACCAATGCAACACTGCATATCAACTGTACTCAAAAAGAAGTAAGTTTTGACAATAATGTAGAAAAGGGAACCCTCTGCACCATTTGGTGGGAATCTAAACTGGTACAACCAGCATGGACAACAGTATGGAGGTTCCTCAAAATTAAAAACAGAACTACCATATGATCCAGCAATCCCACTTCTGGAAATAAAATCTCTATCTTGAAAAGATATATGTACCCCCATGTTGATTGCAGTTTCATTCACAAAAGCCAAGATACAGAAAAACCCAAATATCCACTGACAGATGAATGGGTAAGGCTGTGTGCCTCTGTGTGTATTCAGCCATGAGAAATAAGGAAATCCTACATTTGCAACTATATGGATAAACCTAGACACCATTATGTTAAGTGAAATTAGGAAGACAGAGAAAGACAAGTGCTGCATGATATCACTTATATGTGAAATCCTAAAATGTAGAACTCATGCATACAGGGGGTAGGTTGGTTGTTTCTGGGGCTGGGGAATGGGGAGATGCTGGTAAAAGAGTATAAGCCTTCAGTCATAAGATGAATAAGCTCTAGAGATCTAATGTGCTACGTGTTGGTTCTAGTTAATAATACTGTACTGTGTACTTGAAATTTGCTAAGAGAATAGTATGTAAGTGTTATCACTGCAAACAAATAAACAAAAACTGTGACGTGATCAATGTGTTAATTAACCTGATTGCAGTAATCACTTCACAGCATATATGTATGTCAAATTAAGTTATGCACTTTAAATATATGCAAATTTATTTACATACCTCAATAAAGCTGAAAAATAGGAAAATCTATTAAAAAAATCCATGGCATCATAAATTTTATCCACAAACTGTGTGTGTCATTAGAAAAAGTTTAAACATACTACATCTAAAAAAATGGACAATACTTTCATATCATCATATTCCCAGTCAGTGTTCATATTTCCAATTGTCTCATAAATGTTATTTTTCCTAATTTATTTGTTTGCCTCAGTATACAAATGAGGTCCATATATCATGTTCGGACAATTTAATTCTTGAATCTCTTTTATCCATAGAATTTTCCTCTGTCTCCCTTTGCTCTTGTAATTTATTTGTCAAAGACACTAAGTTGTTTGTCCTGTAAAGATTTCTTCTATTTGGAATTATTAGTGTATTCCCAGAGTGCTGTTTTATATGTTTTGCTATCCCCTATTTCTCATACATTGGTATTCAGATGAGTTTTTACTACATTTTCCCCCTTTCTCCTTTTCCTCTACCACCTCCTCCTGTTGTTTCTTTTTCTTTGCAAGACTGTTTTACTAGTGATGCTGTGCTCTTCATTAAGAGACACATAATGTGTTTGTCTACCTTTTTTGTGATGGTAGCAGCCACTGATGATTGATGCTTAGACCAAATGATTCAGTAGGGTTACAAAATGGTGGCATTCTAATATTGTGTTTCTTCACCATCTATAAGCTAAAATGGTTTATAGAAAGAATCTTTGGTTACCAAGTATACATATCACATAAGAAAGTCAGGAAAAATGCTTGATTCTATTCACTGGTTTTCTAAATAAAGAATTGGTCCACTGGCATTCTTCAACAGTAACCCAATACTTGTTTTAAATTGTCACTATAAATACATAGATTTAATTAGTGGTACCCTGTTCAAACTGGCTCCTGAGTTTTCTGATGACCTCAGTAGTACTTGCTAACTTCTGTGACAAGAGATTTCAGTTTTATTCACAAAAGCCAAGATACAGAAAAACATTTCACACTTATTTTCTTATATTTCTGTGTGTGTGTGTGTGTGTGTGTGTGTGCATTAGTCACTTTATTCTCAATTTTATCCCATTGTCATCTGTAATGAAGAACTCTGGCCAACCATGTATCCATTTCCATACTTTTGCTCTTTTTTGCAAAATACCTTTTTCCTGGGGGCCATTTAGAGCCAATGTCTCAGAGCAACGTTCTCTACTTTAAACCAGGGAGTCTGGCTGAGTCCTTGTGACTTTGGGATAGGTTGGGCTGCAGGGTCCTTAATAATTTGCCTTTCAGATCTATGTTGACAGTGGGAGGCCTAGAGCATTAGAAGATGCCCAGCAGAGAATGTTTGTGTTTAGGCTGGGCCAGAGGTTTTGGGAGGAAGCTGGCCTCATTTCTGGGGCAAGGGGAAAAGAAGTTAAGATACCTAATTCCCAGATTTATCCCATTCCCATTTGAAATGTAGTACTTTGGCCCTCCTTGTAGCCACTCCCATCTACTTGCTATTTTTCTAACTAGGTCTTGGGTCACATTCAGAGGTGATGGAGTTGTCACTCACATGGCCAGCACCCAGGGATTGTTGGGGAATTTCAACTCTGGTCCTCTGGTCCTGTGGTAAGTGAGTGCAATCAGTTTCTGATATCGCAAAGGAAAGATGGCCCTTCTGTCCCTGAGTGCTTGGTGCTTATCTGGGTAGGGTAAGCACAGTAATGAGTAGCCAATTTGCCTCCCTCCTCTGGTTGATTGAGATGCCTTCATTCTGAAAAGCAAAATGTTTGTGCACACACAGTATGCTCCAGGACCTGGTCAGCCCAGAAACAGTTTTTCAAGGGCTACTGCACCGTAGCCAGGTTCCAAACACTTGAGCATCAGCCAGGAGCACCAACCCACTATCCCTGAATCACAGCTGCCCCTATTCACTGATGAGAAGGTCAGGAAAAAACAGCCAATACCTGAAGCTTTCCCTCTTGCTCTGAAGGAAAAATACAGTGCTCTTGCTGTCAGTGCTCCCAGGTGTTGCCAATGGAAGTTTCCCTTTGCTTCGGTCCACAGGTGTTTCTTACTTCTGAGACAGCCAGCTTGCTGAGAGATTGTACTAGGCACTTCACTCTCAACTTTATCCCATTCTCATCTGTAATGAAGAATTTTGCCTTTCTGTGTCCATTTCCATTTTTTGTGCTTTATCAAACTCAGTTCTCTCCCTGTGCCATTCTGGGCCAGTGTCTCAGAGCAAGTTACTCTGATTTTAACTGGGAAGTTGAGTGGAGTTCTTGTACTCTGGGATAGCTTGGGCCCCTGGGAACTTGCCTTTCAGAACCATGTAGACAATGATAGTCCTAAGGTATTCAAAGGTGCCGAGCAAATAATGTTTGTGTGTAGGCAGTGTCAGAGGTATTAGGAGGGAGCGGGCCTCACTTCTCCCTTCTGGGGAAAGGGGAAAGGGAGCTAGACATTTCATTCTCAACGTTATCCCATTCTCATCTGAGATGAGGAACTGTGGCTTTCAGCTTAGACACTCCATTCCCTTGCTGTTGGGCTAACTAGGTCTTGGGACACAGTCAGGGGTGATAGGGCTGTCACTAACACAGGGAGCACCCAGGAATTGGTAGCAAGCTTCAGCTGTGGTCACGTGATAACTCAGACCAATCAGCTTTAAATATCCCAAAGGAAAGATTCCCTTCCTGTGACTGAGGGCTTGATACTTGGCCAGCTAAGGGAAGAACACTGTTGGTTAGACAGCTTGCCTCCCTCCCCTGGCTCATTCAGATGCTGTCGTTCTGAATAGAAGGTATTTCATACATGTGCTGTATATTCCAGGACCTGGAGAGCACAGGAAGAGCCCACTCAAGGACTACTGTGCCACAGCCACATTTCAAATAGTTGAGCATCACAAAGAAGCATGCACCTGCTACCCCTGCATCACTACTTCCTCTATCTACTGATACAATGTGCAGGAAAAACAACCAATGCCAGAAGCTTTGCCTCTCTTTCTGAAGGGAGAATGCAGACTTCTTGTGACAGGGACTCAGGTGTAGCCAGTGGAAGTTTCACTTTGCCCAAGCCTACAGGTGTTTCTTATTCATGAGACAGCCAGGTTTGCCAGGAGAGTGTGAAGTCACTTCATTTTCAACATTATTCCATTGTCATCTGTAATGAAGAACTTTGGCCCTCCATGTATCCAGTTCCATACTTTTGCTCTTTTTCAAGCTAGGTTCTCCTTGTGGGCCCTCAGGGTCAGTGTCTCAGAGCAATTTCCTCGGCTTTTAACTGGGGAGTCTAGTCAAGTACTTGTGAGTCTGGAATAGGTTGGGCACCTTGGAATTTGCCTTTCAGAACTGTTTTCAATGGCAGGTGTGGACATTTGAAAGTGCCCAGCATAGCAGGTTTGCACGAAGGCATGCCCAGAGGAGTTGGGAGGGAGCTAGCCTCACTTCCGAGTGTGGGGTGCTTGGCAGGCTGGAGTTGGTAATGTGATGGTTATCCTGCTGGCCTCCCCCCGCTCCCTGGCCACTTGAGATGAGTTCATTCTGAAAAGCAGAGGGTTAGAGCATGCACAGTACAATCCCAGAGGTGATAGTACAAAATAGCCCACTGAAGGACTACTGTACCAGAGCCCTGTTTCAAACACTTGAGCATTAACAGGAATCCAATATCTGCTACCCCCAAAACACTGCAGCCTCTATCCACTGATGGGGAGGGTAGGAAAAACTTGCTTTCTTGTAATTCTTGTCCCACACCTGGAATCCATCACTTTTTTCAGGAATTCTGGATCCTTTTAGTCAGCTATTATAGCATTACAGAACCACAGTCTGAGTTCTAGAATTCCTCCTTAATTCTGGGTTCATCATTATTTTTCTAGGAAATTTTTTAAGTTTTTATTTAAATTTCAGTTAGGGGCAGCAGGGTGGCTCAGTTGGTTAAACATCTGAGTCTTGATTTCAGCTCAGGTCACGATCTCAGTGTTGTGGGTTCGAGCCCTGTGTCAGGCTCTGCACTCAGTGGGGAGTCTGCTTGCGATTCTTTCCCTCTGCCCCTCCCCCAGCTCATGCTCCCTCACTCTCTCTAAAATAAATAAATAAATCTTTAAAAATAAATAAATTAAATAAATAAATTTCAGTTAAATACAGTGATATTAGTTTCAGGTGTATAATGTAGTAATTCCACACTTCACCCAGTGATCATCACAAGTGCACTCCTTAATTCCCATCACCTATTTAACCCATCCCCCCACCCACCTCCCCTCTGGTAAACATAAGTTTGTTCTCTACAGTTAAGAGTCTAGTTCTTGGTTTGCCCCCCTCTCTCTTTTGTTTCCTCCTTGCTCATGTTTGTTTCTTAAATTCCACATATAAGTGAGATCATAAGGTATTTGTCTTTCTCTGACTGACTTACTTCACTTAGCATAATACTCTCTAGGACGTTTTAGTTGACAAACTAGGAAATATGTGTGTTTCTGAGTTTATACTGATATTTCTAATTCAAATCCATAATTATAAAATTTTTACTTAATCTTTTTCATCTTGTATCCATATCTTCTTTTTCCCATGCTGTTAATCCCAGTTCTCAATAATACGTGAAGTGAAAGAATTAGAGGATCACATGATTAGTCTCAAACTGTGTTTTTATAGCCACAACATCCCATAGGAATCTAGAAAGGCAATACCAACACTACTCCAATAATATGAATGTGTGTATATGTATGTATCATATGTATGTTTGTATATACTGATTTTATAATCAGACACTTTATTATATTTTCATGTAATGTACAGTTTGTTATTAATTCTTTTGGGGTCTCCAGGTATATGATCATGTTAATTGCAAAGAAAGTGTTACTTCTTTTTCTTATTGTACCCATATATATTTCTATTATTGTTTTCCCGTATATATTTGCTTTGATTAATATCTTAGCACAGTGTCCAATAGTAGTGGTGTTAGTGGACATCCCATACTATTGAGAAAGCCTCTACTTTTCCTCACTGGGTAAAATTCAACTTTGGGCCTGCCATGAATGCATATGGTGTGTGTGTGTGTGTGTGTGTGTGTGTGAGTGTGTATTCATGTTAAGGAAATATCCACTGATTTATATTTTATTGAATCTTTTTAAGGATTTTTTCTTCTTTTTTGTTTGTTTTTTTCAAGTTTTTATTTAAATTCCAGTTAGTTAACATATAGTACAATATTAGTGTCAGGAATAGAATTTAGTGGCTCATCACTTACACATAACACTGAGTGCACATCACAACAAGTGCCCTTCCTTAATATGCATCACTCATTTAATCCATCTCCCTGCCCAACTCTACTTCCAGCCACTCTCAGTTTGTTTTCTATAGTTAAGAGTCTGTTTTATGGTTTGCCTCGTTCTTTTCCCCACCTAGGTTCATCTGTTCATTTCTTAAATTCCACATATGAGCGAAATCATATATTTGTCTTTTTTGAATGACTTACTTCACTTACCATAATATTCTCCAGATGCATCCATGTCATTGCAAATGGCAAGATTTCATTCTTTTTGATGGCTGAGTAATATTCTATTATATATGTATACCACTTCTTCTTTATCCATTCATCAGTCAATGGAAATTTGGACTGTTTCCCTAATTTGGCTATTGTAGATAATGCTACTGTAAATATTGGGGTGCATGTAGCCCCTTCCCTATCCCCTATTTCCCCACTCCACCCCCCACCTTCCTAACCACATTCCCTCATATCATCAGAGCCCATTTGAGTTTCCACTCCCATTGCATTAATATGGCTGAATAGCTACTCCATACTCTACTCCTCCCATCCCAGGTAGGTGGGGTCTAGTGGGGAGCTGAACCTCAAGTCATACTTAGTTTCAGTTAAACAGTGAGTGGTAGGAGGTAGGGACTGTTGACACTGGTCCATCCTCTGTAAGAGGGGACCATTAGGGAACTGAGCTAACATTCCCACTCAGAGGTTAGGACGCTGTGCAATTAGTGCCCCACTTTAACTGGGAAAGAATCCCCAGGACCCAGGGACCACCTGCATTTCCATGCATACTAGAAGACAATGAGGTGGCACAAATTGGAAAGTACACATTACAGCATGCACATAATATAGTATTCAAAGCTTCTTGGATACATCCATCCATCATACAAAGAACAAGGAAAGTCATAAATGAACACACACTAACACTGGGATGAATCAGATGTTAGAATTATTTGACAAGGATTTTAAAGTAGCCATTACAAAAAATACTTCAATTATAAACTATCTCCAAACAAATGAAAAAATAAAAAATCTAAGCAAAAAAGTAGAACTTATTGTTTAAAGTGCCAAGTGGAAATTATAGAACAGAAAATTATAGTCATTGAAATAAAAGACTCTCTGAATGGGCTTAAGAGTAGAGTGAAGATAACAAAGAATAGAATCAGAAAACTGCATATCAATAGAACTTACTCAATATAAACAGGGACAAAGTAGATTGGGGGGAAATGATCAGAATCTCAGGGATCTGTGGAACAATAATAAAAGTGATAACATTCAAGTCATAGGACTCTAAGAAGAAGAGGAACAAAAGAGTAGACTAATAAAGTATTCAAAGAAATAATGGCCAGAAATTTCCCAAAGGTTTAGAACATATATATACAGATTCAAGGAGCTAAATAAACCTCAAATAGGACAAACATAAACATGTTCATGCCAAACATCATAATTAAAATTCAGAAAACTAAAGAAAAATTAAAAAATGTTGAAGGCAGCCAGAGAAAAATGACATATTACTTACAAGAGAACACCAATTTGAATGCCAGCTGAGCAGTCATCTGAAACATAGAAGGCAAAAGGATGTGAAAATATTTTTTCAAGTATTGAGAAAAAAGACCTTTCAAGTGTTTAATATCTGGCATAAATCCCTTTAAGAAATGAAAGAAAATAAAAATATTATCAAACAAAGGGAAACCAAGAAAATTTGTTTCCAGTAACTTATCCTTTTTTTAATTTTATTTTATTATGTTATGTTAGTCACCATACAATACATCATTAGTTTTTGATGTAGTGATCCATGAGTCATTGTTTTTGTATAACACCTAGTGCTCCATGCAGTACATGCCCTCCTTAATACCCACAGAGTAACCTATCCTTAAAATGTAGTCAAAAGAAATTCTCTAAGCAGAAAGGAAAAGATAACAATCACCACAATGAAAACTTGGAGCTTCAGAAATGAAAGAAATACATTGGAATGGATAAAAATTGAGGTAACTATAATAAAATATCCTTAAAATTGTGAGTTTATTAAATCATATTTGAAAGTTAATGCAAAATCATAGCATCTTATATGGCTTTAAATGCATGTAGTGGAAACAGTTAAGAAATATACAAAAATGGGGAGAGTAAAGGGACCAGAATGAAAATAAAGCATCTGAACTTCACTCAGGTGGTAAAACATGGGGACCTGTAACTGTGATAAGTATGCAAATGTTTTGTAATACCTAGAGCAACAACTAAGAAAACGACACAAAGCAGTATTCTCAACATTACTATAAATAAATCAAGATGAAATACTAAAAAAAAAAAAAAAAAAAATCTGAGTCACCCACAGGAAGGCAAAGAGAAACAGAGTTGAGAAAACTAGAAGAAACTGATAGACAACAAATGATAAAATGTCAGATGTGAACTCTACCATGTAATTTAAATATAAAAGTCTAAATATGGCAGTTGAAAGATAGATTGACAATACCTGAAACTAATACAGCATTGTATGTTAACTATACCAAAATTAAAAATTAAATTAAATTAAAATTTGAAAGCAGATAAATTGGCAGAGTAGATAAAAACATATGATCAAAAAATGCTTTGAAATTCATTTCAAATTCAATAAAATAGAAAGGTTGAAAGTAAAAGGAAGGAAAAATATATACTTGCAAGCATCAGTCAAAAAAGTGGGAAGGAAGGGAAATCAATGGGGAGAAATCAGAGAGGGAGACAAACCATGAGAGACTCTGGACTCTGGAAAGCAAACTGACAGTTATAGAAAGAAGGGAGTGGGGGGATGGGGTACCTAGGTGATGGGTATTAAGAAGGGCACATGCTGTGATGAGCACTGGATGTTATATGCCACTAATGAATCTTTGAACACTACATCAAAAACTAATGTTGTACAACATGTTGGCTAACTGAACATAATAATAAAAAAAGATAAAATAAAATATCAAAGTAGGCTTTGGGGCATAGAAAACCACTGGAGACAAAGGGAGACATTAAATAATGATAAAAGGATCACTCTATAAGGAAGGAATTGTGATCTTTAATGTTTATGCTCCAAAACAGAGCCTCAAAATATATAAAGAGAGCTAAAAAGAGAAATAGACAATTTCACAGTTTTAGATGAGAACTCTAATATTCCCTTCTCAGGAGCTGATAGAACCACTAAACAGGAAATCAGCAAAGATGTAGAAGGTATGAGCAATGCAAACAATATGATCTAGAAGACATACACAGAACACTCCCATCAACAACAGCAGAACACACAGAGCACTCATGGAACATTCACCAAGATGTGCCACACCCTAGGTGGTAAAATAAACCTCAAATAGTTTAAAATAATTGAAACTATACAGAGTGTGTTCTCTGAGCATAATAGAATCAAACTAGAAATCAATAACACAAAAACAACAGGAAATCCCCCATGCAGTTGAAAATTAAACAAAATACATCTAAATAATTCATGCCAAAAAGAATATAATAAAATAAATATACATATAAATAAAAATATAAAATAAATATATGTAATATAAGATAAATATAAATATAAAATAGAAATATGGTATCAAAAAATATGGTATCAGAAAAACCAATGTTGTGAGGGAAATTGATGGCACTAAAAGCTTACATGAGAAATTTTTTAAATGTCTTAAATCAATAATCTAATTAACTACTTCAAGAAACTAGAAAAGGAAGAGCAAAACAAATCCCTAACAAGAATAAGGAAAGCAGTAATAAAGATAAGGCAGAAATCAATTAGAGGAAAAAAATCAATTAAATTTCTAAAACTCTAACAACACTAACAAAGAGAAGACATATCTAAATCAAAAGTGAAACAAAGGAAATCACTATAAATCCTTCAGCCATTAAAAAGGAAACAAGGAAATACAAAGTACAACTTTACCCTCATAAAGTCAACAACTTAGAAGAAAATAATAAATTCCTTGAAAACAAAACTACCAAAACTCAATTGAGATAAAACTGACAATCAGAATAATTCTATAAACATGAAATTACAACTCTCCCCCAAAGAGATCTCCAGTTCCAGATGATTTCATTAGAGAATTCCACCATACATTTAAAGAAGAATTAACAACAACTTGACACATTTTCATAGAAATAGAAGAGGTGGGCAAGAGGATGGATTAAATAGGTGATAGGGATTAAGGAGTGCACTTGTGATGAGCACCAGATGTTGTATGGAAATGTTGAATCACTATATTGCACACCTTAAACTAATATTACACTGTGTATTAACTATACTGGAATTTAAATAAAAACTATATATATGCATATATATTTATACATTAAATAAAAATTTTTTAAACAATAAAAGTTTTAAACAATAAAAACTCAAAAACAAACAAAAAATAAGAGAGAAAGGAAGCAAGAAAAATAAAAGAAGAAAGAAGGAAAGAAAGAGAAAGAAAGAAAGAAAGAAAGAAAAAGAAAGAGAGAAAAAGAAAGAAAGAAAGAAAGAAAAAAAAAGGAAGAAAGGAAGAAAAGAAGGAAGGAAGGAAGGAGGAGAGAAAGAGAGAAAGAGAGAAAGAAAGAAAGAGAGAAAGAAAGAAAGAAAGAAAGACAGACAGAAAGAAAAGAAATACTCCCAACTCCTTTTATGAGTCTAGTATTACTCTTATCAAAACTAGAAAAGATTGGGGCGCCTGGGTGGCTCAGTTGGTTAAGCAACTGCCTTCGGCTCAGGTCATGATCCTGGAGTCCCGGGATCGAGTCCCGCATCGGGCTCCCTGCTCGGCAGGGAGTCTGCTTCTCCCTCTGACCCTCCTCCCTCTCATGCTCTCTGTCTCTCATTCTCTCTCTCTCAAATAAATAAATAAAATCTTAAAAAAAAAAAAAAAACTAGAAAAGACTGTACAATGAAAACGATATGTATTCCTCATGAATTTAGAAGAAAATAGCCTCAATAAAAAATTAGGAAATTGATCCAACAATGTATAAATATATATGCATATATATAGATACACACACACACACACCATTACCAAGTGGAATTTATTACAAATGTGCAAGACTGGATCAACATTCAAGATCAAGCAATGTAATACATCATAAAAAAAATAAGGAAAACTATATGATTTTACCAGTGACATGGAAAAAGCATTTGCCTATCTGCAGCTGTCATTTATGATAAAAAATTCTCAAAAAGCAAAAATAGAAGAGAACATCCTCAACTTCATAAGGAACATACACAAAAAACCTTCAGGTAACATACTCAACAAGCAAGGATGTACACTCTCACCACTGTAATTCATTATACTACAAATGTTCTAGCCATTTAATAAGGCAAGAAAAATAAATGGAAGACATATAGATCAGAAAGGAAGAAATAAAGCACGACTGATTTTCAGATGACATGGAGGAAACTAAAAAATAAAAATAATAATAAATAATTTAAAAAAACAAAAAACAGAAAACCCTCCTGATAACTGATTTTATTATATTTTATTTTAAAGATTTATTTATTTGACAGAGAGAGACACAGCAAGAGAGGGAACACAAGCAGGGGGAGTGGGAGAGGGAGAAGCAGGCTTCCTGCTGAGCAGGGAGCCCGATGCGGGGCTCGGTCCCAGGACCCTGAGATCACAACCTGAGCCGAAGGCAGACGCTTAACGACTGAGCCACCCAGGTGCCCCGCTGATAACTGATTTTAGCAT
Source organism: Phoca vitulina (assembly GCF_004348235.1). Lineage (NCBI taxonomy): Eukaryota > Metazoa > Chordata > Mammalia > Carnivora > Phocidae > Phoca > Phoca vitulina. The sequence goes on from NW_022589704.1 coordinate 110,608,615, forward strand.
GACACAGTTTTCAAAACAAAATAAACACATAAAACATAAAAATCAATTTTTTCTACATTTTTTATTATGTTCAATTAGCCAACATATTAGCCATCATTAGTTTTTGATGTAGTGTTCAACAATTCATTAGTTGCGTATAACACCCAGTGCTCAAAACAACACGTGCCCTCCTTAATACCCATCATCTGGTTACCCCATTCCTCCATCCCCTCCCTTCTGCAACCCTCAGTTTGTTTCCCAGAGTCCAGAGTCTCTCACACTTTGTCACCCTCTCTCTTCCCATTCAGTTTTCCCTCCCTTCACCTACGGTCCTCCACACTACTCCTTATGTTCCACATATAAGTGAAACCATATGATAATTGTCTTTTTTTTTTACTTATTTCATTTAGCATAATCCCCTCCAGTTCCATCCATGTTGATGCAAATGGTGGGTATTCCTCCTTTCTGATAGCTGAGTAATATTCCATTGTATATGTGAACCACATCTTCTTTATCCATTCATCTGTTGAAAGACATCTCGGCTCCTTCCACAGTTTGGCTATTATGGACATTGCTGCTAGGAATATTGGGGTGCATGTGCCCCTTCTTTTCACTACATCTGTATCTTTGGGGTAAATACCCAGGAGTGCAATTGCTGGGTAATAGGGTAGCTCTATTTTTAACATCTTGAGGAACCTCCATACTGTTTTCCAAAGTGGCTGTATCAGCTTGCATTCCCACCAACAGTGTAAGAGGATTTCCCTTTCTCCACATCCTTGCCAACATTTATTGTTTCCTGTCTTGTTAATTTTTGCCATTGTAACTGGTGTAAGGTGGTATCTCATTGTGGTTTTGATTTGTATTTCCCTGATGGCTAGTGATGTGGAGCATTTTTTCATATGTCTGTTGGCCATTTGTATGTCTTCTTTGGAGAAGTGTCTATTCATGTCTTCTGCCCATTTATTGATTGGATTATTTGTTTTTTAGGTGTTGAGTTTGAGAAGTTCTTTATAGATCTTGGATACCAGCCCTTTATCTATTATGTCACTTGCAAATGTCTTCTCCCATTCCATGGGTTGTCTGTTTGTTTTGTTGACTGTTTCCTTTGCTGTGCAGAAGCTTTTTATCTTGATGAAGTCCCAAAAGTTCATTTTTGCTTTTGTTTCCCTTGCCTTTAGAGACATGTCTTGAAAGAAGTTGCTATGGCCAATGTCGAAGAGGTTACTGCCTATGTTCTTCTCTAGGGTTTTGATGGATTCCTGTCTCACATTGAGATCTTTCATCCATTTTGAGTTTATCTCTTTTTTTTTTTTTAGTTTATCTTTGTGTATGGTGTAAGAGAATGGTCCAGTTTCATTCTTCTGCATGTGGCTGTCCAACTTTCCCTGCATTGTTTATTGAAGAGACTGTCTTTTTTCCATTGGATATTCTTTCCTGTTTTGTCAAAGATTAATTGACCATAGAGTTGAGGGTCCATTTCTGGGGTCTCTATTTTGTTCAATTGATCTATGTATCTGTTTTTGTGCCAATACCATGCTGTCTTCATGATCACAGCTTTGTAATATAGCTTGAAGTCAGGCATTGTGATGCCCCCAGCTTTGATTTTCTTTTTCAACATTCCCCTGGTGATTTGGGGTCTTTTGTGGTTCCATACAAATTTTAGTATTGTTTGTTCCAGCTCTGTGAAAAATGTCAATGGTATTTTGATACAGATTACATTGAAAGTGTAGATTGCCCGGGCAGCATAGACATTTTAACATTGTTTATTCTTCTGATCCATGAGCATGGAATGTTTTTCCATCTTTTTGTGTCTTCTTCAATTTCTTTCATGAGTGTTCTGTAGTTCCTAAGTATAGATCCTTTACCTCTTTGGTTAGGTTTTTTCCTAGGTATCTTATGGTTTTTGGTGCTATTGTAAATGGAATCGATTCCTTAATTTTTCTTCAGTCACATTGTTAGTGTATAGAAATGCAGCTGATTTCTGTGCATTGATTTTTATCCTGTCACATTGCTGAATTGCTGTATGAGTTCTAGTAATTGGGGGTGGAGTCTTTGCATTTTCCACATAAAGTATCATGTCATCTGTGAAGAGAGAGAGTTTGACTTCTTCTTTGCCAATTTGAATGACTTTTATTTCTTTTTGTTGTCTGATTGCTGAGGTTGGACTTCTAGTCCTATGTTGAACAATAATAGTGAGACTGGGCATCCCTATCATGTTCCTGACCTTAAGGGAAAAGCTCTCAATTTTTCCCCATTGAGAATGATATTCGCTGTGGGCTTTTCATAGATGGCTTTTATGATATTGAGGTATGTTCCCTCTACCCCTATACTTTGAAGAGTTTTAATCAGGGAAGGATACTGTATTTTGTAAAATGATTTTTCTGCATCAATCAAGAGAATCATATGGTTCTTGTCTCTTTTGTTAATGTGATCTATCATGTTGATTGACTTGCAAATATTGAACTACCCTTACATCCCGGGAATAAATCCCACCTGATCTTGGTGACTAATCCTTTTAATGTACTGTTGGATCCTGTTGGCTAGGATCTTGTTGAGTATTTTGGCATCCATGTTCATCAGGGATATTGACCTGTAATTCTCCTTTTTGATGGGGTCTTTGTCTGGTTTTGGGATCAGGGTAATGCTGGCCTCATAGAATGAGTTTGGAAGTTTTCCTTCTTTTTCTATTTTTTGAAACAACTTCAGTAGAACAGATATGATTTCTTCTTTGTGTTTGGTAGAATTCCCCTGGGAAGCCATCTGGCCCTGGGCTCTTGTTTTTTGGGAAGTTTTGATTACTGTTTCAATTTCCTTGCTGGTTATTGGTCTGTGCAATTTGTCTATTTCTTCTTGTTTTGGTCTTGGTGGTTTACAAGTGTCCAGGATTGCATCCATTTTTCAGATTGTCTAGTTTGTTGGCATATAGCTGCTGGTAATAAGTTCTAATAATTGTATTTCCTTGGTATTAGTCGTGATTTCTCCCCTTTCATTCATGATTTTATTAATTTTGGTCCTTTCCCTTTTCTTTTGGATATGTCTGGCCAGAGGTTTATAGGTCTTATTCATTCTTTCAAAGAACGAGCTTGTAGTTTCGTTGATCTGTTCTACTGTTCTTCTAGTTTCTATTTCATTGATTTATGCTCTAATATTTATTACTTCTCTTCTCCTGCTTGGTTTAGGCTTTATTTGCTCTTCTTTCTCCAGCTCCTTTACGTGAAAGGTTAACTTGTGCATTTGGGATTTTTCTAATTTTTTGAGAGAGGCTTGGATGGCTAAGTGTTTCCCCCTTAGGACCCTCTTTGCAGTACCCCATAGGTTTTGAACCAATGTGTTTTTATTTTCATTGGTTTGCATGAATTGTTTAAGTTCTTCTTTGATTTCCTGATTGACCCATTCATTCTTTAGCAGGATGCTCTTTAACCTCCAAGTGTTTGAGTTCCTTCCAAATTTCCTCTTGTGGTTGAGTTCCAGTTTCAAAGCATTGTGGCCTGAAAATATGCAGGGTATAATCTCAATCTTTTGGTATCAGTTGAGACCTGATATGTGACCCAGTATGTGGTCTATTCTGGAGAAAGTTCCATGTGTGCTTGAGAAGAATGAGTATTCTGTTGTTTTAGGATGGAATGTTCTGTATATATCTATGAAGTCCATCAAAGCTCTTGTTGCTTTGTTGATCTTCTGCTTAGATTTTCTGTCCATTGCTGTGAGTGGCATGTTGAGGTCTCCTACTATTAATGTATTATTATCAATATGTTTCTTTATTTTGGTTATTAATTAGTTTATGTAATTGGCTGCTCCCATGCTGGGGGCATGGATATTTATAATTGTTATATCTTCTTATTGGATAGACCCTTTAAGTATAATATAGTGTTCCTCTATGTCTCTTTTTATGGTCTTTGGCTTAAAATCTAATTTGTCTGATATGAGGATTGCTACCCCAGCTTCCTTTTGAGGTCCATTAGCATGGTAGATGGTTCGCCATTCCCTCACTTTCAATCTGGAGGTGTATCTAGGTTCAAAATGAGTCTCTTGTAGACAGCATATGGATGGGTCCTGCTTTTTTATCCATTCTGAAACCCTGTCTCTTTTCATGGGAGCATTTAGCCCATTTACATTCAGAGTAACTATTGAAAGATACGAATTTAGTGCCATTGTATTGCCTTTAAAGTCCCTATATCTGTAGATTGTTTCTGTTAATTTCTGGTCTGTGTTACTCTTGGGGTCTCTCTTGCTTACAGAATCCCCCTTAATATTTCTTGCAGGGCTGGTTTGGTGGTTATATTCTTTGTTTCTGCCTGTCCTGAAAGTTCTTTATCTCCCTATTCATTCTGAATGACAGCCTTGCTGGATAAAGTATTCTTGGCTGCATGTTCTTCTCATTTAGTATCCTGAATATGTCTTGCCAGCCCTTTCTGGCTTGCCAGGTCTCTGTGGATAGGTCTGATGGTATTCTGATATTCCTCCCTCCTAATGTAAGGAACCTCCTTTCCCTAGCTATTCTCAGGATAGATTCTTTGGATGTAAAATTTGAAAGCTCCACTATTATATGTCAGGGTGTTTTTCTATCTTTACTGATTTTGGGAGGGGTCCTCTCTGCCTCTTGGACATGAATGCTGTTCCCTTCCCCAGATTAGGGATATGCTTAAATATATCTTCTAGTCCTCTCTCTCTCTCTCTCCACCCCCTCAGGGATCCCAATAATTCTGACATTGGAACATTTTATGGCATCATTAATCTCTCTAAGTTTATTTTCATGGGCTACTAGCTGCCTACCTCTGTTTTCCTCAACTTCCTTCCTTTCCATCAGCTTATCTTCTAAATAACTAATTCTCTCTTCTGCCTCATTTAACCTGGCTGTTAGAGTATCCAGTTTAGACTGCATCTCATTCATAGCATTTGTAAGTTTGGCCTGACCTCATTTCTGCCCTTGGACTTCTATATTGTCACTAATGCTTTTTTCAAGCCTAGCTTTTGATTTTATGATTGCTATCCTGAATTCTACCTCTGACATCTTGGTTATATCCATATCCATTTGTTCTGTGGCAGAGGACATTGTCTCTGTTTCTTTTCTTTATTGAGAGTTCCTCCTCCTAGTCATTCTGTTGAGGGATGGTTGAGTGAATGAACAGAGTCCAAATTATCAACCCCAACGCAAGCAAAATGCACCCTAGATAACATCCAACATGGTCGGAAGCTACCACAGATATGCAACCGAAGCCCAGATGATCTAAAACAATAAAAAATGGGGGGTTGGGGAGAGAGATTATAATCTCCCAGGGTGGACAAAACAAGGTGATCTGCCTGTTCCTGATTGATTTTTGGTCTGTGTGTTAGAAGACACTATATCCCAAAATTGCAAAGAGATCAGAACTTATATATTCATCAAGATAAAATTGAATAGAGTGAAAAACGGACTAGTATGTGGCATAAATCTATAAAATGTAAATGTGAAAAAAAATGAAAGTTAAAAAGTGACTTAAAAACATAAGTTGGGAAATAATTTATTTGAAAGGGAACAGGGTAAAAAAAAAAAAAAAAAAGAAGAAGAAAAGAAAGAAAGAAACAAACAACAACAACAAAAAAAACCATAAAATTTTAGCCTGAAGTATAAACGAGTCATGAGGGAACACCTGAAGCTCCCTATATTGCTTTCCCCTGGTGCTGGAGTTTTACAGTCCTGTGGGAAATAAGCTTATCCTTCACCTGTTCCTCCAGTCTGTCTTCTGGGGGAGGAGCCTGCTGCTGGGTTTCTCAGGCATCTTTGCCTTGTCAGGGGGATGAGCTTAATGTGAGCTGGTCGGCTGTGTGGCTTTTGTTCTCTGCTATCTTTCTACTTCTCTTTAGAGGATCAGAGAAAATATGGCTGTGCTGGAATCTTTGGCCCAGAACCGCAAAGTCTAGGTCCCCTTTCTTCAATAAACCCTCCAGGTCAAACCATCTCCACTTCTTTGTGTACCAAACTCTCCAGACTCGTGCTATTCTGCCCTCTGCAGCTCTCCTGGGTGGAGTTCCAGGGACCCACTAGCGTCTCTGTGCTTTGTGACTTTGCAATTGTCAGCGGCCATGGGCTCACATATGCAACATCTTCCACAGCTCCCAGGTCACGCTGGGTGCTGTCCCAGTGTCCTTTCAAGGGTCACACTGCCCTGAGAGCTGTTGCCCAATTGTGGGCATGGCCTCTTTGTGTGCCAAACTGCCAAATCCCTTGGTTCCCACCTACTGCACTTCTCCCGGGGGAGATACAGGGACTTGCAAGCATCTCTGTGCTTTGTGACTTTGCAATCGCTAGTAGCCATGAGCTCATATGTGCACCCTCTTCTGCAGCTCTTAGGTCACACTGGATGCTGCCCAGTGTCCTTTCATGGGGCACACCACTCTGAGAGCTGTTGCCCGTCATGGGTGCAATGGATTCATATCTCCCCTGGGATGTTAAACAGCCCACACCTTCTAGTCCTTTCAGGTTGGTCAGGGAGAGAATGGTCTCTCTACCAGCTGGGCTTGCAGTTTAAGGTGACTGGAGCTGAGAGTCCCTTCTGAGCTCACTGACCATAACCAGTCTCACTGCTCCACTGCTTGAGCACTCTATAAGTTCAGGCTCCCCCTTTCTTTCTGAGTCTCCTGGAATCCTGAGACCACAATGATCCACCTAGAATTCTGCCCTATTCATCCCCTGTGCCATTTTCAGAAAGGAGTGTCTCTCACTGGAGCAGATTTCCACGGGTCCTGATATTTTGCTCCAGTGTTATATTTCTTTCTAGTGGCTGGCTTATGGAGGCTCCCTCCCCCTTCCATTTATCTTCCAATATTCCCCCAAAGACTCAAGGTCCTGCACCTCCTACCTTGAAAAACGTAGTTGTTTTTCTGCTTGTAGAGATCCAGATAAATCTTCAGGTTGAATTTGTGTGTGTTCAGAATGGTTTAATAGATATTCAGCTAAATTCAAGGGACCAAATGAAACGAGGTCCCCTACTCTGCTGCCATATTGCCACCCACCCTCCTGCCCCCCAGACATCTTCTTTACATAACCATTATTTTCAGGAGCAGAAATACAACAGACTAACCTAACAAACAAACAAACAAAAAAACAAAACAAAACAAAACAAAAAAACAGTGACACAAACAAAATGACAAAACAGATGAATTCACCACAAAAGAAAAAAAACAGGAAGAAGTCATGGCCAGAGATTTAATCAATACAGATATGAGTAAGATGTCTGAACCAGAATTTAAAACAATACCATAAAGACACTAGCTGGGCTGAGAAAAGTATAGAAGACACTAGAGACTCCCTTGGTGCAGAGAAAAAAAAAACTAGTCAGGCCAAAATAAAAAATGCTAGGACCTAGATGCAAAACCAAATGGATGTAATGTCAGTGAGGATGGGTGAAGCAGAGAAACAAATCAGTGATATAGAAGATAAAATTATGGAAAACAAAGAAGCTGAAAAAAAGAGGGAAAGAAAGGAATTGGATAACAAATGTAGATTTAGAGAACTTGGCAACTCCTTAAAGCATAGTAACATTTGAGTCATAGGGGTCCTAGAAGAAGAGAAAGAAAAATGAGCAGAAGATTTATTGGAGCAAGTTACAACTGAAAACTTCCCTAATCTGGGGAAGGAAACTAACATAAAAATCCAAGAAACACAGAGAACTCCCATTAAATTCAACAAAAGGGGTGCCTGGATGGGGCACTCAGTTAAGCATCTGAATCTTGGTGTCAGCTCAAGTCATGATCTTGGTGTCATGAGATCAAGCTTCACAGTGGACTCCATGTTCAGCACAGAATCTCCTTGAGGTTCTCTCTCCCTATGTCCCTCCCACTCATGCTCTCTCTGAAATAACTAAATAAATATATTTTTTTTAAAATTCAACAAAAGCTGGCTATCACCAAGAAATGCCATAGTCAAGTTCAGAAAATACATAGACAAGGAAGGAATCCTGAGAGCAGCAAGGGAAAAAAAGTCCTTAAACTAGAAGGAAAGACAGATCAGGATCACAGCACATCTGTCCACAGAAACATGGCAGGCCAGAGACGGTGGCAGGATATATTGAACATACTGAGTGAGAAAAATATGCAGCACAGAATACTTTATCCAGCAAGGCTGTCATTCAGAATAGGAGAGATAAAGAGTTTTCCAAAAAAAACCAAGGGAGTTTGTGACCACTTAACCAGCCCTGCAAGAAATATTAAAGGGGACTCTTTGGGGGGGGTGGGGAAGGCAAAAGCAACAAAGACTAGAAAGAAACAGAATACAATGGCACTAAATTCATATCTATGAATAATCACTCTGAATGTAAATGGACTAAATGCTCCAATTAAAAGACATAGGATATCAGTATGAATTAAAAAAAAAAAAAAGACCCATCTATATGCTGCCTACAAAAAAAACGCATTTTAGACATAAAGACATTGGCAGGTTGAAAGAAAGGGGATGGAGAACAATCTATCATGCTAATGGACATAAAAAGAAAGCCAGAGTAGCCATACTTATATCACGCAAATGAGATTTTAAAACAAAGACTATAACAAGAGATGAAGAAGGGAACTATATCATAATTAAGCAGTCTATCCATCAAGAAGATCTAATAATTGTAAATATTGCCCCAAATTTGGGAGCACCCAAAAATATAAATCATTTAAAATCAAACATAAGGAAACTCATTGGTAATAATACAATAATAGTAGGGAACTTTAACATCCTATTCATAGAAATGGACAGATCATCTAAGCAGAAAATCAACAAGGAAACAATGACTTTGAATGACATACTTGACTAGACAGACTTAACAAATATATTCGGAACATTTCATCCTAAAGCAATAAGATAACCACCTAGCCAGGCTTATCAAAAGAAAAGAAAAGGGAACGAAATAATTACAATCATGAATGAAAAAGGAGAGATCACAACCAACACCACAGAAATGCACAAATTAAAAGAGAATATTAAGAAAAATTATCTGCCAAAAAACTGGGCAATCTGGAAGAAATGGACAAATTCCTAGAAACTTACAAACTACCAAAACTAAAACAGGAAGAAATAGAAAATTTGAACAGACCCATAACCAGCAAAGAAATTGAATCAGCAATCAAACATCTCCCAACAAACAAAAGTCCTGGGCCAAATGGCTTCCCAGGAGAATTCTACAAGACTTTTAGAGTCACTACCTATTCTTCTCAAAATGTTCTAAAAAATAGAAATGGAAGGAAAATGTCCAAACTCTTCTACGAAGCCAGATTACCTTGATTCAAAAACCAGACAAAGACCCACTCCAAAGAAGAATTACAGGCCACAATCCCTGATGAACATGGATGCTGTAATTCTAAACAAGATGCTAGCAAATTGAATCCAACAGTACATTAAAAGAATTATTCACCACGATGAAGTGGGATTTATTCCTGGGCTGCAGGGCTGGTTCAATATTGCCAAATCAATCCATATGATAGACCACATTAATAAAAGAAAGGATAAGAAACATATAATCCTCTCAATAGATGCAGAAATGGCATTTGACAAAATACAGCATCCATTCTTGATAAAAACCCTCAACAAAGTATGTACAAATGAAACATACCTCAACATCATAAAAGCCATGTATGAAAGACCCACAACTACTATCATCCTCAGTGGGGAAAAACTGAGAGCTTTTCCTCTATGGTAGGAACAAAACAGGGATGTTCATTCTCATCATTACTATTTAACATAGTACTGTAGGTCTTAGCTTCACCAATCAGATAACAAAAAAAATTAAAAGGCATCCAGATCAGCAAGGAAGAAGTCAAATATTCACTATTTGCAGACAACATGATAGTCTATGTACAAAACCTGAAAGATTCCACAAAAAAATTTATAGAATACCTGAATTCAGCAAAATCACAGGATATAAAATCAATGTACAGAAATCTGTTGCATTTCTATACACCAATAATGAAGCAGCAGAAAAAAGAAATCAAGGAATCTATCCCATTTACAATTGCACCAAAAACAGTAAGATATCTAGGAATAAACCTAACCAAAGAGGTAAAAGTTCTATATGTTGAAAACTATAGAACGCTTGTGAAAGAAATTGAAGCTAACATGAAGAAATGGAAAGACATTCCATGCTCTTGGATTGGAAGAACAAAAATTGTTAAAATGTCTATACTACCCAAAGCAATCTACACATTTAATGGAATCCCTATTAAAATACATTTTTCACAGAACTAGAACAAACAATCCTAAAATTTGTATGGAACAACAAAAGACCCTGAATAGCCAAAGCAATCCTGAAAAAAAAAAAAAAAAAAAAAAAACGAGGTATCACAATTCTGGACTTCAAGCTATATTACAAATTTGTAGTGATCAAGACAGTATGGTATTGGCACAAAAACAGACCCAAAGATCAATGGAACAGAATAGGGAACCAGGACATGGACCCACAATTCTATGGTCAACTAATCTTTGACAAAGCAGGAAAGAATATCCAATGGAAAAAGACAGTCTCTTCAACAAACAATGTTGGGAAAACTGGACAGCAAAATTCAGAAGAATGAAACTGGACCACTTCATTACACCATACACAAAAACAAATTCAAAATGGATGAAAGACCTAAATGTGAGACAGAAAACCATCAAAATCCTAGAGGAGAACACAGGCAGCCACCTCTTTGACCTTGGCCATAGCAACTTATTGCTAGACACATCACTGGAGGCAAAGGAAACAAAATCAAAAATGAGCGATTGGGACTTCATCAAGATAAAAAGCTTCTGCACAGAGAAGGAAACAATCAACTAAACTAAAAGGCAGCCTGTGGAATAAGAGAAGATATTTGCAAATGACATATCTGATAAAGGCTTAGTATCCAAAATCTATTAAGAACTTATCAAACCAACACCCCAAAAAACAAATAATCCAGTTAAGAACTGGGCAGAAGACATCAATAAATGTTTTTCCAAAGAAGACATTCAGATGGCTAACAGACACATGCAAAGTGCTCAACATCACTCCTCATCAGGAAATACAAATCAAAACTACAATGAGATACCACCTCACACCTGTCAGAATGACTAAAATCAACAACACAGGGAACAACAGATGTTGGTGAGGATGCACAGAAAGGGGAACACTTTTGCACTGTTGGTAGGAATGCAGACTGGTGCAGCCACACTGGAAACAGTATGGAGGTTCCTCAAAAAGTTAAAAATAGAAATACCCTACAATCCAGAAATTACACTACTAGATACTTACCCAAAGGATACAAAAATACAGATTTGAAGGAGTACATGAACCCTGATGTTTATAGGAACATTTTCAATAATAGCCAAACTATGGGGGTGCCTGGGTGGCTCAGTCATTTAAACATTTGCTTTCAGCTCAGGTCATGATCTCCAGGTCCTGGAATTGAGCCCTGCCTTGGGCTCCCTGCTCAGCAGGGAGTCTGCTTCTCTCTGTCCCTCCTCCTTGCTCATTCTCTCTCTCTCACACACACATAAATAAATAAATAAATAAATAAATAAATAAATAAATAAATAAAAATAAAATCTTTAAAAATAATAATAATAATAGCCAAACTATGGAAAAAAACCTAAATGCCCATCAACTGATGAATGTGATATAAAATAAAGATGTGGTATCTATATACAATGGAATATTACTCAGTCGTCAAAAAGATTGAAATCTTGCCATTTACAATGATGTAGATGGAGCTCTAGCTTATGCTAGGCAGAATAAGTCAGCCAGAGAAAGACAAATGCCATATGATTTCATATGTGGAATTTAGGAAACAAAACAAATGAACATATCAGAATGGAAAAAAAAGGGGGGGGAAGCAAACCAGAAGAAACTTTTAATGATAGAGAAAAAACTGAGGGTTGATGGAGGGATGGGCTAAATGGGTGATTGGTGTTGAGAAGGGCACTTGTTATGATGAGCAGTGGGTGTTACATGTAAGTGATGAATCCTTAAATTCTACTCCTGAAACCAGTATTATACTCCATGTTAAATAACTAGAATTTAAATACAAATTTGGAAGGAAAAATATACTACTATAAAGAGAATCTGTGAACTTTGAATTTTTTCTTTTAGGATTGTCTTTGCAAGTATAGAAATACAAATTATTTTTGTGTATTGATTTTATATCTTGCAACTTTGCTGAATTTACTTATTAACTGTAACAACTCACCAAAATCTGATCAGATTCACTAACCCTTGTACTTGGATATTTGGGAGACTGACTCCTCCCAAGAATGTACTCATGCCCTCAGACCTGGCTAAACAGGATAGCCTGGGCCATCCTCTGCCTCAGTGAGGTTCTTGCAGAATGCATCATTACCTCCAGGTCCTTGGCTCTGACATGAGCCATGGAATCATGTGTGACATTGACCTGAATGTCCTACCAATATAAACTACTTCTGCTCTTCTCTTTATTGCATTCAATTTTACCAGTGGTCTTTAGAATGGGGTACAAATACCTAGGTAGTTCTCCAGATGATTCATTTAGATTTGGGAAGAAACTATTAATGGTTCTGTTTCTATTTATTTTTACCTGGAAAGAAAGTGATTAAATTTTGCTAGTATTAAATCTATGGCTTAGTCTATATTAGATCATTGTCAGGACTCCTGGGTGGCTCAGTTGGTTAAGCGACTGCCTTTGGCTCAGATCATGATCCTGGAGTCCCGGGATCGAGTCCCACATCGGGCTCCCTGCTCAGCAGGGAGTCTGCTTCTCCCTCTGACCCTCCTCCCTCTCATGCTCTCTGTCTCTCATTCTCTCTCTCGCAAATAAATAAAATCTTAAAAAAAAAAAAAAAGATCATTGTCAGTTACAGTGTGAGGAGTGTGAGGGGAGGGGAGGCTCTGCAATGTGAAAGGATCAGCCATATGACCACACTCATGAAGGCCCACTGCATCACCAAATACTGTAGTGTGTGTTCAATCGTGTGTATACAAATGATACAATCTCTTTTTAAACAAACTAGCCCTCCCCAAAATGGAAACATATCTTATAACAGTTACTGCAAAATGTCAGTTAAAAAATAATATGCAAAATCAAGGCAACCAATTTTTTTTCACATCTATTTTTCTCCTTCAAATATGAGCTCTTTGTCAACAAAAAATACCCAATAAAAAAATGAAAACAGTGGCAAAGTAATCAGATCTGGCATGAAGCAGGGAGAATAAATTAGAAATTGTTATAATATGAAATATTAAATTATGTACATTTTTGTTGGTGATCAACCTCTCTGTACACTGTGGCTAGGATGTTAGCTAGTAATATTGGTACATGTATACATATTTACAAAAAAGAAGTACGTATGTATTTGGAAATATTGAGGTTTTTTCAATACTTCACTCAATAGAGTGAATGATCAAAGAAATTTGAAAATTACTAATTTTGAAAATAATCTGTTGGCCTATTCCAAGAGTTCTGCTGTAATTCCTGATAAAAAGCAAAATTTGGTTTAGTAGCACATTACTTTTCATCACTCCTTGCCACTTCTCCCCCATCCCTTCTCCATTGTTGAGTAGAGTAAGTCAGGCTAATTGCTTATTGGTCATCGTTGTGATGTGAAGTCCCCACATGCCTAAATAGAGAAAAGTTCATCACAAATGTTCTGTGATTTATAATCAGAACATATCACACACCATTTACCCAACCAGGGGGCTAAAGAAAATCCCACAGTGCTATCACTTGTTCCCCTCTCTCTTCACTGGGATTCTTTTTCAGTTTTTAATAAAATTTGAGGTTCAAAATTTACAGAAAAGATGTGAAGATAGACCGAGTTCCCACATACTTCACATCCAATTTCCCTATTATTAATGTCTTAAGTTAGTATGGTACATTTTTTATAACTAGTGAACCAACATCAACATGTTATTAGTAACTAAAGTCCATAATTTATTCAAATTTCCTTAGTTTTCATCAAATGCTATTTTTCTGCTCAAGGGCCCCATCCAGGATACCACATTATATTCAGTTATCATGTCCCCTTGGGCTCTTCTCAGCTGCGGCAGTTTCTTAGATTTTCCTTGTTTTGGATGATCTTGACAATTTTGAGGAGTACTGGTCAGGTATTTAGTAGACTGTCCTTTCATTGAGATTTTCCCCATGATTAGACTGAGGTTATAGGTTTTTAGGAGAAAGGCCACAGAGATAAAGTGCCTTTCTTATCACATACAAAGGTACATACTACCAACATGAAATACTATTCCTGCTGATTTTGGTCACCTGGATAATGTAGTTTCATCAGATTTCTCCACTACACAGTTATTCTTTTTTCCCCTTTCTATAATGTACTCTTTGGAAGGAAGTTATGTGATGCACACAGCCCTTATTTTCAGGGTCAAGAGTTATGCTTCCCTTCTTTGATGCTGGAGTATCTACATAAATCATCTGGAATTCTTCTGCATGGAGATCTATTGTCTCCCATTTATTTATTATGTCATTTATTTATATCAGTATGGACACATGGAAATTTATTTTATACTTTGAGTATCCAATATTCCCTTATTTATTTTCATGCTCAATTTGTTCTAGTTTTACTCAGTAGGAGCTCTTATCAGTTGTCATCAGCATGCCTTTGACATATTACCATTGCTGGAGTAATTTAACAATTGTTTTTATTACGCTTCTGCCATGATGAAGTAATTGTCTCAACATTAGGTAGCAAGAACATATGTTTCTTTCAAAACTGTGAGTTTTAATTTTTTTCTGCAAGCAGTGATAGCTTGCAGACTTCACAGCTATGAATCATCCAATAACAGGTGTATGCAAAGAGCAATGTTGTTTTTTAATGGTATTAAAAATCATTCAGAAATGAATCTTTCCTCTCATTCAGGCTGGAAGTCCAAACCAATATGAGAATGTCCTATGCATAGGGATGCCTAAGGAACAGAGAGCCATCCTTGCAATATTAAGGTTTTTCTGATGGCACCTCCATTGAAGCAAATTTCCAAGCCACTGGATTTCTGGAAACTCAGTAATTTTGCTGCCTTGACAAAGGGAGAAAGGGGATACTGGTAAATCACACACCCTGCCCCCAGAACCACAAACAATTACTAAACATAAATAGTGGCTTAGATTGGGTTAGGGGCTTTTCCTTGACCTGTGAGAATGGGAATAGGGAATAGGCTGAGCAGGATAATGAGAAGCTCAGTCTTATATTGAAATATTTCTTCTTTCAAGACTACTCTGAAGTAAAGGGGGAAGTTCACAATGACTTCCAGTTTGAAAGCCTCCCTTTCATTCAGGTAATTGTTCAAAACAATATTCACTGACCACCCACTTCATGCCAGGCATGGGGTTATGCCAGAGGCATATGAGAATGTAGAGAATTCAGCCCATCCTCAAGAGTCTGCCACAATGCTCCTTAAATGTGAGGTAACCAACATGTTTTTTGTAAATTGAATGAATGAATAGGAACATGCACATATGACTGAATAAATAAGAGAAGGAAAAACATGATGTGGGAGATAGACCTGCTTTACTAGTTGATATACCCTATGACAATACATTTGAGTTGATTTTTGTACAGGATGTGACATAAGGATCCAGTTTGACTCTTCTACATGTGGATATCCAGTTTTTTAAATATCATATATTGAAGTGTCTATTCTTTCTCCATTATGTGTTCTTGGCACCCTTGCTGTAGATCAGTTGTTCGTAGATACATAGATTTATTTCTGGGCTCTCTATTCTATTCCATTAGTCTATATGTCTGTCTTTCTGCTGATACTATACTGTTTTGATTATTGTAGCTTTGGGATATATTTTGAAACCAGGAAGTGAATACTTCCAGCTTTGTTCTTGCTAAAGATTGCTTTAGCTATCTGAGGTCTTCTGTTGTTGCTTTATATTTTAAGAATACTTTTTCTATTTCTGTAAGGAATGCCATTAGAATTTTTTATTATGTTATTTTAGTCACCCTACAGTACATCATTAGTTTTTGATGTAGTGTTCCATGATTCATTGTTTCCGTATAACACCCAGTGCTCCATGCAATACGTGCCCTCCTTAATAACCATCACTGGCTAACCCATCCCCACAACCCCCTCCCCTCTAAAACCCTTAGTTTGTTTCCCAGAGTCCATAGTCTCTCATGGTTCATCTCCCCCTCTGATTCCCCCCTCTTCATTTTTCCCTTCCTTCTCCTAATGTCCTCCATGCTATTCCTTATGTTCCACAAATAAGTGAACCCATATAATAATTGACTTTCTCTGCTTGACTTATTTCACTTAGCATAATCTCCTCCAGTTCCAACCATGTTGATGGAAAAGTTGGGTATTCATCCTTTCTGATGGCTGAGTAATATTCCATTGTATATATGGACCACATCTTCTTTATCCATTCATCTGCTGAAGGGCATCTTGGCTCTTTCCATAGTTTGGCTATTGTGGACATTGCTGCTATGAAAATTGGGGTGCATGTGCCCCTTCTTTTCACTACATCTGTATCTTTGGGGTAAATACTGAGTAGTGCAATTGCTGGGTCATAGGGTAGCCCTATTTTTAACGTCTTGAGGAAACTTCACACTGTTTTCCAAAGTGGCTGTACGAACTTGCATTCCCACCAACAGTGTAAGAGGGTTCCCCTTTCTCCACAACCTCTCCGACCTTTGTTGTTTCTTGCCTTGTCAATTTTTGCCATTCTAACTGGTGTAAGGTGGTATCTCAATGTGGTTTTGATTTGAATTTCCCTGATGGCTAATGTTCATGTGTCTGTTAGCCATTTGTATGTCTTCTTCAGAGAAGTGTCTGTTCATGTCTTCTGCCCATTTTTTGACTTGATTATTTGTTTTTTGGGTGTTGAGTTTGAGAAGTTCTTTATAGATCTTGGATACCAGCCCTTTATCTGTAGTGTCATTTGCAAATATCTTCTCCCATTCTGTGGGTTGCCTCTCTGTTTTGTTGACCATTTCCTTTGCTGTGCAGAAGCTTTTTATCTTGATGAAGCCATTAGAATTTTGATAGGGGTTGCATCAAATCTGTAGATCACTGTGGGTAATATGGACATTTTAACAATATTAATTCTTTCAGTCCATTAACATGGATGTCTTTCCATTTACCTGTGTCTCCTTTAATGTTCATTACTTTTTTATACTTTTCATTGTGTAGATCCTTCATCTCTTTGGTTAAGTTTGTTTCTAAGTATTTTATTCTTTTTGTTGCCAAGGTGAATGGGATTGCTTGCTTAATTGCCTTTTTGAATAGTTCATTGTTTGTGTGTAGAAATGTGACTGCTTTTTGTATGTTGGTTTTGTATCCTGCACCTTTACTGAATTAACTTATTAGTTCTAATTATGTGTGTGCATGTGTGTGTGTAGCCTGTAAGGTATTCTGCATATATGATCATGTCATCTGCAAACAGAGATCATTTTACTTCTTTCTTTCCAATGTCAGTGATGTTTATTTATTTTTCTTATCTAATTGCTCTAGCTAAAATTTCCAGTACTATGTTTAATAGAAGAGGTGAAAGTGGCACCCTTGCCTTATACTGGCTTTTAGAGGAGTTTTCAGTTTTTCCCCTTTGATTATGATGGAGCTTTTCATAGATAACCTTTATTGTGTTGAAGTAAGTTCATTCTATACCTATTTTGTCAAGTTTTTAAAATCATGAATGGATGTTGAGTTTTGTCAAATATTTTTTCTCTATTATGATGACCATATTTTTTTTCTTTCATTTTACTAATGTGGTGTATTACATTGATTAATTTGCTTATGTTGAACCATCCTTGCATTCCAAGCATTAATACATTTTGGTCATGGGTATGATCCTTTTAATGTGCTATTGCATTCTGTTGGCTAGTATTTTGTTTAGGATTTTTGCATCTATACTCATCAGAGATATTGGCTTGTAGTTTTCTTTTATTGCAGCTCTTTTGCCTGGTTTTGGTATCAGGATGATGCTGGCCTCAAAAAGATTATTTTATAAATGTTCCTTCTATTTTTCTTGTAGAGTTTAAGAACATTGTTAGTAATCACTGAATGTTTGGTAGAATTCATTCATGAAGTCATCTGGTCCTGGGCTTTTCTTTGTTGGGAAGTTTTTAATGATTGATTAAATCTCCTTATTTGTTAGTTGTCTATTCACGATTTCTAATACTTCTTAATTTGATTTTTTAGACTATATGTTTCTAGGAATTTATCCATTTCTTCTGTGTTGTCCAATTTTTTGGCATATAATTGTTCATAATAGTCTCCTATGATTTTTTTTTTCTGAGACATCCATTGCAATGTCCCTCTTTCATTCCTGATTTTACTTATTTGAGTCTTCTCTTTTTCTCTTAGTCCAGCTAAGGGTTTGTCTGTTTTGTTGATCTTTTCATAAAACAGTTTTACTTTTTTTTTTCTATTCTCTACTCGATGTATTTCCTTTTTTTTTTTTTTTAAGATTTTATTTATTTATCTGACAGGGAGAGAGAGCACAAGCAGGGGGAACAGCAGGCAGAGGGTGAGGGAGAAGCAGGCTCCCCACCAAGCAGGGAGCTTGATGTGGGGCTCAATCCCAGCACCTTGGGATCATGACCTGAGCCAAAGGCAGACACTTAACTGACTGAGCCACCCACGTGGCCCTACTCGATATATTTCTGCTCTAATCTTCACCTTATTCTTCCTTTTGTTAACTTTGTGCTTAGTTTTATTTTCCTCTAGTTCGTTGAGGTGTAAAGTTATGTTTTATTTGAGACATTTCTTCTTTCTTAATGTAGGCATTCCACACTATAAACTTCCCTTTTAGTATACTTTGTTGTACCCCATAGTTTTTGCATGTTGTGTTATCATTTTCATCTGTCTTGACATATTTTTAAATTTTCCTCTTGATTTCATTTTTGACTCAATTGTTTTTCAAATGATATTGTTTAGTTTCCACATATTTGTGAATTCTTCTGTTTTCTTAAAGTTATTGATTTCTAATTCCATGACATTGTGGTCAGAAACACTTGGAATGATTTTGATTTTCTTAAATGTGTTAAGACTTGTCTTGTTGCCTAATATGTGATCTATCATGGAGAATGTTCCATGTGTACTCGAGAATAATGAGTATTTTGCCGCTGTGTGGAAAATTTTGTGTATGTCTGTTGTGTCCATTTGAACTATAGTGATGTTCAAACCTGTTTTCTTATTGATTTTCTGTCTGAATGTTCTATAATCACTGGAAGTATGGTATTGAACTTTCCTATTATTATTATATTTCTGTCAATTTCTCCCTTCAGGTCTGTCAATATTTGTTTTACATTTGTAGGTGCTCTGATATTGACTGTGTATACACTTATAATTTTTATATCTTCCTGTTGAATTGACTCTTTTTTGTGTATATGATATCCTTATTTGGCTCTAAAGACAATTTCAACATAGACTATTTTGTCTGATATAAGTATAGCCAGCCCTGGTTTTTTGTTGTTGTTGTTGTTTTTGTTTGTTTGTTTGTTTGTTTTGGTTATCATTTGCATGGCATATCATTTTCCATCCCTTAACTTTCAACCTATGTATGTCCTTAAGTCTAAAGTGAGTCTCCAAAAGCTATCTTGAGGAAAAACAAAGTTGGATGCATTTTACTCCTGATTTCAAACTATTAAAAAGCTATAATAATCAAACAGTATGATACTGGCATAAAAACAGACATGTAGATACATGGAACAAAATAGCCCAGAAATAAATCCCCACATATTTGATGAATTATTTTATGACAAAGGACAAAAATATGCAAAAAGGGAACAAGTCTCTTCAATGAATGGAGTTAGGAAAAATTAACAGCTACATGCAAAAGAATGAAACCAGACCACTATCTTACACCATACACAGAAACTAACTCAAAGTGAATTGCAGACTTGAATGTGACCATGAAACCATGAAACTCCTAGAAGAAAGTATAAGCATTAATATCTTTGACAAGGGTCTTGGCACTGATTTTTTGGGCTTGACACCAATACAAAAACAACAAAAGCAAAAATAAACAAGTGGGACCACATCAAACTAAAACACTTATACACAGCAAAGGAAACCATCAACAAAATGGAAAAGCAACCTAATGAATGGGATAAAATATTTGTAAACCGTCTATCTGATAAAGGGTTAATATCCAAAATATAAAGAACTCATACAACTGAATAGCAAAAAAAAAAAAAAAAAAAAAAAAAATCCAATTTGAAAGATCTGAATTGATGTTTTTCCAAAGAAGACATACAGATGGCTAACATGTATATGAAAAGATGCTCAACATCACTAATCATCAGGGAAATGCAAATAAGAACCACTATGAGATATCACCTCACACCTGTTAGAATGGCTATTACTAAAAAGACAAGAAATTTTTTTATAAGGTTAGGCAGAAAGAGGAACTCTTGTACTTTGATGGTGGGAATGTAAATTGGTGCAGCTTCTATGAAAAACAGTATGGAGGTCCCTCAAAAACTTACAAATAGAACTATCATATGATTCAGCAATTCAACTTCTGGGTATTTATTCAAAGAAAGTAAAGCATTAACTCAAAAATATATTAGCAGTCCTATGTTTATTCAGCATTATTTACTAATGAAGATATGAAAACAACCCAAGTGTCCGTTGATGAATGAGGGGTTAAAGAAAATGTGAGATATATATACATAGTAATATTAATATATAAAAATAACAATAATATATAAATTATTTAGCCATAAAAAAGAATGAAATATTGCCATTTGTAACAACATGGATGATCCTTGAGGGTATTATGCTAAGTGAAATAAGTCAGACAGAGAAAGACAAATACTGTATGATCTATTTATGTGAAATCTTAAAAAAAAATTTTTAAAAACCAGCAAGCTCATATATACAGAGAATGGATTGGGGTTGCTAGAGGTAGGAGGTGGGGGATGGGTGAAATCGATGAAGGGAGTCAAAAGGTACAAGCAATCACTTATAAAATAAATAAGTCATGGTGACTTAGTGATAATAGTTAATAATTATCACATAGTGATTGATAATAGTTAATAATACTATCGTACATATTTGAAAGTTTCTAAGAGAGTAAATCTTAAAAGTTCTTATCACCAAAAAATTCTTTATGTATCATGACAGATGTTAACTAGACTTATTGTAATGATTATTTCAAAATATATACAAATATCAAATCATTGTGTCATACACGTGAAAAATAAACTTTTGGTTTTATGATGCAAACTAGCAAAAAGCAAAAATTAAAAAAAAAAACATATTTGATTTGATTCTGGTGTTGTTTGGTTCTGACTTTAGAATAATACATATTTGTTAAAGGAAACTAAAAATGTAGAAGAAAGAAAAAAAAACAATTTAATATCAACTATGGTCCCAAACCAATGGTAACTCTTGCTGCCTCTTTGTTTCTGTATCTTGTCAAATTTTTCTGCAGATATATTTGTTTGTGCATGGAAGGGTGGGAGTTATAAACTGAGATTATAACTTATACTGTGTCATATAAACATTTTTTTCTTCAATATTATATAATGACCATTTCTCTAGCTCATTAACATTTTTCTCTAACATTTTTAAAGACTATATAGTATCATAAAGCATGTATATACTATAATTTGTATTTTTATATAATTTTTCTTATATATATTTTCTTACTTTTATATAAATTTTATTTTCTTTCTTTAACATCTTTATAAGTAAATATATATAACATATAACAACATAATATCCATCTTTATAGGTAAATTTTGACATGTCCATGATTTCCTTTAAAAATCCTATAAGAGGGTGCCTGAGTGGCTCAGTTGTTAAGCATCTGCCTTCGGCTCAGGTCATGATCCCAGGGTCCTGAGATCGAGTCCTACATTGGGCTCCCTGCTCAGCGGGAAGCCTGCTTCTCCCTCTCCCACTCCCGCTGCTTGTGTTCCTGCTCTCGCTATCTCTGTCTCTGACAAATAAATAAATAAAATCTTTAAAATAAATAAATAAATAAATAAATAAATAAATAAATAAATAAATAAAAATCCTATAAGAAATTGATGTGCCTGGGTGGCTCAGTTGGTTAAGCACTGATTCTTGGTTTTGGCTCAGGTCATGATCTCAGAGTCATGAGATCCAGCCCTATGTTGGGCTCTGTGCTCAGTGTGGAGTCTGCTTGAGATTCTCTCTCCCTCTCCCTCTTTCGCTCTCACTAATGCTCGCTTTCTCTCCCTCTCTCTCAAATAAATAAATAAATCTTTAAAAATCCTATGAGAAATTTTAATTACAAAATATAAAAATAAATTTTTAAAAAATAAATTGAGTCTCTTGGGTGGGGATTGAGTAAGGGAATCAAAATGTACAAACTCCTGATTATAAAATAAGTCATGGGGATATAATGTATAACATGGTGGTCACTGTTAACAATATTGTGTTGCATATTTAAAAGTTCCTGAGGGAATACATCTTAAAAGACTTCATCCAAGGAATAACTTCTTGTAACTATGTGTGATGATGGGTGTTAACTAAAGTTATTGTGGCGATCATTTTGCAATATATACAAATATGAAATCATGTTGTACGCCTGAAACATAGTATGTTGTGTCAATTCTACCTCAGTAAACTGGATGAATGAAGAGACAAACAAGGAAACACACAAGAAAATAAGTAAGTAAATAAATAAGTAGAGTGTCTCTTGTAGACATTGTATGGGTAGAGCCTTTATTTTTAGTCCATTGAGCCACTCTATGCCTTTTGATTGGGGAGTTTAGTCCATTTACATTTAAAGTAATTATTGATAGATGAGAGCTTATTATTGCAGAATTGTTAATTGTTTTCTATCTGTTATGCAGTTGTTTTGTCCTCTTTTGCTATCTTTATATTTGATGGGATTATTTGGTAGTGATTTACTTTGATTCTTTTCCATCTTTTGTATAGCTACTATGTTTTCTTTTTATTTGTCATTACCTTGTGGTTTGAACAAAATATCATGTAATTATAAGCATCTATTTTAAGTTAATAACTGAATTTTAATCACATACAAAAAAACTCTACACTTCTCTGCCCCACATACACACACACACACACTCTATGCTCTTGTATTCAGTGTTTGCTTCTTTTTTTATTGTGTATACACTAACAAGTTTTTGTCTTTTAACTTTTACATTAGAATTAAAACTAATTTATGCACCACCATTACTTTGTTACATTACTCTGTACTTGCCTATATATAGCTATCATTACCAGTGAGACATGTTTTCATGTTTCTGTAGCATGCGTTTGTTTCAATTTGAAGAACTCCCTTCAGCATATCTTGAGGATAGGTCTCATGGTAATGAACTCCCTTGGTTTTTATTTGTCTGGGCCATTAGCTTTCCTTCATTTCTAAATAAGAAGTTTAAGAGATAGTTTTGCTAAGTACAGTATTTTTGATTGGGAGGGATTTTTTTTCTTTCAGTACTTTGAATATATTATCTCACTCTCTCCTGGCCTGCGAGGTCTCTATTGAGATACACATCGTTTGTCTTATCAGGATTCCCATATGTGAGGAGTCACTTTTCTTTTGCCACTCTCAAAATTTTCTTAATCCTTGACTTTTGATAATGTCGTTATACTGTCTCATTGTAATCTTCTTTAATTTGATCCTACTGGGGATCCTTTAAGTTCCATGAATCTGGATGTTTATTGCTCCCAAAATTTGGGAAGTTTTCAACCATTATTTCTTTAAATGAGCTTTCTTCTCATTCTTTCTCTTTTCTCCATCTGAGATTCCCTTAATGTACATCTTGATTTTTCTGATAGTTTCCCATAAAACTCATAGGCTTTCTCCACTTTTTTACATTTTCTTTTCTTTTTTCTCCACTGACTGGATAATTTTAAATGACTTGTCTTCAGGTCCACTGAATTTTTTAGTCTAAAATCCAGTTGTTTGGCATTGTTTTGTTTTGTTTTGTTTTTTGCTTGATCAAGTCTTATATTGAAGTTCTCTGCTGCATTTTTCATTTTGTTCATTGTATTCTTCAGCTCCAGAATTTCTATTTGGCTCTTTTTTTATCTTTTCTATCCTTTTGTTGAATTTCTTATTTTGTGCATGTATTGTTTTCCTGATTTTGTTGCATTATTTATCTGTGTTCTTTCATAATTCACTGAATTTCTTTAAAATAATTATTTTAACTCTGTCAGGCAGTTCATAGAGATTCATTTCTTTGGGATCAGTTTTCAGAAATTTATTGTGTTCCTTTGGTAGTATCATGTCTCCTTAATTTTTCATGTTCCTTATAGCCTTGCTTTGGTGGCTGTTCATTTGAAGAAGAAGTAAGCTCTCCAGACTTTAAGGACTGGCTTCAGTGAGTATAGACCTTCGTCTATGAGTGGGCACAAGAGCACTGTCTAAATGGGGTGTATAACAGTGCCAGGTCTGGGGACATGCAAGTACAACAGTTCCATGGGCATTTGGGGACACCATTTCTAGAAAAACATGGTAGTCCTGGGCAGAGGAATGAAAGGCTCTGGCTTCAGCTCTGGGAAGACAGCAGTGGTGGTGGCTCTGCCTCCAGGACTGTGCAACAATGGCTCCAGCTCCAGCGGAACATAATAGCATAGACTCCAGCAGCTTCATCTACTGAGGTTAGTGTCAGCATCAGCAAAGACTGAAAAGGCTTTTAGCAACAAAAGCTGCAATTGTCTCTGGTGGCAGCAAAAGCTGCTAGGGCTCTTAGTGGCAAAAGCTGTTGGAGTCCTCCTACTCTTTTTTTCTCTCATGGGGGGATGTAGTGGCCAGAGGATTCTTCTTTGTCCCAAGTCGTGCCAGCCTTTTGTATTGAGTGATGAAGGTAAAAAGCTTCTTATGCTTTTCTATGTGGCTATTCTTAGTTTTTATCTTCTACTAGGTTGCTTCAGCTTATTATTTTACTCCAGAACTCTCCCAGAGCTATCTTCATGTATAAGTACTTGTTAAATCATTGTTTTGGTGACGGCAAGAGGGCTGAGGTGTTTTAGTCTACCATCTTGCTGATGTCACTCTTGATACACCCAGTGGTAAGCGAAAATAGGAGGACTTGGAACCACCTGAAAGACACCTAGCCTGGCCTAGGCTGGTTCAAATGGCAAAAAGCATTAGATAAGTAATTTGATTTAGGCCCTATTCAGAGAAATTCCCCCAAAACCAGGGAGAAATTCAGCACTGAATTATAGATTGGCTATGTTATAAACCACAACATCTCCCCTACAAAAAGCCCAGTGAGGGGTGCCTGGGTGGCTCAGTTGGTTAAGCATCTGCCTTCGACTCAGGTCATGATCCCAGGGCCCTGGGATTGAGCCCCACATCAGGCTCCCTGCTTAGCAGGGAACCTCCTTCTCCCTCTTTCTCTGCCCCTCCCCCTGCTTGTGCTCTCTCTCTCCAATAAATAAATAAAATCTTAAAAAAAAAAAAAAGCCCAGTGAAAGCCACTGACACAACAGCTGTAGTCAGAACCTGAGAGCTCAGGCAGCTTTGTCCCCTCAGTGAGCTCTCCCACTCTATGGGCCCCCTGGACCAGCCAAACCCCCTCACCACCCTTTGGCTTCCATGTGCACAAATTAGTCACAATGACATGATATCTAAAGCTGCTGAATTCACAGGGTTCTATGAGATAAAAATAATATTATAATTGTGAAAATACTTCGAAAAAGATCAAACACTTTTATAAAAGATCTTGCATAATAATATTTTTATTAATAATTAAATTTTCATTTGGTCAGTTGCCTCTCTACTGATTTTTCCCATTAGTTTGTATTGAATCTGGAATGAAGAAATGAAGTAAAACGTGCAAAATGTCTAGAACTAGAAGCACATAATTAACAATCACACCAAACCAGAAGATGCTTTGAAAAAGGACTACTGTGCATTAGCAGTCAGCCCAGATTCCCTGGAAGTAACTTATGGAAAGATAAGTGCTAGAATGGAGTGTGCAGTAAAGTCCCCTAAAATGAAATAATTCATAAGAAGTACTTAGAACAGTCCTTGGCACATAGTAAGTGCCCAGTAAATGTTAGCTATTGTTGTTATAAATATTAAAGTCAATTTTACACTCAGGAAGTATCCTATATTTCCTTATATGACACTATTCTCATTTAGGGAGCAGTGAATGATATCCTTTCTGTTGTTTATATCTGCTGTCTTTTTCTTTTTCTTTTTTAATGCTGGAGCCATTATTGCACAGTCCTGGAGGCAGAGCCACCACCACTGCTGTCTTCCCAGAGCTGAAGCCAGAGCCTTTATTCCTCTGCCCAGGACTACCATGTTTTTCTAGAAATGGTGTCCCCAAATGCCCATGGAACTGTTGTACTTGCATGTCCCCAGACCTGGCACTGTTATACACCCCATTTAGACAGTGCTCTTGTGCCCACTCATAGACGAAGGTCTATACTCACTGAAGCCAGTCCTTAAAGTCTGGAGAGCTTACTTCTTCTTCAAATGAACAGCCACCAAAGCAAGGCTATAAGGAACATGAAAAATTAAGGAGACATGATACTACCAAAGGAACACAATAAATTTCTGAAAACTGATCCCAAAGAAATGAATCTCTATGAACTGCCTGACAGAGTTAAAATAATTATTTTAAAGAAATTCAGTGAATTTAGGCTGGTGTGATATCATTAGTATGGGTTTAGGAGTCAGGCGTATCTGAGTTCAATCCCTGCCCTCCCACATGTCAGCTCTGCAACCTTGAGGTAGCCATTTAACCCCAATGAGCCTGTTTACTCCTAGGTAAAAAGGGAATAAATGCAGGTGGTCCTTTCTCCAAAGCTGAGGTTGCTGTTCTCAATCTGCTTCCCTCTGTGTGTCTGCCTCATTTTTATCTCTGCCAGCTCATCTCCCTAATTTATCCCTTGTTAGTGCTCCTTGATATTTCTAGTTTGGCCATGTTCTTAGCTCACCAACATTAGCATTTCTTGCTTCTTATTCAAGAAAGATAGTTTCTCTTTTTCCTCTCTGCACAAATTAGAGGATTTTGCTCTTGGATTATGTACTCAGTTCAGTACCAGCTGGACTTAACTGGTGGAGGAGGGGAGGAAGGAGTGGCATTTGGCAAGGGATATGACTATCTAAGACTATGGGGCTGTGGCCAGCAAAACAGATGAACCATATCTATCCCTTCTACACCCATATCCTCATTTCAACTGTTTCTTTGTCCACTTATGCTCTTGCCTGATTTTCTGCCTTGGACTCTTCCACTTTTTCTTCAAAGATCAGTTCCTATGTCCTTTCCTTCTTGAAATCTTCCCTGAATCCCCCTACCCAGCTAGCCCAATGGCTGCACCATTGTCTGTCATTCCAGAATCCCTTTCACAAGGCATATCTACTTATCTCCCCTGTGGAGCTCTTCGTTGCATAATAGCAGGAACCATGCAAATGCCTGGCACATAAGAGGTGCTCTGTATCACTTGCTTGCTAAGTAGGAAGTGGAGAGTCCATTCTTGCTTCACATCCTATATTCTTGAAGGTATGGAGATTTTAGGTAAGAAGATATAAACTCCAAAAACTTAAAAAAAAAAACTCAAAGAGTGGACAGGCAGGAAAATAGCATGAGGGTGTTGAGAACACAGGAGATAGAGAGGTAAGGGAGAAATTCAAAAGAGGAAATGATTAATACTAAATTAATTCAGTTATTCAAAAAATATTTAGTTAATACCAGCTATAACCCAGACACTTTGCTAAGTAGAGAGATTTTTTGCAATTGCTTTGTCCTGGAGATACACAAAATAATGAAATAGACTATACCTTCAAAAGTCTAATATCAGTGTAAGACTGTTGAATCACAGACCTGTACCTCTGAAACAAATAATACATTATATATTAAAAAAGAAGAAGAAGAAGAAGAAGAAGAAGAAGAAGAAGAACAAGAAGAAGAACAAGAAGAAGAAGAAGAAGAAGAAGAAGAAGAAGAAAACAGGAAGGGAAGAATGAAAGGCAGGGGGGAATTAGAAGGGGAGAGGAACCATGAGAGACTATGGACTCTGAGAAACAAACTGAGGGTTCTAGAGGGGAGGGGGGTGGGGGGATGGGTTAGTCTGGTGATGGGTATTAAAGAGGGTACGTACTGCATGGAGCATTGGGTGTGATACGCAAACAATGAATCATGGAACACTACATCAAAAACTAATGATGCAATGTATGGTGATTAACATAACATAATAAAAAAATATATTCAGAAAAAAAAAGTCTAATATCAGAGGATGAGAATGGGTGATAGTCAAATGGACTAGAAGGGGCTATACTAGGTTTCCAACTATTGGAACAAAGGTCTCTAACTTGTGTCACAAATTGGACCCCACTGCCTCTACTTTTTTATTTTTCTTTTGTGATGGTTAATTTGAGTGACACTGGATTTCTTATTATCTTCGAGCCTTGCCCATTTACTTGGGTGACTGGGGTATAATTAGATAGTGAGATAGGCTTCTTTGCCTTCTTTGCTGTGAAGGACTGATTTGATCTTGTTGTTTGCTTTGTCTCCTGATGCTGGCAACTGATGAGGCTGGCCAGTCTGTAAGCAGTATGCTCAGATCCAGAAGGGAGAGTGGACCTGAAAAACAGGCTGACTGCCTGGTGTTGCCCATCCTAACCCATTAGGGACCACAAGACCACCCAATGAGAAACTTGAGAGCAAACACATCTCATTTGCTGATAATGGTTCCTCAACAATTAAGTGGCATGGGATGGCATAGTGACGAACTGTACACGTAGATACTGAGTTAAAAGTGGACTTTAAAAAGTGCTGCAGTATGAAAATACATGGATGGCATGTACAGTGATAAAGTATAGGTTTTCTAAGCTGTCACATTACTTATGCCCATTAAGCATCATGAACTCAGTAGGCCTGGGAAGAATCTACAAGCCAGACTGGTCCCTGATTTTCATGGTCATGACTTCTGAGATGGCTTCTGATGTCTGTAATAGTAAATGGCACAGGAACATAACTCTAGGGCAGAGGATGCACAAAAGTCTAAGGGAACACAAAGTAGGGACCATCCAGCCAAGCAGAAGAGGGGACTGGAGAACAACACCTCAGGAGACATTGACTTAATCCAAAAGAAGAATTGATTGGGAGTAATCCAGATAAGTCAGAAGTGGGCAGGATGTTTTAGGAAGGTAGCAGAGCCTGTGAAAAGGCATTACAATAGGATATTACATGGTAAATTCAGGAATCTGCAAGGAAACTTTGTATGGCTATTGTTTGTGTGGGAATGGGGGTGATGAAGAGTGAAGCTAAAAAAAAAAGTTTAATGATGGAGAAGTGAGCTGGGTCTCAGAGGGCTTCAAATGCTATACCTAGGAATACCCCAGAGACACTGGGGAGTCACTGAGAGTGTTAAATACAAAAAGAAACAATAATCAATTTGCTTTTGGCAAAGATGATCATTTTAGAAGTTTCAGCTGCAAACAGTTAAAAGTTCTGATTCATTTGATTTAAAAATATCTTACATATAACGAAAAGTCTTGAAATAGTGGTTAGTTAACTCAGCAGCTCAAAAATATCATCAACAACCCAGATTCTTTTTATCTTTTTACTCTATATGTTGGGTTGTTCTCATGTGAGAATTCCTCATGGTTGCAAGGTGGCTGCAATATTTTCAGCCTTTGCACATTTTCACCTAACACCCAGTGCTATTATTTCTTATAGGAAGGACAAAATCTTTCTCAGGCACACACACCCTTTTAGACTTCCCCTTGTGTCTCCTGACCAGATTTGCATCCCACTCTTATGCCTAAATGACTCATTGGCAAGGAATATTGGATTGATATGGTTGACTTATACTAATCCAGACACACTCCTTGAGGCTAGATAGGCCATGGATTCATGGAGAAGGATGAATACCTTAAAAAGATGAATACCTCTTCAAAAGGAAAAGGAGTGGGGTGGCTGTTAAGACCATAAGCTGGGTCTACCACAATCACTTGAGGTGCATCTGCACTGGAGACAGGAACACCTTATTCCTGTTTAAAGGGTTCAAACAATATGTGATGAAGCATCATGTGTGGTAACAGGGGTAAAGAAAAAAAAAGGAAAATTAAGGAGATTTTTAGGGAAATTGGAGAAATCAAGTGACTTTGTGGGAGGATTTGTGCAGACACGCCACCAAGTAGCAGTTGCCTCCATCAGAGCTAGTTTGGCACCCTCACTTTCACATATTTTTAGTAAACTTGAGAAGAGAGAGACATGGCCAGAAGCTGCTTAGTATGAAACCTCCTCAGCAGGAGACTGGAAGCTGCTCAGAAGGCTAGAAGGACCTCAGCCTGGAGGATGCTAACTTGCTGTTTGTTTTATCTAGCAATTTGATAATGACAATCTTGGGAGAACCACTACTACAGGATTTGCAGATAGAGTGCATTCAGCCTCAGAATCTGAATGTATCTATAATTACTGTATGCCATGTGAATGCAGGCAAACACTGTTTACATAAACACAATAAAGACAGGGTTTTCACTGCATGCAATTTACATTAATGAATATAATTTTACTAATACTGTCAAATTCTAACATTTACAAGTGCAAATAGCTTAACCAAGATCAGGTGCATTTGCATCCCATTTGCTTGATTAAGGCAATTTTTGGATTATTCTACTCTCACTCAAACCTAAATCAAATCTTCATTTTAAAAATACCCTTTTTATACAATTTTATTCAGGTTAAATACCAGTTTTCTCCTAGCTCTCATTTTCATAGAGTTAAATGTGTAAATATGACTGAACTTCCCCTTTTTTCCTGATTACCAGGGGCAGGAAGCATAGATTTCTCTGTCGTAGCTGTAAGAACCTGACTGCAAAATTGGCTATAAAAAGGTGCTAAAAACGTCAGAAGTCTTCTACAATGCATAAGGGAAACCCGGAGCCCATGTGATATGTGAACTCCACAGTTCCTAAGGGACACCTTTAGTTTGGGGAACAAATAAACCCAATTGACTCCAAGTATCTGGTGTAACATGGCGACCACAATTAAAGTCAGTCCATACAAATTAAAATAACAGAAACTAAGAGATTTCAACTGTAATTTATTTCACTTTTGTCTTCTCTTCAGTGAAGATACAAACCCATGCTTCTTGCAGGAACATTTTACTTCAAAATGCCATTTTGCTTAGAATACAAGTGAGATTTTTTTTGTATGTGACAAGTAATTCATGTCCCCTTGCCTGGAGTCAGACACACATTCTGCTGCCATCTGTGAAACCATTCTCAAAACATAATCTGAGCCAGCCTAACAGCTATAAATAGCTCCTCTCCACTCTGGGTAGCAACATTGTGTTGGGACAATATGTTTCTCCATAATTGCATCTAATTTCTTCGGCCACACACAAATTCAGTTGTTAAACACTCAGTTTGTTTTCAATGTAGGCAGTGGTTATTTTTGGTGTTAGTACTTGCTGTGAAAAGGAGAAAACCCATTAGGAATAAATGCTTGCTTTTATAACATACCATCAAGAATGGCAAAATTTTAGTCCAAGAGGATAAAGGGAAAAGGAGGCCAAATACACTCTATCAAGTGCATTTCTGGATGATACAATAGAAAGATGCTGAGGTAGGGCTAGAGTGGGGACACTTCCATGATCCAGACAAATGTGCTGGATGGCCACATGTCTTAGAGTCCAATGCCAATTGCACACTGCAGAAAGCTGAGTGCAGAGAGGCATTCCTTCAGCACAGAGTGCAGATTCTCTGTTTCTCCTATACCCTGTGGTGCAGAGTACTTATGGGCAAAATAATCTCCCAAGCAGAGGGATTGATAGCAAGAAAATGATGATTATTCACCTCCCCTGGGTCTCCTGCAAGGACCAGGAATTGCTTATTTATCTGTAGTGATGGTTCTACTCTGCCTCCTCTGCAAGCTCCACAAGCTCAGGCAAGCATATTGCAACACCTCCCTCAGCACAAACAAACACAAAACAAAGCCAGACCCCCAGGTATGAGACCCCCTTCTCAACATCTGTGTTTCTGTGGAGGTGACCCTCCATTGCCAGGTCATTCTCAATCTGGGGTCACTTTCTATTCGCTCCATTTATTACTCTAATTTCTTCTGTATATTCACTGTTTTCCAACTGCCTCTCATCCCTACCTAAAAACATGCTCAACTCCCTCCATCTTAAAAAAATGAGATTTCCCTCTATCTGTGGTTCCTTCTAATTATACTCCTATTTCATTCCCTATTAAACCCAGATTTTATTTATTCATTCATTTCTTTATTCAATAAATAGTTATTGAACATCTCTGTGTTGGACATTTTTCTGGATTTGGAGGACATGGGTAAATACACTGCCCTGTGGAACTTGCATTACAGAGGGGAAAGCAGACACCGCCCCACCTGCTCCTGCCTAGATCCATTAGGACACCAGCTCGTTAGATAAGACACCCAAAGCACAAACAACAAAAGAAAAAATAGACAAGTGGGCCTTCTTCAAAATTAAAAGCTTCTGTCCTTCAAAAAAAAACTAATCAAGAAAAGAAAAGATAGCACAGAGAATGGGAAAATATATTTCTTTCTTTTTTTTTAAAGATTTTATTTATTTATTTATTTGACAGAGAGAGACAGCGAGAGAGAGAACACAAGCATGCGGAGTGGGAGAGGGAGAAGCAGGCTCCCCGCTGAGCAGGGAGCCCGATGTGGGGCTCAGTCCCAGGACCCTTGGATCATGACCTGAGCCAAAGGCAGACGCTTAATGACTGAGCCACCCAGGCACCCCAAGAGAGTGGAAAATATATTTCAAACCATCTGAAAAGGGACTTGCATTGAGAATATATAAAGAACTCTTACAACTTACTAACAAAACAACAACTCAATTAAAAATAGGTAAAGGAATAAAAAAGGATGAGATCTTGCCATTTGCAAAAACATGGG
The DNA here is from genome assembly GCF_004348235.1 of Phoca vitulina. NCBI lineage: Eukaryota > Metazoa > Chordata > Mammalia > Carnivora > Phocidae > Phoca > Phoca vitulina. The sequence continues at coordinate 110,641,343 of NW_022589704.1, forward strand.
TAGACCTAAAGAGTATTATACTGAGTGAAATAAGTCAAAGACAAATACCATATGGTTTCACTTATATGTGAAATCTAAAAAACAAAACAAAACAAAAAAAAATGAATAAACAAACAAAGAAAAAAACAGAATCAGACCTGTAGATACAAAGAACAAACATGATTCCTAGAGGGCAGAGCGGGGGGAGGGATGGGCAAAATAGATATGTGGGAGGGGGAGGTACAGGCTTCCAGTTACGGAATGAATAAGTACAACATAGGGATACCATTGTGATATATGGTAGCTACACTTGTGGTCAGCGTGGTGTAACATATAAACTTATTAAATCAATATGTTGTACACCTGAAACTAATATAACATCGTGCATCAACTATACTCAAATTTTTTAACTTAAAATCAATAACAATGGGCAAAGGATTTGAATACATATTTCTCCATAGGAGATACACAAATGGCCATAAGCACAATTAAAAGGTGCTTGACAACATTAGTCATCAGAGAAATGTAAAGCAAAATCACAATGGGATACCACTTCATAGACACTAGGATGACAAAAATCAAAATGACATACAATAACAAGTATTGTAAAGGATGTGAAAAAATTGGAACTTTCACACATTGGTGGTTGGAATGCAAAATGGTATACCTACTTTGAAAAAAATTGGCAGTTCTTTAAATTGTTAAATATAAAGTAATGCGATATCACCTCACACCTGTCAGAATGGCTAAAATCAACAACACAAGAAACAGCAAGTGTTGGCAAAGATGTGAAGAAAAAGAAATCCTTGTGCACTGTTGGTGGGAATGCAAACTGGGGCAGCCACTGTGGAAAACGCTATGGAGGTTCCTCAAAAAAGTTAAAAATAGAACTACCCTAGATCCAGTAACTGCACTTCTAGTTATTTATCTAAAAAACACAAAAACATTAATTCAAAGGGATACAGGCACCCTTATGTTTATACATTATTTACCATAACCATATTATGGAAGCAGTCCAAATGTCCATCAATAGATGAATGGATAAACATATGGTGTGTGTGTTACGGGGGGGTAGGGGGTGCTGTGTGTGATGGAATATTATTCAGCCATAAAAAGGAATGAAATCTTACCATTTGCAACAGCATGAATGGAGCTAGGGAGTATAATGCTAAGCAAAAAAAGTCATCAGAAAAAGACACCATATGATTTCACTCATATGTAGAATTTAAGAAACAAAACAAATGAACAAAAGGAATAAAAAGAGACAAACCAAAAAACAGACTTAACTATAGAGAACAAATTGATGGTTACCAAAGGGGAGGTGGATGGGTGATGGGTGAAATAGGTGAAGGGAATTAAGAGTACAGTTATCTTGATGAGCATTGAGTAATATATGGAATTGTTGAATCACTATATTGTATACCTGAAACTAATAGAACACTGTATATCAACTACATTGGAATTAAAATTTTTAAAAAAACACATAAAGTTACCATATGGCTGGATACATGCTCAAAAGAAATGAAAATGCTTGTCTACACAAAAATGGGTACCCAAATTTTCATAGAAGCATTACTCATTATAGACAAAATATATAAATAACCCAATGTCCATCAGATTATGAATAAACTATGGTATATCAACACAATAGGATATTATTCTGCCATGGAAAAAAAAATGAAGTACTGACACATGCAACTACATGGATGAAGCTTGAAAACATTATGCTATGTAAAAGAAATCAGTTATGAAAGACCATATATTGTATGATTTCATTTACATGATATATCCAGAATTGGTAAAATCTACAGAAACAGAACATAGATTAGTGGATACCTAGGGTTGGGGATGAGATGGAGGGGGTAAGTGACTATGAATAGGTACAAGGTTTCTTTTTGTTTAGATTATAATGTTCTAAACTGAGAGTGCTGATGACTATACAACTCTGTGAATACACTGAAAACCATTAAATTATACACTTCAAATGAGTGCATTTTTTGGTATGTGAATTATATCTCAATAAAATTATTTAAGAAAAGAAAATCTATAGTCCCTGCTAGTTTGCTAGATAAAATACAAGATGCCCAATTAGATAAACAGTTAGATTTAAAAAAAGACATTTGGGGTATGTTCCAAATATTTTATGGGACACATTTGCACAAAAGAATATTAACTTTTTTATCAGAAATTCAAGTGTCACTGGTAGTTCTATATCTTATTTGGCAATCCACAATGGGATCTTATAGGACGTCTTCAGTGGGCTGAGGGGTGGGATTAGTGGTAAGAGTGCGGAGGGGAGTTGGAGAGGTTTCGTATGAGATTAGCCTGGAAAACTAAATAGAACTCAAACAGTGGAAACTTCTTATTTTGAAGCTTAGCAGTTTGACTTTCATTAGTGATGGAAGAAGTTTAGAGTCAGCTGGTTCAGCTCAAGCCATGTACAGAGAACCCTATGTCCATAGCAATCTGCAGCCTCCTATCTTGCTGATAGTTGTGTTTGATGAAATTGCAAGTAGAAGGAACTAGTTTGGAAGACAAGTGACTCTTGCCTCCATCTAGGTTAATTTCACAAGAACTCACACTAGGGCAAAGATAATTGAAAGGGAAAGAAGGAGGCGATGACATGGGACATCGCAGATGTGGAGATGAAAGTATTCTGTGGTTGATTAGATGTGAGAAGCTGGAAGTTAGAAATCTTGAAGTTTCCAAGTCTTAATGACAAAGAGAGTAAGGCAAACACTAATGGAGATTTAAAAAAAAAAAAAAAAAGCAAGAATACATGTGAGGAAGAGGAGGCAGAATGGTTTTAAGGTTTTAGAGTATAGATTGGTAGCTTTTAGCACATAAGTGGCAACAAACCATAGATATGAATGTAAGCCCAAGAATAATAGAAAAAAAGATCAAGGGCTAGACTTGGATATGCTTCCATCCACTGGATGGCTGAAGGAACGTTATTTGTGCAAGTGGTTGGAAGGACAGGCAGAGAATTTAATCAGAGCTGAGGATCAAGGAAATTGAAGAAAAAGGAGGGGTTTTTAATGTTATAACAATTGCGACATATGTCAAAGAGAAGTCTCACAAATTAGAGTTAAAATATGTCTTTTGCTGTTGGAAGATGAGGATTAATTTTATGTAAATTGTGGCAGGGATGGAGAAGTTTGTGCAGATGAAGAGAAGCCAGAAAGGCAGAAGTGCCCAAGAGAAGCAGAGACAGAATTTCAGGAAGTGGCGGTTGCTCCAGGAGAGTCAAATGAGATGCTCAGGTTGTTGAAGATCTCATATTATTCTTATCTTCTCTTACCAAGACCCCAAACAAGACTGAGGTCAAAAGCAGTCTTCACTCCATGTTCCACTGCTTTTCCTGCCCCTCTAGACCTGAGTTAAGCACTCTTCTAATGCCAACACTCTGTCCGTGGCTAGCCTTCATCATGGGAAGATTCTGGACAAGCAAAGCCAATCATACCCCCATGTTAATAGTCATCCTCGGTAATCCTGCTGGGTACTGCAGGGATCACACAATTCACTCAAGCCTGTATGATGGAGTCAAGCAATACCACTCCAGAGTTCTAAAGAATCATAGGCTGATTAAAGAAAAATTTAAAATGAAGGAGTGTTTTATTGCTGGTAATATCCTCAGGCAGGGACAGCAGCTTCCAAAGTTCTGAACAGCTAGAGTAGCCCATCTTTGAGGTTACCACAGAATGTAGCTAAGACAAAAAGTAGAACACATTCAGACAACAAAACTCATAGGTGAATGGTCTAATATTCCAGGTCCAATTTCCATGAAGTGGACTGACATTGAGTTTATTTTCAAATTACATAGGCTTGCCTGGATTTGATTTAGTTATGAGGTAGATCAGAGCATTACAAACAGGAACATCTGCAGCATGTTTACACATGGCACTGCCTTAAACATGGGGACATTGTGGACTCAGAAATTTAATAATTTTGCATGATAATTTTGAGATTAACAATAAGATTTGTTTAATGTAATAACTTTCTACACACATATCATTTTTAAATTAATTATATTGTATGAGGCTATAAATTATATTTTTCTGCATTTCTATAGCAAGTCACCAGACAGTAGGGGAGTTGTGTGTGCTTCAGTCATAACACATGCAGTCGGAAAAAGGAGAAAGAGAGGTGTCTAGGTATTTTCAGTTGTACAAAAGAGCTCTTCGAGTGGACTCACAGTGACCTACTCTAGATAGGGAGCTAAGACAAGCCAGCAGAGCGAGTGTCATGATGAGTCAGCCATGTGCAAGGGGGGCACCCAGGAAAATGAGCAGGGAAAGTCAAAACAGGAAGCCTGGTGACAGAAGCCAGCTGGGTGTGCACGGGTTATAGAGAACCTTTCCTACATCCATGCCCAGAAGGGAAAATGTACTCAGCTTAGACACATCTGAAAGGTTGTGGCACAAAGGAGTAGCCTTCAACTGTCCTCCTATTGCCAAAGGAGCTAGCTGGGCAGGAACCTGCAGCATCAGATTCAAACACACTGAAAGCTGCAGGTAAGAGAATAAAGAGGAGCTTGACTCTAGGAGTGAGTGAAGGATGCTCAGCAGAAAACAGGTGAGGGAAGAAAATCTGTGGGGACTGATGGAAAGCCTGGGGCTGCAGGGAGAAGAGAAATATCTGGCACTGAACAGAGGTCATTCTCTGAACCCACTACTAGCTCCTTTTGAGGATGATGAAGAATGTAACTGTGGGATCTTTGAACTTATTGTGTGCACTTTGTTATACATAGAGAGTTCCCAGTGACTTAGCTATTGGGATAAATGTTGACTGAGTGGATTCTAGTGCCATGCCACTATCAGAAGTCTATCTGCACATCATCTTATTTTGTTGTGAAATTAATTGATATGTGCATACCACAAATACAAACCTGGCTCACAGTGAGGTCAGGCAGCTAATTACCCCAGAATTAAAGTGAGATTCATGTCCCTGTGTTTGTTCCCAAATGCCTTGTGCAGAAGTTTTAGAAGGCTGAGGATGTGCAGAAAGGTGGCCAGGACTGGCTGGCTGGCCCATGCAGTGGTAGTTTCTTTTTGTGCCTAATTACATGTGAAAAAAAATAGGAACATTTCCCATAAAATATTACAAAAACCCAAAGGCATGGCTTCTCTTAAAAAATTAGAAGTTTGGCAATGACTGGGTCTGTATTTCCATGTGGAAACAATCATCTGGATAAAAGTGAGGGGGTCCTTTGGGCAATTTTCTCTCTCCCTATTGTGTGGAATTTAGGGTGACCAGCCATGCTAGCTTTCCTACAATTGCCCCACTTTTAGCACTAAACATTCTGTGTCCTGGGGTGCCTGTCCAGCCCATATTTCCTACCACTTCTTGGACTCTGCAACATGGGGTTGAAGGCCAGTTTACCATTTGTCATTAGCTTGCATGGTTGTGTTTTTCTCCAAAATGCCCTTCTCTTCCACTGTCCCTCCTCCTCCTGTTTCTTCTATGATAGAAAAATAATTATCCATCTCTCTGACTGTTTCAGAAGTGCTGGAGTGAACTTTGAGCAGTCAGATTCATAGACACACAAAATAGAATGGTGGCTGTTAGGGGCTGGGAAAGGAAGGAACGGGGGCTTAGTGCTTAATGGGGACAGAGATTCAGTTGGGAAGATGAAAAAGTTCTGGAGATGGAGGGTGGTGATGTTTGCAGAACAAGGTGAATACACTTAATGTCATTTAACTGTACACTTAAAAATGGTTAAAATATAAAATTTTATGTTATGTGTATTTTACCACAATAAAAAATAGCATGAAAATAAAAGTTGTTCAGTGAAAGCTAGACCAAGAATACCCAGGGCCAGAAAAATGGAAGAGAGGACATTTCCTTGTGGAAGTGAGGGTCTGTCCTACTTGTTTTCTCTGATTTCTCATATATAGTCCATATGACTGATTTAAGTTACTTGTCTTGTTCCTGTGAGCATTTGCATTTTGATGTAGAAAAATTGAGAGGTGCAGTCTACAAGAGACTCAATTTGAACCTAAAGATGCATCCAGACTGAAAGTGAAGGGACAGAGATCCATCTTCCATGCCAGTGAACCTCAAAAGAAAGCTGGGGTAGCAATTCTTATATCAGACAAATTAAATTTTAAACTAAAGTCTGTAATAAGAGACACAGAAGGACACTATATCATTCTTAAAGGGTCTATCTAACAAGAAGATCTAACAATTGTAAATATCTATGCCCCCAACATGGGGGCAGCCATCTATATAAGCCAACTGTTAACCAAAATCAAGAGTCATATTGGTAACAATACATTAACTGTAGGAGACCTCAATACTCCACTCTCAGCAATGGACAGATCATCTAAGCAGAAAATCAACAAGGAAACAAGAGCTTTGAATGATACACTGGACCAGATGGACCTCAAAGATATTTACAGAATATTCCACCCTAAAACAACAGAATACTCATTCTTCTCAAGCGCACCTGGAACTTTCTCCAGAATAGACCACATACTGGGTCACAAATCAGGTCTCAACTGATACCAAAAGATTGAGATTATTCCCTGCATATTCTCAGACCACAATGCTCTAAAACTGGAACTCAATCACAAGAAAAAATTTGGCAGAAATTCAAACACTTGGAAGCTAAAGACCACTCTGCTCAAGAATATTTGGGTCAACCAAAAAATCAAAGAAGAACTTAAACAATTCATGGAAACCAATGAGAATGAAAACACATCGGTCCAAAACCTATGGGATACTGCTAAGGCGGTCCTAAGGGGGAAATACGTAGCCATCCAAGCCTCACTCAAAAAAATAGAAAAATCTCGAAGTCACCAACTAACTCTACACCTTAAAAAACTAGAGAAAAAGCAACAAACGATACCTAAGCCATGCATTAGAAGAGAAATAATTAAGATTAGAGCAGAAATCAATGAATTAGAAACCAGAAACACAGTAGATCAGATCAACGAAACTAGAAGTTGGTTCTTTGAAAGACTTAATAAGATCAATAAACCACTGGCCAGACTTATCCAAAAGAAAAAAGAAAGGACCCAAATTAATAAAATTATGAATGAAAGGGGAGAGATCATGACTAACACCAAGGAAATAGAAACAATTATTAGAAATTATTATCAACAACTATATGCCAATAAACTGAGCAATCTCGATGAAATGGAGGCCTTCCTGGAAACCTATAAGCTGCCAAGACTGAAACAGGAAGAAATTGACAACCTGAATAGACCAATAACCAGTAACGAGATTGAAGCAGTCATCAAAAATCTCCCAAAAAACAAGAGTCCAGGACCTGATGGATTCCCTGGAGAATTCTACCAAACATTCAAAGAAGAAATAATACCTATTCTACTGAAGCTGTTTCAAAAAATAGAAACAGAGGGAAAACTTCCAAACTCATTCTATGAGGCCAGCATTACCTTAATCCCCAAACCAGGCAAAGACCCCATCAGAAAGGAGAATTTCAGACTGATATCCCTGATGAATATGGATTCCAAAATCCTCAACAAAATCCTAGCTAATAGGATCCAACCATACATTAAAAGGATCATCCACCACGACCAAGTGGGATTTATCCCCGGGATGCAAGGGTGGTTCAACATTTGCAAATCAATCAATGTGATAGATCACATTAATAAGAGAAGGGAGAAGAACCATATGGTCCTCTCAATTGATGCAGAAAAAGCATTTGACAAAATACAACATCCTTTCCTGATTAAAACTCTTCAGAGTATAGGGATAGAGGGAACGTTCCTCAAGTTCATAAAATCCATCTATGATAAACCCACAGCGAATATCATCCTCAATGGGGAAAAGCTGAGAGCCTTTCCCTTAAGGTCAGGAACACGTCAAGGATGCCCACTCTCGCCACTATTGTTCAACATAGTACTAGAAGTCCTAGCAACAGCAATCAGACAACAAAAAGAAATAAAAGGTATTCATATTGGCAAAGAAGAAGTCAAACTCTCTCTTTTCACAGACGACATGATACTTTATGTGGAAAACCCAAAAGACTCCACCCCCAAATTACTAGAACTCATACAGCAATTCAATAATGTGGCAGGATACAAAATCAATGCACAGAAATCAGTTGCTTTCTTATACACTAACAATGCACTGTAGAAAGAGAAATTAGAGAAACGATTCCATTTACAATAGCACCAAAAACTATAAGATACCTCGGAATAAACCTAACCAAAAAGGTAAAGGATCTATACTCTAGGAACTACAGAACACTCATGAAAGAAAGAAGACATGAAAAGATGGAAAAACATTCCATGCTCATGAATTGGAAGAATAAACATTGTTAAAATGTCTGTGCCACCCAGAGCAATCTATACCTTCAATGCCATCCCGATCAAAATTCTAATGACATTTTTCAAAGTGCTGGAACAAACAATCCTAAAATTTGTATGGAATCAGAAAAGACCCCGAATCGCCAAGGAAATGTTGAAAAAGAAAAACAAAGCTGGGGGCATCACGTTGCCCAATTTCAAGCTATATAACAAAGCTGTGATCACCAAGACAGCATGGTACTGGCACAAAAACAGACATATAGACCGATGGAACAGAATAGAGAAGCCAGATATGGACCCTCAACTCTATGGTCAAATAATCTTTGACAAAGCAGGAAAAAACATGCAATGGAAAAAAGACAGTCTTTTCAATAAATGCTGCTGGGAAAATTGGACAGCCACATACAGAAAAATGAAACTCAACCATTCTCTAACACCATACACAAAGATAAACTCAAAATGGATGAAAGACCTCAGTGTGAGACAGGAATCCATCAAAATCCTAGAGGAGAACATAGGCAGTAACCTCTTTGACATCGGCCACAGCAACTTCTTTCAAGATACATCTCCAAAAGCTAGTGAAACAAAAGCAAAAATGAACTTTTGGGACCTCATCAAGATAAAATCTTCTGCACAGCAAAGGAAACGGTCAACAAAACAAAGAGGCAACCCACAGAATGGGAGAAGATATTTGCAAATGACACTACAGATAAAGGGCTGGTATCCAAGGTCTATAAAGAACTTCTCAAACTCAACACCCAAAAAACAAATAATCAAGTCAAAAAATGGGCAGAAGACATGAACAGACACTTCTCTGAAGAAGACATACAAATGGCTAACAGACACATGAACATTAGCCATCAGGGAAATTCAAATCAAAACCACATTGAGATACCACCTTACACCAGTTAGAATGGCAAAAATGGACAGGGAAAGAAACAACAAATGTTGGAGAAGTTGTGGAGAAAGGGGAACTCTCTTACACTGTTGGTGGGAACGCAAGTTGGTACAGCCACTTTGGAAAACAGTGTGGCGGTACCTCAAAAAATTAAAAATAGAGCTACCCTATGACCCAGCAATTGCACTCCTGGGTATTTACCCCAAAGACACAGATGTAGTGAAAAGAAGGGCCATATGCATCTCAATGTTCGTAGCAGCAATGTCCGCAATAGCCAAACTGTGGAAAGAGCTGAGATGCCCTTCAATAGATAAATGGATAAAGAAGATGTGGTCCATATATACAATGGAATATTACTCAGCCATCTGAAAAGATGAATACCCAACTTTTACATCAACATGGATGGGACTGGAGGAGATTATGCTAAGTGAAATAAGTCAAGCAGAGAAAGTCAATTATCATATGGTTTCACTTATTTGTGGAACATAATAATAGCATGGAGGACATTAGGAGAAGGAAGGGAAAAATGAAGGGGGGGGGAATCGGAGGGAGAGATGAACCATGAGAGACTATGGACTCTGAAAAACAAACAGGGTTTTAGAGGGGAGGGGGGAGGAGGGATTGGTTCGCCTGGTGATGGGTATTAAGGAGGGCGCGTACTGCATGGAGGACTGGGTGTTATACGAAAACAATGGATCGTGGATCACCACATCAAAAACTAATGATGTATTGTATGGTGACTAATATAACATAATAAAATTTTTAAAAAAAGAAAAATTGAAAAGATATCTGAGCAAGCGGCCCTCTTGTCAGCAAGCCTGAGTACCAGTGTAGGGGGACCTTTTGCACTATACAAGTCATTTACACTTATAGAACTAACATCTAAGAAATTAAAATGTATATCATAAATATTTATATGAGTGTAAAATTGACACATTGATATGATATTCTAGAAAAGCAAGGCGATAGAGACAGTTAAAAGAGCAGTGGTTGTCAGGTGTTGGAGCAAGGAAGACAGAGTGTATTTATTTAGCACAGTGAAAATACTCTGTATGATACTCTAATGATGCATACATGTCACTATACATTTGTCCAAACCAAGCGAACTTTCAGGCAAGCAATGAACTGTGGGGGATTATGATATCAATGTAGGTTCATCAATTGTAGCAAATGTACCAGTCTGGGAGAGACGTTGATAATAAGGAAAGCTATGTATGTTTGTGGGCCATTGGACATAAGGAAACTCTCCATATTTTTCTCTCAATTTTATTGTGAACCTAAAATCTAAAATTAAGTTTTTATTATGAAATATTAAAAAAAAGAAAACCCTTTTGGAAAAAGGTAAGATTTAATTGACTCAAAAGCAGTGAGTCTAGATGCCATGAAATCCTGGGTATAGACTTCTGTGTGGCCAGCGCTGTGCATAATTTCACTCTTTCAGGGCTCAGGCATAGCTACTCTCCACACAGCTCTGAGTTTCATTGTCTCAAATTTGCCCCATAGAGCAGTAAGAACAAACCTAGTTTTCATTAAGGCAGGGTGTAGAATTTTGCATTTCTTATTCCAGATATATATATATATAATATAAATGCATATAATAATATAATATGTTATATAAATATATATAATTACTTTGCCAAAACTATGCTCTTATTTTTCTATTCCAGCCATCCCTAAGCAATTTCATTTTAGCAATTGCTCCTTGATTTGAGTATATCTGTTAAGTGGTCCCAAAGAGAATCTTTTTTAGCCTCCTCTCTCACAAGCCACTGCTTTGCCTTAGAGAGTCACAGTGCTGTATTCCATCTTGTCCTGGGAATGAAGAATGTAGCAATCAACAACATGGGCTCCATAGAGTCCAGAGTCTGGGTAGTATTCTGTGCTTTCCCCTCAGAGGTGAGTCTGGAGTCATAGACACTCCAGGACTAAGAAACACTTTGGCCAATGACATGCATGTCTTTGTGTATTAAATAGAACTACACAATTGGCAGTCTCTTTCTTTTGATAGTGTGCCTTCTCCTGCTCCTTGGTGGATACAGAAGGTCAGTGGAATTTGAGCATCTACCTGATGGATGTCATCATAGGCCAAGTGTTCCATGATGCCAGAAGCCCAAAAGAGGAGGCTGAAGAGCAAATTACCAGTGGAATCTCCCAGTGCCAAAGCATGGAGTTAACCTGGGTCTTCTGGTCATATACCTGAATGTCACCTGAATTGAGAGGCTATAGCATTGAGAAGGGCCTGACCAGTCTGGAGGAATTGGGAAATGTGGGCACTGACACAGCATTTTTCTTTCTCATTTATGATCTAGTCAGCATGTCCCCTCAGTTAAGCAAACACCAGGGCATTGATTGAAAATGAAACAAACAAAAAACACCTTTTCAATATTCCATCGTCAGAGTGTTTTTTTCTTTGCCTTGATTGATTTTCCTCGGGACTAAAAGTCCATGGTTACTGATATGGGATTTCCAATCTGGTAACAGGGGACAGATGTTTTTAAATTGTTTTGTGTCTGACTCGGGACCAGACATTCACCAAGCACTTAATGAATGCCAGCTGGTTGCTGGTTGAGTGCTGTTTGAGATACCTGGCAAGGTTTCTGAGAAATCAAGCAAGGGAAGTAAATGCCTTTGGGAACCCAGAACACCACTGACGTCCTGAATACCTAGGCTTAGCTCACACCAAGCAGTCTTAGTGGGGTAAGGGACTCAATAAAAGACTCAAAAGCCATATGCAGTCTCACTTCTGAGTGCTTAACTCAGTGTCTCTTTATATACATTTGCAGTGTCATGCAATATGGCCTTATTTGAATAAGGGTTATATCAACATGGCCACTAAAGCAGGGAGCATGAAATGAGTACGTGTAGGCTTTTGAGGGTGGGATGGTGGTGAGCATTCTACAAAACCCTGGAATTACAGTAGGAAACAAATGCAGAACTTATATTATGAAATAGAATCTTCCATGATCTCATGGTCAGGTTCAGGAGGAGAGACTCTTGTCCTGGATACAGTGAGATGAAAGGTCTCCTCCTTTCTTCACTGCTGTGTGGATGGCAAAAGTAGAGGGAGGCCTAGCACATTGTCTCACCACTGTGTGTGAAGAACACAGAGAATGGGCTGGGGGTACAGGGTGTGCCTGCTGGGCACCAGGCATTGGTCTATACCATTCCGGCCTCATGTTGTGGGAGCCTCAAGACTGCCCTGAAGGTTGATGCTCTTATAGGATGAAGGACAGGAGCCTGGGAAAGGACCAGCTGAAGCAGCCTTATTAAAGAGCTTCCTTCCTTTTAAATAAGATCAAATATATAAAGTGATTAGGATGGTGACTGGAACACAGTCAGACTAAAGACATTTAAGCCCTTGGTTTTATAGTCTCTATTTTATAGATGACCATCCTGAGGCTGAGTAAGAACTGAATGACATCCAGAAAAGTACTGATTCAACCAGAGCTGCCTTATTCCAAGCCTTGTCTTTCCATGACACCCTGGTTCCAAGAACAACACAACACATCTATAATAAGATGTATGAAATCAGAAGTTATTTCTACTGGTTCAAAATATGTCAAGCTTATTTAGAATCATTACTCTTACTCTTTGTTTTGTGTAGATATGTCAGAATTAGCAACATTAAAGCAATGATCCATGAAATTATTCCCAATTTATAATAGCATACCTGTAGAATAGTATTTTACATGTAAATTAATAGTGAGTTCAACAGGACTGCACTTAAAATGAGTCCCAAGGAATCCATAATGAGTGACTATTTATTTTAGCAATTCCAGAAACTATGCAAAGTGTGGATAATTACCAAACACATCTGAAGGAAAAAAAAATCTACCTTTAAGCAAGCTGCAAATACATAAATGATCCCTTGAAATTTATATGGTTTCAATTTCAGGAACAGATGTTCTTCTCTATCATCTTTGCATGTATTTTCACATGTTATTACTTGCTATCTAAACACAGTGAATATTAGTTGAAGCAACTCTTGTTAATTTAAAACCTAAAAGGTAGTTGGAAAATTCATCATCCTGTCTGATTGTAAGAGTGATACACTGGCCATTTAGCATCTGAACCAGTAGATAATGTAGAGAAAACATATAATTGGAACAAAATGACCAGAAATTAGAGTCATTGGCCAAGTAAAGTTTGCCTTTCTCTTTGGTTTACTAATAAAACACCTTAATCCAGGCTAGGTGCTTTGGGTTGGAGGGTGGAGGGGAGAGAGAATGGTAGAACCACTAACATTCTCCATAACATTTACATTGCCCTTTGTAAGTCACATTAATTCTCACTTTGATCCTTGCTATCAGGTGAACAAAGAGTTTAGTCCCATTTTACATTATAATTAAACTGAAGCCTAGGGGTTAAATGATGAACTGCAAATCTCCCCCACAGGATGGATGGAGCTGGGATTTGATCACAGATCTATTGATTCCATGTGCATCTATATTTCCAGTTTAGAAAGGTCTTAGAGTTTATTTAATCTAACTCAGTGTCTGATACATAAATCTCCTATATTGTAAATTGAGCGTAGTAAGTATTCAATAAATACTGGTTGTATAAAGAGTAAGACAGACCACCTGATCTTGAAGAACTTAGTTCTGGCAGAGCAGACAGTAAGAGGACAGAGACCAAGAGGGTGACTTGGAGTGGGCTGCAATGAGGATGTAGCTCCCTTCAAAAGTGGGGAAGCAGAGGATGGGGTCCTGGGTATCTGAGCAAGAAGACAGCTCCCCAGATGTGTCCCAGGGAGGAAAAGGCAAACACTGGGCTGAGAAAGGGGAAGTGCATATAGCAGATGGAAGAGCAAATGGACATCACAGAGGCAAGAAGTGCCCGGCGTGTTCAGAACAGTGAGTTAAGTATTGAGACTCATATCAGGGGCATGGCATCGAGCCTGAGACATGAGGGAGAACCACATGCCAGGGCATGTGCACTTTGTTTTCAGCCCAGGGAGCTTCCAGGTCAATGGTGCTATAGAGCAATGAGAGGACATGCATTTGCAGAATTCTTTTATAAAGCAGAAAGTTTTAAGAAATCCCCTAAGACTTGATTCTCACTTACAATCTAATATTTGTCTTCAGTGAGAGAAAAAGTAGGGAATTGTGTATGAGCTGTAATGTATATTTTTTTATTTTAACTTTTTTGTACTGCAGCCAGTAATGAACAATTTTTAATACCTGTGGTTAGTAAAAATTCAGAGAGCTGGTATAGACAATGGAGAACAATGAAAAACAATGAGGGATTTGATCATGAAGTACTGATGGTATTAAAATGATGGGAGACCAAGAGACCCAGAGTGCCTTAATTCAGCCTCAAATCACAGCCCTTCCTTCCATTAAGGCTCCCCACTATGGTACCAACCATCTCCATTTGCATGGAGCTACGGACTTTCCCAGAATGCAAGTCTTTCAGTGTTAAAACTGAGAAAGACCCAGGTAACCTGAGACAAGCTGGTCACTCCATCCCCATATATGCACAAAAGTTACTAGCAAAAAGTAATCAATAATTTCTTTATCATTTGGGCATTGTTTGCTAAAACTTATTCCTTTAGCATAAACAGTGCATTAGAAGAAAAAAGGAAGTCCAGTTCCCTATTCTACATACCAATGCACATGAAATTCCAGCCCATGGTGAATCTGCTCACTGGTTGCTTTCCTCAAAACTGGGCCAATCATTGTATCATTTCCTCTTCTTGGGGAGAAAGGATGAAGGGTGGGATAGGACTTTTTCATCATATAGACTGGTAAGACAAATTCACACTATTGAGATAATATCTGAAGAAAGTATTGAATAGAAACATTATGCTGAGCCACCTAGCTCTCTGGGGAAGAATTTTAGGCAAACAGAGTTACAAATGCAAAGGTGTGGAAGTGGTGGTGATGATTGTCCAGTCAGTGGGGAGGCCAGTGTGGCTGGGGAAAATGTTGACAATGAGAGCAGAGTAGCGGCTGCAGGCCATAGTGGGAAGGGCTTCAATGGTTTCTCCGGATATCCACAGGAAGGGTGTGCCAGAGCTTGTCTGCTTTGCAGAGAATTGCCTGCCAGTGGAAAAGGCAGAAGTAGGGACACCGACTCACTCTAGATGATGGAAGGTAGTAGCCATGAAGAGAGTGAGAAATGGCTGGAATTAGGAAATTGTTTGAAGTTACAGCACACAGAATTTGCTGATGAAACTCATGTGAGGAATGAGAGAAATAGGGGCTTCACAGATGACTATAAGGTTTTAAACAGAAGGAATGAATTACCAAAAAGAAAAAGAGGAAGGAATTACTGTTAACTGTAATGGTTAAGACTATGGAAGGAGCAGACTGTGGGCTAAAGGAATCAGGGGTTGAGTTTTGACTATTTTTTTAAATCTAATTCAATTAACCAACATATAGTATATCATTAGTTTCAGATCTAGAGTTCAGTTATTCATCAGTTGCATACAACACCCAGTGCTCATCACATCACATGCCCTCCTTAATGCCCATCACCCAGTTACCCCATCCCCCCACCCATCTCCCCTCCAGCAACCCTGTTTGTTTCCTATGATTAAGAGTCTCTCATGGTTTTTCTCCTTCTCTGATGACATCCCATTCAGTTTTCCCTCCCTTCCCCTATGACCCTCTGTGCTGTATCATATATTCCACATATGAGTGAAAACATATAATTGTTCTGATTGACTTATTTCTCTCAGCTTAATCTCCTCCAGTTCCATCCACATCAATGTAAATGGTAAGATTTCATCCATTTTGATTTAACTGTGTGATGTCTTAAAAAAACATCCAAATGGAGGGGCGCCTGGGTGGCTCAGATGGTTAAGCGTCTGCCTTCAGCTCAAGTCATGATCCCAGAGTCCTGGGATCGAGTCCTGCATCAGGCTCCCTGCTCCTTGGGAGCCTGCTTCTCCCTCTGCCTCTCTCTCTCTCTCTCTCTCTGTCTCTCATGAATAAATAAAAATAAAATCTTAAAAAAAAAATCCAAATGGAGATGTAGAATAGGGAATTGGATATTCAAGTCTGAGGCCAAGGGGAAGATCCAGGGAGAGATACAAATGGAAAGCCCTCAGCACACAGATAGCATGCAAAATTATGGACACTTTCATCCATTTTGAATTTATCTTTGTGTATGGTGTTAGAGAATAGTCGAGTTTCATTCTTCTGCATGTGGCAGTCCAATTTTCCCAGCACCATTTATTGAAGAGACTGTATTTTTTCCATTGCATGTTTTTTTCTGCTTTGTCGAAGATTATTTGACCATAGAGTTGAGGGTCCATATCTGGGCTCTCTATTCTGTTCCATTGGTTTATATGTCTGTTTTTGTGCCAGTATCATGCTGTCTTGGTGATCACTGCTTTGTAATATAGCTTGAAATTGGGCAACGTGATGCCCCCAGCTTTGTTTTTCTTTTTCAACTTTTTTTGGTGATTCGGGGTCTTTTCTGATTCCATTGTTAAAATGTCTATGTTACCCAGAGCAATCTATACCTTCAATGCCATCCTGATCAAAATTATGGACACTGATGAGATTATTAAGAGACCAGGTCCAAGACAGAGCTTTAGGCATCCCAAGATTCAGAAAGATAAGGAGGGTGCAAGGAAGGATCCCAAAATGAAGCTGTTTATGAAGTAGTTCAGAAGGCTAAGGGAAAGGAGTGACCAACTGTGCCAAATGCTTCTGAGAAGGAAAGAGGATGGGGACTGGTACCTGACTGTCTGATTGGCCCCATGGAAGTTCAAAATGGAAAAATGGAAGTAGAACACACTTTTGTAGTTATCAGATGGAAATAATATGGGAATAATATACTTGGAACCCAGCTGACCTTCTGGGACATCTTTTGGAATCCCTTGCCCAATCCTGGTGGTTGATGGACAAGCTTCTGTCCAACAATGCTCCCCTCACTTGCCCACAGGAGTTGTTCTGGAGAGTGTTTTCCAGTTTAATTCTTGTATGAAATCCCTATCTCAGAACCTGTTTCCATGCAACCCAACCTGGGACATCAGATGAATAAGATAGAGGGGGTATCAAGAGATCTAAGGGTGTATGCAAGACAGTGATTATAATATTGAATCACAAAATAGAAGCACAGTAGGGCAAGAAGTAAGAAGCTCAAGGCAGCAGGGCAGTACAAGGTAGTAAGAAGTCCAATGGGTTGCAAGCCTTGGGATGCCTATGGTATAGGTGCTGGAGAGTGTGAACTGGGAAGTAATAAGCAGAGCTCCCAGAGTGCGGTGCTCAAAATCAAATGATGGAGTCATTGGTAATGATAGAGTCTGAGGTTAGATGGTTATAGGAAGTAGCTGAGGTGAGGTGGAGGACAGGATCATTGGAGGCAGGAAGGTTATGAGGCTGAGAGACCAGGGAGGCACTGGGATTGTCTAAGTGGTTACTGAAATCATAAAGGAAGAACTGCACTAACATTGGTAGAGAGTAAGCAAAGAGCCCCAAATCTTCAAGGAATAAGGGGGAGTGGCCCAAAGGACTAGCTGGTGGTAAAGCCTAGTGGTGTGGACTTCCATGGAGTGGAGACTTATTTTAGCTTAAGCCTTTGCTTTTATATGCTAAGCTCCCTTGGTGCTTTTAGCAGGCCTTTTTGTTCACAGTTTCCAAGCCTTTCTTACTTCTGCTTATAGATTCTTCTTCATTCAGATTCTGCCCTTTATGCACCCTCAGGTGAGTAGGGCATGTCTCCCCCAAAACCACAGCTTTGTTTTCAAAGAGCTGGAGCTTCTCCTTGAAGCAACCTGTTCTGAATTACCGATTTTGCTGTTCTTGGTGAGAGGTGCCTAAAATGTGAAGGGAATTTTTAATGGACATTGAAACATACACATTTAAGTGAATCTTAGCACTTTCAAAAAAGTCACTTCAGGAAGTTCACATGCTCCTGAGTGATACTGCCATTGTTCAAACTCCTTGTTTCTTGTTGAGGTAATCTCAGGCGTTCTTTCATACATTATTAGTGAGAACCAATCTTCAGCTTCTCAAGATATGTTACATATAATGTCAATAATTTTTATTTTAAAATAGTTTTAGACTTACAGAAAAAAAAAATGCAAAGCCAGGATTGAGTTCCCATATACCCACACTGTTTTCCCTATAGTTAACATATTAGTATGATACATTTGTCATAACTAATGAACCAATATTGACACATTATTATTCACTGAAGCCCACACTTTTCTGGATTTCCTTAGTTTGTACCTAATGTCCTTTATCTGTCTTAGGACCCCATCCAGGACACCGTATCACACTTAGTAGTTATGTCTTCATAGGCCCCACTTGACTGACATTTCTTAGACTTCCCTATATTGATGACTCTGACATTTTTGAGGAGAATCAATAAGAAATTTTGTAGAATGTCCCTTAACTGGGATTTGTCTGATACTTTTCTCATGATTAGACTGGGGTTAGGGGTGTTGAGGAAAAAGAACACAGAGGTAAAGTACCATTCTCATCACATGATACCGAAAGCAAATACTATCCACATGATTTAATCACTGTTGATGTTATTCTTCATACCTGGCTGAAGGAATGTTTGGACTGTCCAATGTAAGAAAGTGACCATATGCAGCCTAAAATTAAGGGGTGGGACATTATGCTCCACCTCCTTGAAACTTATCTATATAGTCTTAAATACCTTTACATAGGAGATTTGGCTACATAATTTTAGGCTGTTGTTTTCTTAATCACTTCCTTACTTTCTGACACTACTTAGTAGTGAGCTAAGCTCATCTTGTATATTTTCTCCCCAGCCCTAGAATCATCTATTTGTCCAAGACACTGTAGTCCCTTTTACTGGAGAATGGTATTAGAAACCAAGATCTGGGCTCTGGGTGTGTTCACTGTTACCATGGTGTTGTTACTTTTAGGTCTTCTCAGCTGACATAGAAAGGAAATATGTGTGTGTTATTATCCCACATTCATACATATATCTGTAAATATTTCTCTATATATCCATGTGTATCTACTTTAAGATAAACATGAGTTTGGGGCTCCTGGGTCCTCAGTCAGTTAAGAGTCTGACTCTTGATTTCAGCTCAGGGCATGATCTCAGGGTTGTGAGACTGAGTCCCACATCAGACTCCACACTGGGCATGGAGCCTGCTTGGGATTCTCTCTCCTTCTCCCTCTTTCTTTCCCTGCCCCTCCTTCCCTCTTTTAAAAAAAAAAGAGAGATAAACATGAGTTCATTCTCTGACGCTAACCCAGTGTCACATGGTAATTCCAGCCCTTTCTCTTAATTGTTCAATTTCAGTACACATGTAGAGTGGTTTCAGAATTGCTAACTTATACCCCAATTTGAAAGAACTTTATGAATTAGAGTACAGTATGTATATACAGTTCTTTTTGCTTTTAGTCTTACAGTCTCCATTCATTTTCAGTTACTTAGGTCACTTCATACATTTTAATACAATTAGATTATCTAATCACTTTATGCATTCTATCCTGGGATTCTTCAACCCTCTATTTTTAATCTTTATACATTAAAGTTTACACTTTCTTCTGTTTTATGAGTTTGACAAATGTGTAGTGTCATGTATCCATTATTACACTGTCATACAGAATAGTATACCACCTAAAAATCCCCAGTACTTCACCTATTCAAACTCCTCCTGGAAATTCCTGGCAACAACTGATCCATTTACCATCTCTGTACTTTTGCTTTTCCAGAATGCCATATTAATGGAATAATACAGTGTGTAATTTTTTCCTACTGGCTTCTTTCACTTAGCAACATGCATTTCAGATTCATATTTTTGCATAGCATTTAGGTCACTCCTAAATTTTTCCACGGTATGGATGGATAAACTACAGTTTGTTTATCCATTCACCTAGTAAAGGGTATCTTGGTTGCTTTGAGTTTGGGGCAACTATGAATAAATCTGCTATAAAAGTTTGCATACAGGTTTTTTGGGTAATCAACATTCTAATAACAGTTGGGCAGATATTAAAAAGCACAAGTGGTAGATCACATAGCAAGACTACATTTAGCTTTGCAGGAAACTGCCAAACTGTCTTCCAAGGTGACCATAATATTTTGTATCCCCACCTGCGATAATGAAAGTTCTTGTTGCTGTGTTCTCAAGAGAAATTGGTACTGTCAGATTTGGGATTTTAGCCATACTAATAGAAATGTAGCTGTATCACTAATAAGTGTGTGTAGTGGCATCCCATTTTAATTTGCATTTCACTAAATGACAAAGGATGTTGAGCATCTTTTCATATGTTATCTGACGTATGTATATAAAAACTCTTATATCTCAACAATAAGAAAACAAACAACCTAATATTTATAGATATATTCATTTATATCCATTGCCCATTTTTTAAATTGTGTTATTTCTTGTTATTTAGATTTAAGACTTTTGATGTTTTGGATACAAGTCCTTTATCAGATACGGTTTTTACAAATATATTCTCTCAGTTGGTGACTTGTTTTTTTTTTTTCTTCTTCATTTTCTTAACACATCTTTCATAAGCAAATGTTTTAGTTTTAATAAAGTTAAACATATCCATTTTTTTTCCTGAATCATGATTTGGGAGTTATATCTAAAAGCTCATCAAAACCCCCAAATTGCACTAGTTAGAATGGCAAAAATTGACCAGGTAAGAAACAACAAATGTTGGAGAGGTTGTGGAGAAAGGGGAACCCTCTTACATTGTTGGTGGGAATGCAAATTGGTACAGACACTTTGGAAAACAGTGTGGAGATGCTTCAGAAAATTAAAAATAGAGCTACCTATGACCCAGTAATTGCACTCCCGGGTATTTACCCCAAAGACACAGATGTAGTGAAAAGAAGGGCCATATGTACCCCAATGTTCAGAGCAGCAATGTCTGCAATAGCCAAACTGTGGAAAGAGCCGAGATGCCCTTCAACAAATGAATGGATAAAGAAGATGTGGTCCATATATACAATGGAATATTACTCAGCCATCAGAAAGGATGAATACCCAACTTTTACATCAACATGGATAGGACTGGAGGAGATTATGCTGAGTGAAATAAGTCAAGCAGAGAAAGTCAATTATCATATGGTTTCATTTATTTGTGGAACATAAGGAATAGCATGGAGGACATTAGGAGAAGGAAGGGAAAAATGAAGGGGGGAAATCGGAGGGTGAGACAAACCATGAGAAACTATGGACTCCAAGAAACAAACTGGGGGTTTTAGAGGGACAGGGTGGATTAGCCCGGTGATGGGTATTAAGGAGGGCATGTACTGCATGGAGCACTGGGTGTTCTACAGAAACAATGAATCCTGGAACACTACATCAAAAACTAATGATGGTGACTAACATAACATAATAAAATTAAATTAAAAAGAAAAACACAAAGTCACATGGAATTTCTCTTATGTTTTCTTCTTAAGAAGAAGAAGAAGCTAAATTTACTTCTATATTTAGGCTTATGATCTATTTTGAATTAATTGTGTGAAAGGTGTAAAATCTGCATTTAGGTTCATTAACTTTACATATGAATATCTAATTGCTTCGGAACCATTTGTTGAAAAGACAATCTTTTCTACATTAAATTGTCTTTGTCTAAGACCAGTTGACTACATTTCTATGGGTCTATTTCTGGGTTCTGTATTGTGTTCAATTAATGCATGTGGTTATTCTTTCTCTACACCATGCTGTAGCTTTATAGTAAATCTGAAATCAAATATTCTGTCTTACTACTTTTCTCTTTCCCAGTTTTGTTTTGGATATTTTATTTATTTATTTAAAACTAATATACAAGTTTATGAAAAATAAATTTGTAAGATACAGGTTATTATGCAAAAACTCATTGTATTTATATATACTAGCAATAAACAATTAGAAATAAAAATTTTTAAAGTATCATTGATAATAGCACTTTAAATTATATAGTTAGGTATAAATCTAACAAAATATGTGCAGAAACTCTATGCTGAAAACCACAAAATTCTGATGAAATAAATCAAAGTTCTAAATAAATGAAGAAGTATATTGTATTCATGATTGGAAGATTCAATATTTTTTATTTTATTTTTTTATTTGAGTGTAGTGGACACAGAATATTCTATTAGTTTCAGAAGAACAACATAGTGATTCAATTTCTCTATACATTATGCTATGCTTACAAGTGTCACCATACAACACTATTACAATACCATTGGCCCTATTCACCATGCTGAAATTTTATTCACACGACTTATATATTCCATAATTGAAACCTGCATCTTGCCCTCCACTTCACCCATTTTGTCCATCCTCCTATAACCCACCCTCTGAACTCAAAATGGATTAAAGACCTAAATGTCAGACCTGAAACCATAAAAATCCTGGAAGAGAGCAAAAGCAGTCATTTCTTTGACATCAATTATAGCAACATTTTTCTAGATGTCTCCTAAAGGCAAGGGAAACAAAAGCAAAAATAAACTATTGGGACTATATCAAAACAAAAAGCTTTTGCCCAGCAGAGGAAACCATCAACAAAACAAAAAGGCAGCCTACTGAATGGGAGAAGATATTTGCAACCGATGTATCTAATAAGGGGTTAATATCCAAAATAAATTAAAAAAAAAAACTTATACAATTCAACACCAAAAAAACAAATAATCTGATTTAAAAATGGACAGAGGACACATTATTTAGGGATATTTTAAGTCTCCTGTTTTTTCATTAAAATTTTAGAATTAGTTTGTTGATATCTACAAGATAGCTGGAAGGGACTTTGGGAATTTATTGAATCTATAGATTAAGTAGAAAAGAGTTAAAATCTTAACAGTGTTGAATCTTCCAATCCATGAGTACAGTATATCTACCCATATTTAAATATTTTTATTTCCTTCATCAGTTTTTGTAGGTTTCCATAAAAAAGACATGTACTTATGTTGTTAGATTAATAGTTATTTCATTTTTGGGTACTGTCATAACTGTTATTTTTTTAAGATTTTATTTATTTCAGAGAGAGCAAGAGAGAGAGAGAAAGCACAAACAGTGGGGAGGGGCAGAGGGAGAAGCAAATTCCCTGTTAAGCAGGGAGCCTGACATGGAGCTCCATCCCAGGACCCTGGGATCATGACCTGAGCCGAGGGCAGAGACTAAATTGACTGAGCCACCCAGGTGCCCCGTAACTGTTATTTTTTTTAATTCGTATTCTAATTGTTCATTGCTGGTATATAGGGAAACAATTGACTTTTCTTCTTTATAAATGCATTAAAATGTGTAACTTAATGGTTTTAGTATATCCACGAGTTGTTCAAAACTCATCACAATGTAAATTTAGAACAATTTCATCACCTCAAAAAGAAACCCCATATCTGCTAACAGTCACTCTCCATTCTCCCAACTCATAAATAGGTAGATAGATAGATGATAGATAGATGATGATGATAAATAGATAGATGATAGATAGATAGATAGATGATAGATAGATGATAGATGATAGATAGATATAGATAGATAGATAGATAGATAGATAGATAGATAGATAGATGATAGATGATGATAAGATAGATAGATAGATGATAGACAATACTCCAGTGAGATATATATCTTCTTTATCTATTCATCAGTCAATGGACATTTGGGCTGTTTCCATAATTTGGCTATTATAAGTAATTCTGATATAAACATGCATGTATCCCTTTGAACTAGTACTTTTGTATTTTTGGGGTAAATACCTACTAGTGTGATTGCTGGATTGGAGGGTAGTTCTATTTTTAACTTTTTGAGGAACCTCCATATTGTTTCCAAAGTGGCTGTACCAGTTTGCATTCCCACCCATAGTGTAAGATGGTTTCCCTTTCTCCACATCCTTGACAGACCTATTGTTTCTTTTGTTGTTAATTTTAGCCATTCTGACAGGTGTGAGGTGATATTTCATTCTGTTTTTTATTTGTATTTCCCTGATGATGAGTGATGTTGAGTAACTTTTCATGTGTCTTTTGGCCATCTGTATGTCTTTTTTAGAAAAATGCCTATTCATGTCTTCTACCCATTCCTTAACTGGATTATTTTTTTAGGGTGTTGAGTTTTATAAATTCTTTATATATTTTGGATACTAATCCTTTATCAGATATGTCATTGGCAAATATCTTTTCCCATTCTGTAAGTTGCCTTTTTGTTTTATTATTTCCTTTGCTGTGCCAAAGTTTTTTTTATTTAGATGAAGTCCCAATCATTCATTTTTGCTTTTGTTTCCCTTGCCTCAGGAGACAGTAAGAAGTCACTACAGCTGATGTCAAAGAGGTTATTGCCTATGTTCACCTCTAGGATTTTAATGGTTTCCTGTCTCACATTTAGGTCTTTCATCCATTTTGAATTTATTTTTGTGTATGCTGTAAGAAGGTGGTCCAGTTTCATTCTTTTGCATGTAACTGTCCAGTTTTCCCAACACCATTTGTTGAAGAGACTTATTTTCCATTGGATATTCTTTGAAGACTAATTGACCTCAATATAGTAAAGGCTACATATGAAAAACCCACAGCTTGGGGCGCCTGGATGGCTCAGGTTGTTGAGTGTCTGCCTTTGGCTCAGGTCATGATCTCCAGGTCCTAGGATCAAACCCCACGTCAGGCTCCCAGCTCAGTGGGGAGTCAGCTTCTCCCTCTCCCTCTGCCTCTCCCCCTGCTTGTGCTCTCACTGTCTCTCTCTCAAATGAATAAATAAAATCTTAAAAGAAAAGAAAAGAAAAACCTGCAGCTAATATCATTCTCTATGGGGAAAAACTGAGAGCTTTTCCTCTCTAGTCAGGAAAAAGACAGGGATGTCCACTCCCACCACTGTTATTCATCATAGTACTGGAAGTCCTAACTACAGCAATCCGACAACAAAAAGAAATAAAAGGCATTCAAATAAGCAAGGAAGAAGTCAAACTTTAACTATTTGCAGATGACATGATAATCTATATAAGAAACCCTAGAGACTCCACCAAAAAAAAATGCTAGAACTAATACAAAAATTCAGCAAAGTCACAGGATACAAAATCAACATACAAAAATCTGGTAATAAAATAAAATTTAAAAAAAATTTTTAAAAATCTGGTGTATTTTTATACACCTGTAATGAAGCAGCAGAAAGAGAAATCAAGGAATCAATCCCATTTACAATTGCACCAAAAACCATAAAATACCTAGGAATAGGTGGTATTCCTAGGTAAAAAAGTGGTAAAAAAAAAGCTGTACTCTGAAAACACTGATGAAAGAAATTAAAGATGACAGAAAAAAATGGAAAGACATTCCATGCTCATGGACTGGAAGAACAAATATTGTTAAAATGTCTATTCTACCCAAAGCAATCTACACATTTAATGCAATCCCTATCAAAATAACAACAGTATTTTTCACAGAGCTATAAAAACAATCCTAAAGTTTTTATGGAACACAAAAGACCTCAAACAGCCAGAACAACCTTGAAAAAGAAAAACAAAGCTGGAGACATCACAATTCCAGACTTCAAATTATATTACAAAGCTGTAGTGATCAAGACAGTATGGTACTGGCACATAAATAGACACATACATCAATGGAACAGAATAGGAAACCCAGAAATAGACCAACAATTATATGTTCAATTAATCTTTGACAAAGCAGGAAAGAAGACAGAATGTTTCAAATACTATTAGTACCACGACAAAACTGACTGTTTCACAGAAGGGAAAACATGAATATGGTTTTTGTTTTGTTTTTGAGAAAATTACAGAGTCACATATAGTTGTAAGACATAATAGAAACCCCCTGGTATACTTTGCACAATTTCCTCCAAAGGCAACATTTTGAAAAAATATGTTACATCCAAGCTATTGATATTAATACAATCCATCAGTCATATTCAGATTTACTAAGTTTTACTTGTACTCATGTGTGTCTGTGTGTGTGTATTAAGTCCATACAACTTTATCATCTATCAGATATATGTACCCACAACTACAGTCCAAATGCTAAAAACTCCCAACTCCACAGGAATTCCTCTTGTTGTCTTTTCAACCACACTCACTTTCTTTCCCTTCCCCCTGGCCCTAACCTCTGTTTGTAGTATTGAATTCTTTTATTACTACTTCAGTGTCAATGGGATCAGTAGTGAAGACCCCTCTCTCATTTGGTTATTAGTAATTTGTGCCTTCTCTCTTTTTTGCTTTGTTCTCCAGGCAGAGGCTTATCAACCTTTTTGATCATTTCAAAGAAGAAACTTTGATTTTGTTGATTTTCTCTACTGTTTTCCTATTTTCAATGCCCTTGATTTCTTTTCTAATTTTTATTATTTCCTTCTGTTTGCTTTGGATTTACTTGTTTTTCTTTCTTTGGTTTTTCAAGGTGGAAGCTTAATTTTTAATTTTTATCTCTCTTCTTTTCTAATAAGTGGATTTAATTCTACCAATTTCCCACTAAGCACTGATCCATCTACATTCCATAGATTTAGATATGCTGTATTTTCATTTTTATTTCATACAAAATATTTTTTAAATGTCTCTTGAAACTTCTTTAACCCATGGATTGTTTAGAAGTGTGTTGTTTAATTTTCAAATACTCAGGCACTTTCCAATTATCTTTCTGTTATTTATTTCTACTTTAATTCCATTATGGTCAGAGAACATACCTTGTATGATTTCTATTCTTTTAAATGTGTTCAGGTATGTTTATGGCTCAGACTGTGGTCTATCTTGATGGATGTTCCATGTGAACTTAAGAAGAATGTGCGATCTACTGTTGTTGGATGAAGTATTCCATAAATGTCAATTAGATCATGTTGATTGATAGTGCTTTGCAGATCATCTATATCCTTACTGATTTTCTGCCTGCTTTATCTATCAATTACTGATAGAGATGTTGAATTCTTCAAGTACAATAGTGGATTCATCTATTTCTTCTTGCAGTTGTATCAGTTTTTACCTCACGTATTTTGATGCTCTGTTGTTAGGCACATACACATAAAGAATTGTCTTTTGGGAAAACTGACCACTTTATAATTATACAATACCACTCTTTACCCTTGATATTTGTCCTTGTTCTGAATTTTGCTTTGTCTGAGATTAATATAGCTACTCTAGCTTTCTTTCTATTACTGTTAATATGGCATATCTTTTTCCATCCTTTTACTTTTAACCCCTCTGAGTCTTTGTATTTAAAGTGGCTCTCTTTTAAACAGGGAGTAATTGAGCCTTGTTTTTATCTACTCTGACAATCTCTGCCTTTTAATTACTGTGTTTAGACCCTGCACATCTAAAGTAATCATTGATATAGTTGTACTAACATCTACTATCTTTTTTTCTTTTGTTATCTTTGTTTCTTTTTTTTTAACTTCTTTTTATGCCCCCTTTGATTTTAACTGAGCATTTTACATGAGTTCAATTTATCTTCTCTCTTAGTATATTGTTTAAAATTTTTCTTCTTCTTTTTTTAATTTAGTGGTTAGCCTAGAGTTTCCACCATACAAAAAATTTCATTTCTTGCTCAAAGGATATGTCAGTCACAGGTCAGTTTTGAGAACCACAGTTCTCTGCAGCTCTATTACCCATCTATTTTATTCTGGGATTAAGGCAGAAGGAATGGTCCCGATGTGGTACATGCTGGTCTCACAACAGACGTAAACTAGGAAGAAAGTGGGACAAACCACTTATTAGCTCTTAAAGTTTCTGCTCAGACATGGCATGCATACATGACTAAGCCTAACATCAATAGGGAGGGAAAATTTCCTCCTCTCATAGAATGGCATTCCAATTCACCTGGAACCAATGAGGATATAGAACCCTCTTACAAGGCAGATAGAGAACAATGGGGACAATATATTTATATACAACCTGTACAGCCTATGACTGAGAAATGGGTGGGAGCTGACTGGCTCCCAGGGACTGTGGTTGATGCTATAGAGCAGAATCCATGGTTCAGCAAGCACCAGATAAGCCTGTTAGCTCTGCTCTATTCCAATCCAAAAGCAGCAATCTTACCACCAGTTACCACTAGAGGAGGACAAGGTAAACATCTTCCTTCCTCTTTTCCATATGTTTAGAGTATGCAGTCCAGGGGTTTATGTGCAACTGAGAGGCACGTCTTGCTTCTCAGTTGCCAGGTGGTGAGAATAAAAAAGCAAAAAAGATTTTAGTTTATAAAGTTTTCTTCAAATCTAAAAAAGTATTAGGGTTGTTCTCATTGCGATTTTGATAATATCAATTTGAAGCCACTCATCAAATTCCAGAGGAATTACTTTTTTTAAAATATTTTATTTATTTGATAGAGAGAGACACAGTGAGAGGGGGAACACAAGTAGGGGGAGTGGGAGAGGGAGAAGCAGTCTTCCCGCTGAGCAGGGAGCCCAATGTGGGACTCGATCCCAGGACCCTGGGATCATGACCTGAGCCGAAGGCAGACGCTTAATGACTGAACCACCCAGGCGCCCTGATTCCAGAGGAATTTCTAAAAGTCACTGCTTTACAATCTACTTTTTCTCAGTTTGCCTTTGCCTCCCCAAGGCTGAAGTTTCAGTGGATGTGAGAGTCACTTGGGGCAGTGGGTGGAAATACCAATGAATGCCTAGTTTCCCCTGTAATTAGAAGAAAGGGAGTTGGAACTGGAAAGTCAAAACAAAAGCAAAGGGGAGAGAGGGAAAAATGAAAACAGTCAGAATGTGATCCTTACATGAAGCCATGAGTACAGTGCAGAGCCCCTTTCTGGGAGACAGTGCAGCCCAGTGACAGGAAAGCTATTTGTCCATTCATTCACTGAACAACTGAACAGCTGCTGGAGGTGGAGCAGGAGAGGCTTGGATGATGTCTTTGTGAAGAGTAGTGGTTGATGGCTCCCTGAGAGTTGCCTCAGTGAAATGGTGGGAACCAAACCACATCACAGAGGTTTGAGGAATGACAGGATGAAGAGAAAGTGGCAACTCTGCTAGGAAATGTAATGGGAAGGTAGTGTGTGTGTCTCAGGGCCCCAGACATGCCGCCCTCCCAACACCACTGATGAGTCAGGAGTGGATGTCCCTGCCCTGTTTAGCCCTCTTTCTCAGTCAGTCATAGGGTCCTTCCTACCAGGCTACTCATGTGTGCAAAAGCAGAGTTCTGCATCTTTTCCTATAACTGAACTGGAATCCTCAATCAGTCTGTGCACAGAATGATTACATCTTTCCCCACATAAGCTGAGTTACTTCCAAGTGTTTTTTGGCTTGTTCACCATTTCCAGCTTAGCTATTGGACTTTCCCACCCACCCACGCACTGCCCTGCAGTTTAGGCAATGTTGTGCATCCTGAGAGTCTAGGCAGCTCTCAGCCCTAGCCATTCCTCCCCTGGAACATATTAGCTTCCCCAGTTATCCCATTTACTGTTGCTTCTCTGTGGTCCCACCCCAGTCTTGGGACATTTCTCCCATACTCAGCATCAGCCCATCCATGACTGCCAGGGTCCTATTGAAGTGGCCTCCTTCACCCTTTCCTGAACCTCTGGAAAGCATAGGAAATTTTTAAGTGTCACCCACAACACAAAGAAGCCAAACAATGCTCCCAAGGATGGCATTGTCCCACATTGCCTACAGCCATGTTTAAGCCCACAGGACACCCTCTTCTGGCACAGTTCAGGGGCATTCCGGAAGCAGTCCTGAACCACCTTTGTTCTTACATTATTCACTTTACCAGGAGTATTTCCTCTTAGCTCCCTCTACCCAACACTCTAGGACTTAGGCCATGGAGTGGCAGGTGCTGGATCCTATCCCATTAGGTTGTTTGGTCTTTGATCTTTGATGCCCCACCAGCCCTTCCTCCCTGTCCCCAACCTTGTTCAAAATCTCCTTCTCTATTTCCCCTGTGCCAACTTTCCCACTGAGATAATGGCATCCCTGTCTGGCTCCCAGTCCCAGAAGGGATGCCTAAGAGAAAACGTGAATAAATTCCATGGACTAGAGAGAAAAAGGCTTCTGTTATCAATGTCCTTCTGTACAGCAATAAAGTGATTGCCACCACTGACCAATCACCTAAAGCTGAAGCTTTCATTTGTCACCTCCTGCTTTGAATATCTTCACCCCACAAGGAGCCAGCAGATCATAGGCTTAAATCAGTAGTGTGGGCAAGGTCATGTGAAGGTATTCCTGAGCCCACCTGCAAC
Organism: Phoca vitulina; assembly: GCF_004348235.1. Classification (NCBI taxonomy): domain Eukaryota; kingdom Metazoa; phylum Chordata; class Mammalia; order Carnivora; family Phocidae; genus Phoca; species Phoca vitulina. Next base: position 110,671,541 of record NW_022589704.1, read on the forward strand.
ACACGGCATTTCTCTTCTCCTGCCATTATCCTTCAGCTTTCCAATTTCTCCATTTTCTCCTAAGTTGCTTTTTTTTTTACCCTCAACACATGTCAAGATCTCTGTTACCTGTAGAGTTTCCTAAATTGCTGCTGAAAGAAAGCCCTGGCAGTGGAGGTTTATGGTCTAAGGTAGTCTTCTTGCCATCAAGGCCAGATGTGGATTCATATTTTGAGTCAGAATAAGTTCCTAGAGTCCCATAAACTTGCTAGTGGAGGTTCAGAAGGTTCTCTAGCTGGGAAGCAGATGTCTCCTTTAAGTCATCTCAGATGAGGAGACTCTAGGGTCCTATATTGAGAATTATTGGGAGGCTGTGCACAGGCAGCAGGGCAGAGTGATGGGCCCACCTGTTGACGTGGTTCTGGGGAAGGCAGCATGTGTACCAAGCCTGTACAACCTGCCCCATGTCCTTCCATGACTAGTTGCTTTACTACTATTTTGGGGTTTTTTATGGTTTATTTTTTTTAATTTTTCATGTAAATTCCAGTTACTTAATGTATAGTGTAATATTAGTTTGAGGTGTACAATATAGTGATTCAACAATTCCATACAATACCTGGTGCTCATCATAAGTGCTCTCCCTAATCCCCATCATGTATTTCACCCATCCCCACCCACCCACCTCCCCTTTGGTAACCCTCAGTTTGTTCTCTATAGTTAAGAGTCTGTTTCTTTGTTTGCCTCTCTCTTACTTTTTTCCCCCTTTGCTCATTTTTTTTGTTTCTTGAATTCCACATATGAGTGAAATCATATGTTATTTGTCTTTCTCTGACTGACTTATTTCACTTAGCCTAATACTTAGCTTCATCATGTTGTTGCAAATGGCAAGATTTCATTCTTTTTGATGGCTGAGTAATATTCCATGATATATAACTCACATCTTCTTTATCTGTTCATCAGTTGATGGGCATGGACTGCTTCTATAACTTGGCTATTGTTGATAATGCTAATATCATTGGGGTGCATGTATCCCTTTGAAATAGTATTTTTGTATCCTTTGGGTAAATACCTAGTAGTATAATTACTTTACTACTATTTTAAATGTTAAAGAGTTTATTTAGTTTTGGATAGATGATGCACTCATATTTCAAAAAAAAAAAATGATATAAAAAGATACAGTTAGAAGAGCCTCATGTCTGCCCTTGACCTTCCTTTTTCCCTTCATTCCCTAATGCTGCCATTCTAGTATTTCATTATACAAATATAGCAAGAAACACCCACAAATCCTTATTTTGTGTTTCTTATTCCTTCTTTCTTACATGAAAGGTAACATAACATATACTACTATGCACTTCATTTTTCCACTGAACCACATATCCTAGAGGTCTTTCAAATGAAGAGTGTCTTTTTTTCTTTTCTTTCTTTTTTTTTTTTTTTTGTTTTCTGTTTCTCCTGTTTTACATTTCTCTGTTTTATCTTTCCTCCCTTTCTTTGGGTTACTTGAATATTTTTTTTAATCTCTATAGTATTTTTGAGTGTATTTCTTTGTATAGCTTTTTGTAGCAGTTGTTCCAGGTGTTACACTATATGTACAGCTAACCCTTGAACAACACGGATCTGAACTACAAGTTTTACTTATATACTGATTGTTTTCAATAAATAGGGCACAGTACTCTAAATGTATTTTCTTTACAATTTTCTTAGTAACATCTTCTTTTCTCTAGCTTACTTTATTGTAAGAATACAATGTATAATACATATAATACACAAAATATGTGTTAATCAGCTGTTGATATTATTAAGACTTTCAATATGGCCAACAGTAGGCTATTAGTAGTTAAGTTTTGGGGGAGTAAAAATTTATACACATATTTTCAACTTTGTGGAGGATTAGCATTCCTGACCTCTGTGTTGTTCGAGGGTCAACTATATACACACACAGTCTACTGGTGTCACTATTTTACTAGTTCAAGTGTAGTGTAGAAAGCTTACCTCCCTTTAATGTCTATGCTCTCCTCTTTTATAATATCACTGTCTTAAATACTTTCTCCACATACATTTGGAACCACATCCAACAGTATTATAATTTTTGTTTTGACTGTCAAACATAATTTAAAAATTCATGAGAAGAAAGTGGATTTCCAATGTCTATCAATATCTTCCAAACCTATTTGCCATTTTTTTTCCTTAACATGTTCTTCCTTCCTGATGTTCCAGGGTGCCTTCTTTTATTGTTTCCTCTCTGTTTGGATAACTTGCTTTGCCATTTGTCTTTTAGGGCAGGTGTGCTGTTGACAGCTTCTCTTAGTTTTCCTTCATCTGAGAATGTCTTGATTTCCCCTTCATTGCTGAAGGATATTTTCACTGGGCCTAAGATTCTGGGTTGACACGTTTCAGCATTTGAAAATCTGTCACTTCCTCTCACTTACAAGGTTTCAAATGAGAAGTCTTCTGTCATTTGATTTTCCTTTTCCCTATACATAAGGTGTTGTTTCTCTTTCTGCTTTCAAGATCTTTTTTGACTTTAGGTTTCAGAAGTTTGACTCTGATTTTTCTTGATATGCGTTTCTTCGTGTTTATTCTGCTTGGGCTTTGTTCTTGAATCTGAAGGGTTATGTCTTTTGCAAGTTCATTAAGTTTTCAGCCATTATTTCTTCACGTACTTTTTCAGACCTACTGTCTTTTCTCTTCTCCTTCTAAGACTCCAATGACATGAATCTTTTGTTATAGTTAAACCAGTCCCTGAAGATCTATTCTCTTTTTATTCTTTTTTAAAATGTTATTTCATTTTATTCTAGTTTCTCTCTGTTGTTCAGACTGGGCAATTTTTATTCTTCCATCTTTGTTCAGTGAGCCAAGTGGGGTGGAAGTCCAGGTTCTCCAGGGGACCTCCACTGACACTGTGGGGGTAGGAGACTGTTACTAACCAGCCCAGGGGGGATGGCAGTCCTGGCTTTGGTACCACCAGGTCCAGGATGGGGGAGACCATCACAGTCTGCCCAGGGTGGAAGTCCTGGCTCCCTAATCTTTTATTGGTGTGGGTAGGGTGTGACCCCAGGTTTTTCTATGGTGTTTGGTTTCAGTAGAGTGGTTATTCTATACAAGTCTTTGTGCTGCTAGACTGCCCTTTTCCTGGTACTTCAGTACAGAGATCAGGCTTTTGTTGGGGCTGTTTTTGTCTGTGCTTATTTCTGTTTCCACGTTGCTGGCTTCCCTTGTATCTAGTTTGGGATGTATGAGGTAAAAAGGAAACCCAGAGAATTCACCACCTGTCCTTCCTCGAGTCCTGAGATCCTCAGTTGGTCCACCTTCTCTCCACATTACAGAGTCTACTCACACCTATTTTATATATAATATCCAAGGTTTTTAATGGGGATAGGGAAAAGTATGGTTATTCCATCTTTATGAAAGTGGAAGTCCCTAGGAGGAAATATTTTTTTACAGTTCTGTGTTGAGCTTTTTGTTTGTTTGGCTGATTGGCTGGTTGTTTTTTGTTTTGTTTTGTTTTTTGTAATGAGCGTGTACTGCTTTTATAATTAAATAAAGCATATGAATACAATTATACTCCTCATTTCATCCCCAAAATACCTTCTGTTCATCAAGATATTTACTGTTTTTCTGCAGGATATAACCCAATGCATGGTCTCCTTCTGGAAAATGAAAGTAAAGCCATCTTCTGTGCGGTTCTCTGTTTGGAATTGAAGGCATCCCAAGATGTCCCTTTCCATCTTCAATTACAGAATTATAATTGAACATTTTAATTAAAAGCGAGCCTTGCTTAGCAAATGCCACCCATGGCTGGGAGTGAACAGCTCCCACAACTGTGGTGAACCTCTTTTCCTTCTCTAACAACTCTGTCAACATCTGTCTTCACCCCAGCTTCACCTCCATGACCTTGTGAAACACAGAGCCCTCTCTCAGAATTCATTAACTTCAGGGCATTCTGAATTGTAAACTGCCAGACTGAAGTAAGAAAAGCAGATAAACTTAACCCTTAAGCACACCACCAGTGATGGGAAATGATAGTGGGCATGTATTTGTGTTTAAGAAATGGAAGGTGTGAAATTCTTCACAGCCAATTCCTTCCAAGTTAGTATTGTTTGCCCCATGACTTTTCCAAACAGCCTTCATGCTTCCCACTGCATATATAATTTTGTGCAAAAGAACACAGGAACCAAATGTAGACAAATAGAATTTTTTTTGGCAAATGACATAAGGCGAAATTACTGAGCCTCTTGTAGGAGTTAGGCATCACTGACAGGTACCTTAGAAAACAGACCATGAATAAGATCTGGTCCCTATCCTCCCAGGGGCCTTATTTGAGAGTAGTATTTTTTTCAATTCTCTCTACTTGGGGTGTCCCTTTTGGCTTAAGTGTGCCTCAAACCTAGGGCCCCATTGTGTAGATAATAATCTGGAGTCTCCTGTCCATTAATCTGTAAGCTCCCTAAGAGCAGCTCTTATATCTTATTCACAGAATAATAATGGCTTTGTTGATTGTGTACTGAACACTGTGTGCCTGTGCTTTGTCCAGGACATTTGACTCACATTATGATATTCAATGCTTATGGCAACCCTAAAATCAGGTAATGTTTTCTTTTTTACCCCATTTTCCAGGCAAGGAAATTGTGGTTCAAAAAGGGTGAGCTATTTGACTCTTGCACATGGTTATTTCAACCCCAAGATTGTCAGGGCCAAACACTCTTTGGGGCCAAACAACTATGAAATGCTTCCTCTGTCCTTGGTCTTAATATCTACCACCGTTGCCCACATTGAGAAAGCCCACAGTTGAAGGTGTTGTTGGGTCACCCTTGCCTGGATGATTATTGTCCTTACCTACCCTGTATATCTATCCTAAGCCCTCTTGTGTGTCTGCCATTTTGATGGCAGCAAGGGCCAGGAAAGTAATATAAACATCAGGTCACCACAATTTCCAGCAACTTTAGCCAAATTACTAAAGCTACTCACCAAAAGACTGAACTTTATCTTCTCCTGATCCTGAGATTTCCTACCATGCAGTAATGATCATTAAATAGAGCAGATTCCCAGCAGTGGAGAGGGAGAACCCACTTCTAGTTCGTCTCCATCTATCACATTGATACTACCAAAAGATTTATCATGGCTCCTTGTCTAGCACATTCTTGAGCTCTTCAGCTCAAAATAATCATCCTGGTCAACTGCACAAACACCTCCTGGAAACTCTCCTGAATTAAACCCCTTAGAACATATAGTGTGAAGTCACTAAAGACCCTTTTTTTACATTAGCACAAGGAGGGCACACGAACAGGGATCACCATGACTAGGATTCTACTATCAAGTTTGGTCTGGAACTTTGTTCAAATTGGCCATGCTCCAAAGTGTTCTTTTGAGCTCCAAAGTGCTCAGCTTATTCTTGGAGCAGCAAAAGGTCAATATAAAATAATTCTTTTCCTTTTTATCTTTTTTTTCCTGCTGGAAAGCAAACAATTTTTCAACTTTATTGCTGACCAGGACAACTCCACATGACTTTTAAATTAGCCTTCAACACTATATGTCCCCATGATTGTTCTCCTCCCTTCTGCAAGGGCCCTCATAAAATGCCATGTTCATATCCATACATCTCTATGTAGTACTATGATTCTTAGTCCAACAAGGTGAAATTCCTTGTTCATCATTAAGTGCTGTGTTTATTACATAACTGAATAAGCAGAGGCTTGAAAGGGGCTTTTTTAAATGTGAAATGACTGGCACAGAATTGAGAGTGGTGAGAATGACAGTGAGAGGGGGCAGATGCCACCATCTGGGTAGCAGGCTAGAAAGAAACAAAGTATGCCATGCAGATTTGTTTCTCAATGCCCATCCCATATTGAAGGCAATCCCTTCTCTGTGGGTCTACTACTTAACAAAATAGACACCAGAAACACTTCCACAGTATCCCTTGCAGCAGGGAGGCAGATGCAGCTTCAGGAGCTGCTCTAGAAAAGTAGGCTGTGGAGTAGTTCAGGGCCTTGCCCCTGCCTGCACCCACCATGCTTTCTCACCCTCCTACAGAATCTGTGCTCCACTGAGATCCTCAAACACACCCTCTTCCTCTCACACCAGCCTGAGAGGTTTTCTACTGTTTGCAACTAAGATTTTGGTACAAATCAAAAGATATTCTCTTCCATGGATGCCTCTAATCAGGAGGATTGCGAAAACACAATTACAGAAAGTTGATGGCACCCAAGCACCATAGTAACAAAGGGCTGCCATAGGACTCACAATCCCAAGTGGACTTCCCAATAGAAACTTGCAGAGGCACTCGTTGATGGTAGGCTGTGGGAGGGTGAGACCTGTGTATATTCTGTTCACCACGGAGGTTCCAGAGCCCAGTGTGGAGCCTGGCACACAGGAAGCACCCAACAGTGTAGGTTGAGTGGCTGGGCAGAGGAGATGGGTGGGCATCCCACCAGTGTAGGAGAAGGCAAGGAGAAGGTGAAGAGAAATGAACTCATTCATTAGCAATATGACTCTCTAAAATTTTATTTCCGCCTAAAGTCTTAGAGACAATATAAACCTAATCCAAATTATTCACTTCGTCCTAAATTACACATTCCATGAGGGTGGGAGGCAAGTTGGCTGGGGACAGAGAGGAGGTTGTTTCTTTTTATGTCATCAATAATGAGCAATGTCAATCCCACTGATACACAGTCACTTAGTGAAGCTCCACACAGTCCATATTTCCAGCACCTCAGTACCACTCAAGAAGACACATCTCCATTGTACTTCTACTGTCGTGGGGTTCATTATCAGTGACAACACTACAGAGAGACTATTGGAAGGATGGAGAGCCTCCTCTTTCTTTACTCCCGTTACAGTGTTGAGTACCAGTTGTCCTCCCAGCTCGTCTGAAAGTTTCAAACAGGCTGTAATGAAGACAGAGTACATAAGGTTCCATCCTTTATTCTGTGCCTATAAATTTAAGATCAACATTTATTGAACTGCATTTATTTATGCTCAAAGAATTTTTGGACAGTTAATATATTATCTCGTGTAATTAATCTCTAATTTTCCTACAGATCTGTTACATCAATATCATCATTATTGCCATTATTTTAAGACAGGCTACAAAAATTAAGTAATTGGCTTATGATCACACATCTAGTGAGTAAAAAAGCTGGGTTTGAACCAAGGCCTTTGGTTCCTTGTTCTGAGCTCCCCATGGTTTCAGGCTGCTTCCAGAGTCATTTTCCAAGCTGTCCACTAATTATTGAGAGAGACCATATTCTATGAGACCAGGACAAAGATATTCCTGCATTTTAATTAGGGCAATTAGAAATGATAGCTGGTGAAGGATCTTCTCTAAATGTAAATGTATTTAATGCACTTCTGCAGACATTGTTATGGACGCCTGGAGTACAGCTCTGAACAAGATGAACCAGTCAGAGACAGATGTGAGAGGAGAGACAGACGTGGAAATACTCATTCTCCTGGGTCAATGCTCTAACAATGCATACAGCTCTCACTAGCCAGCTCCTCTATGAATTTGGCTCTCAACATGTCCCAGTGGCATGGTTCACTTTTACAGGTCCAAAGATGCCGAGACATGGGTTTTTCACCAGCCCTTCTTGGTCTCATTACCCACCTGTACTCTGCAAGTAGCCTTTCGTGAAACTGTCTCCAGTTAGATCCTTTGAGGGTCTCCTGCTTCCTGACAGACCTTGTTCACAGAAAATATACAGTCCAGGCTGGTTCTTACTGTTGGCTCATGACTCAGAGTTGTTAAAACATATCGTTCTGTCTCCCAGTATTTAGAGGAAAGATTGTGTGTATTAAAACCTTTCCTTGAAATTGATTTCTTAAGATGACTGTTATTGATATTTTAGAATACAAATTAGTTTTCCATTTGAATATTTAGTATCTTTATCTGTTCAATAGGGATAGTAATTGAATTGACTTCCAGGGCTGTTGTAAAGATTAAACAAATTAATACATACATAAACAGGGTCTGACAAAAAACAAAGGTTCAAGGATATTAGCTATCCTTGCTCCTCTTATTTATTTTTTGAAATGATTCTTTTATGTGATCTCTACTTCTTTAAATTGTACCACTAAAGCTTCAAAGAGACAAACCCGTTGAACAGAATCTGTTGCTACAAGTACAGGAACTTAAATGGTGCTGAAAAAAAAGCCTACTAAATATGCTTAATGCAAATTTTTGAAACATTTTTTGGAAGCTAATAACATTTCCTGAAATCGCTAAAATTTTCGTGCAGCTAATGATCCTCCAATAATAATTTTCAAAGATCTAATAACTTTAATTAATGGTCTATACACATTACTTCACAATCTTGCTGGGGAACGTAAACCTGGAGAGTGGAGGGTGGCAGAAGAAAGCAGTGATAGCGTGGTACAAAGGGAACTGCATACAGAAGGCAGGCTTCTCGTGGGCACAGGAAACCAAAACTGAAACATGCAGTCCTTTCCTCGGAACCTCCTGGGCAGGTCCCACCGGACACAAACCGTTGACACAGAACCCAGGCACACAAATCAGAGGGTCCACGTGAGACAGCTTCCTAACCCCGCTCCCATCACCCCCTTGTCTTGGGAGGCTGGGCACCAGCCTAAATCAGACTCTGCACTGACTGCCCCATCCCGGCCGGGGTCCCAGGTCCTGGCAAGGCAGGTGTCCAGGCAGAGCTCGTTCCAGTTCTCCTGGGCCCATCCCACTGGTGCTCCAGTTCCCATGAGATCTGGTTGGCTCCAGGAAGTGTGATGGGGCTGCTACTTGGTCCCTAGCACTGCCAGAGTGATGGAGCTGAAACGGTCCTTCCTTAAGGCTGAGGAAGGAGCAAAGGGAGGAGGTTGACTGGAGCAAGAGACAAGATAGCGACCAAGGTGGACAGCACCCAGAATACCCAGGCCAGCCTTCACTCAGATTGCAGCCAGCCTGGTTGCACCTTCATTTCTGATGTTGGGAAGAAGGTTGGCTTCCTGTTGCCTGGCAGGGCCTGCTCTGAGACTCTAGTCTTGCCCTCTGCCCCAAGGTGGCATGAGACCTCTAGGTGGAGAAAGCTCATGGCCAGCTCACTTGCAGTTGGCTCCCCAGAACTACCTGGTCCGGCTTGTCCAGCCACAGCCTGTTGGACCAATACCTGAGCACTCATATCTGCATTTATCCTCAGTAGAGACCTGACCCTTGCTTCCTGTCCTATCTACCCCTTGCAGTGGTGGCTGGAAACCTAGCCTGAATGAGATTCTTCCCTGTCCCTTCCCATTTCTGGGGGCTTAAGACCCAGGCATTCTTGGGGTGCCTGGGTGGCTCAGTTGGTTAAGCGACTGCCTTCGGCTCAGGTCATGATCCTGGAGTCCCTGGATCGAGTCCCGCATCGGGCTCCCTGCTCGGCAGGGAGTCTGCTTCTCCCTCTGACCCTCCCCCCTCTCATGTGCTTGCTCTCTCATTCTCTCTCTCTCAAATAAATAAATAAATAAATAAATAAATAAATAAATAAAAAGACCCAGGCATTCAGGTTTCCCAGATAGATTTCATTATAGTTCCCCTTGGAACTCAATAGCTCCTACTTCTTGTCACATCTGGAATGAGCTGGAGAGGTCTGTGGTGTTTGTCCTTGCCCATCTCTACTGTCTTTTGAGATCTCTTTGGCCCTCAGATCATCTCTTTCCATCTCCTTGCTTCATCTCCAACCAGCTACCCCTCTGGAACATGGAGGCTGATATCTGGGAAGCCCTTTCCCAAGGCAATAGTGTGTGGTCTGCCAGGATTCTGTTGGTCCTTGAAACATATTTCCTTTCAATACAAGTTGTCAAGTGACAGATTTCACTGTGGGAGGTTTAGTGTGGAATAAAATCTGCAACCTATTGAACTGAAGAGATTGCCAGGATGAATACAAGAGGAATAAAAGAAATGAAGGTTGGTCCTGTGTGGGGGTGGGGAGAACACCTCCAGGACACGGCCACTGCTGCTGTCTTCCATGAAGATATATCTTTTATCTTTCACTCCAGTCCCTATGCGACCTCACTTCTTTCTGAATACTTCCTTTCAGCTGGGAATTCTGCTTATCAAACATATATTTTCAAACAGAATTATTGGAGGAAATCCAATTTCACCACATAAAGTTTACTTTATTTGTGGAATATTTCTTTCATGAATCCTACCTTTATCCAATTTACTATAAAAGAGAATTAATACCATGTGATGGTCTTTACCACAATGTAGGAAAGGGCTTACTTTATGTTTAAATAAAAGTACTGAGGCTGAAAACTGTACACATAACAAATAGGATTGACTATAACCCAGAACTGATCTCTCTTTCTGTAAGAGGTTTTATTTGGTTCCTCAAATTTTATTCATGAGGAGGACATGCAGAAGTGTGAGAAATCCTGAAGTGCTATGTTTTAGAGTGCCATCTACTTTCACTAGGAAGAATTCAAAGTGCTTCTTGCTATCTCCCCTGGAAGACTCTGGGCCAGGTTTGTTGGCTCAGGACATCCAGGCCTAAGGCAATACAATGTCTAGCCCTGTAGTCTGAAATGTCACTGCACTAGTCCCAGCTACCCCAGGGTTTGTGCAGAAGCCTTAGTATGCTTAGCAGTAAATGTCCTGAAACACATGCCTCTATGGATGGTCTTGCGGGTTCTGGTATCCTAGAAGTATTGTCATATTCTTAAATGAAATTTATTTATCCCACAAATGCCTGACAATCTGATTTTAAGAAAGAGATGAAAAATTGGGATCTCACAGTCTTAATTTACATTTCTCTAATGACTAATGAGGTTAAGAATTTTTCACAGGACTATTGGCTATTTGTAACCCTGCTGGGAACCCTTGTCCAATCTTCAAATGCATTCGTCATCTTCTTTTCCTTTTAATTTTTTTTTTTTAATCATTTTAAGCAGGAGCTGTGTCCCAGTGCAACAGGAATTCTTCTTATGTTAAAGGATGTAATAGGCAGAATATTGGTCCCCCCAAATATGTCCAGGCCCTACTCCCTGGAACCTGTGATTTGTTAGGCTACATCGTGAAGGGATGGATATTAAGGTCACAGATGGAGTTAAGTTTCCTAATAAACTGACAACAAAGAGAGAGATTATCCTGGATTATATGGTGGATCCAGTGTAATCACAGGCATCCTTGTAAGTGGAGGAGAGAGGTGTAAAAATGGCAGTATGAGAAAGACTTGGCAAACATTGCTGACTTTGAAGATGAAGGAAGGAGGAAGCCACAAGGCAGGAGTGCAAGTGGCCTCTAAAAGCTGGAAAGGGGAGAAAACATATTCTCTCCTGGAGCTGCCTGAAAGGAATGCAGCCCCATGAGACCCATGTCAGACTTCTGACTTCCAGAACTAAAAGGTAATAAATCTGTGTTATTTTAAGCCACTGAGTTTGTGGGAATTTGTTACAGCAGTAGAAAACTAATACAGCAGATATTGCAAATGAAGTCTAATTTTTAAACTTTACTTATCTCCAGTATTTCAGGGCTGCCTTATTGATCAATGCATTCCTTTTTTTTTTTTTTTTTTTTTTTATTTGACAGAGAGAGACACAGTGAGAGAGGGAACACAAGCAGGGGGAGTGGGAGAGGGAGAAGCAGGCTTCCCTCCAAGCAGGGAGCCCAATGCGGGGCTCGATCCCAGAACCCTGGGACCATGACCTGAGCCAAAGGCAGACGCTTAACAACTGAGCCACCCAGGCGCCCCTGATCAATGCATTCCTAACCACAGATTGTCAGTGACTCTTGCAACCCCACCTTCCACACTTCTCAGGATTATCAAAAAGTTTCCACCAAGACCCACATTTCCAAACACAGGATTACTGAGTTTGAGCCTTAGAGTGAGGTGCTTACCCTGGAACTTTGAAAGAGACAGAAGAATTTAATAGTTACATGTATAGGTTCTAATGTTGGAATGCCAGCGTTCAAGTCCCAGTCATGTCATTTATGAGCAAAGCAACTTAATTGACAAGGATAGAATACTGAACCTAACAATAGCAGGGCACATTTTTTTTTAATACTAATGGAACATTATAAAATTTAATCATATGTTGAGTAATAAAGCAAGATTTTAAACATTTCAAAAGATTAAAATCATTCAAACTCTTCTTTCTGGCCACATTGGAATTAAGTTATAAATCAGTAACAAAAGGAAAATGGCAAGAAAATCCCCAACTGTTTAAAAATTAAGCAGTTAGCTTCTAAGTAACTCATGGATGAAAGAAAATTACAAATGAAACTGGAAAATATTTAGAACTGAAAGAAATGAAAAATACATTAAAATTTGTGGGGGCAGCTTTAAAATGCTCAGAAATATATACATATATATAACAAATTCTGCATATAAAAAAGTAAAAATTGATTACTTAAGTTTCCATCTCCACATGCTAAAAAATAGCAAGTTATATGCAAAGAAAGTAAATGATATAAAAAAGGTAAGAATAGAAAATAATGAAAGTAGGATACTCAGGATATGTTCAGTTATCTCTAGGCATATTATAGTAGATTATTTAAAATTACTTTCCAAAATAGAAAGATAATAGTAATGCATACCTACAAAAGCATGAAAAGGTGGTAAGTTTGCTGGTCTACTATCATAAGTGGATCTAGAGGTACCAAAACTGATAATAAAATAACCTGATGATAGTAGCATTGAAACTTCATTTTTTAGGTATCTAAATCCTGACTGTTTATGCAAATTTGAAAATATGTAACTCAAACAATGTTTTCTGAAACAAGATGTTTATATAAGAAAAACTTAGATGACTTCATGTCTTACTTTGATTCTATCAATTGAAATAAGATGGAAATTGGGGGATAACAGGATATAGGGACCAGTCAATTTATTCACTATTCAATAAAATAATAAACATTGTTCAGATAATATTTTCACTGTAACCATCTGTCTGCTCAAGGTGTCATTCCTCTGATGTTGGGACAGTCAAGGACAACAATATGGCAAAGCCAGTATGGGATAGACACAGAAGGGCTGGCCTGCCACTGACACACAAATTCCCTGGGCATGACCCAGGGACTGCTCCAAGACAGAAGGTATTCTGGCCCCTTTATGTCTTCTTGGAGGCAGAAACAGTGGGCCTTGGTGACATCCAGTTTTATCTGTGTACTTTGTAGCATTGACTGGGTTTACTGAAATGCCCCTCAGATGGAAATGTGTGTGGAGGAAGTTTAGTGCTCTTGGGATTGACACCTATATGGGAGGAAGGGAACAGGACTGAACAGAGGGAGAAGCTGGGCTACAATGCAATATAAGCCAAGGCCTCAGCCAATCTTATAGGGAGCCTGCCGCTGAGATAGCTGTGTTGAGATAGCCAAGGGGGACAAGTGTTGATAGCCCAACACGGATTAGTCCTTGGGTACAGACGTCCCCTGGGGAGGCCTGTGTCATTGAACAAGGTACTGCAGGGTGTCAGTTTGCACCATGCCCTCCAGCAGGGAGACTAGTGCTTCTGCCCTGAAGGGGAGCACACCACAACGTCCAGTGAGCCTTAATTAGGAAAAGTTTGGTGGGACATTCTGTTACAACTTCTGTGCCACTTTTTTAGCCAAACATTTTTATACTTTATAAAAGAATACTGGACAGCTAGTATTTAGCAGCTGTGTCAACCTGGGCATTTTATTTGTCCTCTGTTTCTCCAATTCCTCATATGTAAGAGGATAATAATATTGCATGTCTCTTAGGATTGCTTTGAAGAATAAAGTAAGTTAGTACATTTAAGGCACCTTTTAAAAAATTTCATCATTTGGGGGCACCTGGGTGGCTTAGTCAGTTAAGTGTCTGCCTTCAGCTCAGGTCATGATCCCAGAGTCCTGGGATGAAGCCCCACATCAGGCTCCCTGCTCAGTGGGGAGTCTGCTTCTCCTTCAACCTCTGCCTCTCCCATGGCTTGTGCTCTCTCTCTCTGAAATGAATAAAATCTTTTTTTCTGAATGTTAATTATTTAATTTATTTTTTAAGTTCTATTCTTTTCTTATGTTCAGTTAGCCGCTGTATAGTACATAATTAGTTTTTGATGTAGTGTTCAAAGAGTCATTAGTTACGTATATCATCCAGTGCTCATCACAGCATGTGCCCTCCTCAAAACCCATCACCCTGTTACCCCCTCCCCCCACTCCTTTCCCCTCTGAAACCCTTAGATTGTTTCCTGGGGTCCACAGTCTCTCATGGTTTGTCTCCCTCTCTAATTTCTCCCCCTCTGTATTTCCCTCCCTTCCCCTATGGTACTCCTTTCTATTGCTTATGTTCCACATATGAGTGAAACCATATGGTAATTGTCTTTCTCTGCTTGACTTACTTCATTTAACATAATCTCCTCCAGTTCCATCCATGTCAATGAAAATGGTAGGTATTCATCCTTTCTGATGGCTGAGTAATATCCCATTGTGTGTGTGTGTGTATATATACTACATCTTCTTTACCCATTCATCTGTTGAAGGGCATCTCAGCTCCTTCCACAGTTTGGCTATTGTGGACATTGCTGCTATGAACATTGGGGTGCAGGTGCCCCTTTTTTCCCTACATCTGTATCTTTGGGGTAAATACCTAGTAGTGCAATTGCTGGGTCATAAGGTAGCTCTATTCTTAACATCTTGAGGAGTAAAATCTTTTTTTAAAAATCTCATAATTTGGTAAGCCCTCTTTGATATTTTCCTGGAACAACTGGGATCTTTCAAAAGAATCCTTCAAAACTTTTAAATGCTTGTCCTGGTAAAATGTATACATTGTATTATGAGCAAGATACACCCTGACCTTGGAGTACTTCTTTTCTATTCATCATGATTACCTTGGCTTTCACCTCAAAAGAAAGAAAGCTCTTGAGTGATAAAGTCTGCAGGTTTCCTCAAGAGCTGCCAGAGCACCTGTAAGAGAGCGTGAGATCTCAAGTACATCCACAGGAGCAGGGGGCCTGACTAGGGAGCCCAGTCTGCAGGCCAGAGACATCAGGGGTCACAAATGCCCTGCAGACAGCAGACCTCTGACAGGGCTTCTTAAATCTATGTAGGCACTAAGCACTGTCTGCAAACTAACTGTAATACAAGTACAGTCAACTTTCAAATGTGTATTGAGGTTGTGATGAATGAAATACAAATAGATTTTTTAAATTTATGGATGCTTTTTTTCATTATGAAGTTTCCCAATCAAAAAATGATAAATGTATAGCTACTTATTATTTGTAGCCCTTATACAGTTTGCCACTAAAAAAGGTTATTCCTTTTTAAAGTTTGGGAGGTCACCAGACTAGGGAAAAGGATATATTTTGGAGTCAGATAGACTTGGAAGTAAATCATATCTCTCCACCACTTGCCAGCAACGTTATTTGGGCCAAGCCACTTCTCAGTTGTTGGGTTCAGTTTTCTTACTGAGGAAATGAGAACAGTTTCTATAAGGATTAAATAAAATAATTCCCATGGTGTCCCTGACCCATCGCAGGTGCTCAGCAAAGGTCTCTCAGCAATGACTACCGTTGATATTTACCTAACTTCTTAAACGGATTATTAATCTCTGAATTCTATTATACTGTCTCTAGAATTTCTGCCCAAAATGACATGGCCAGTTGAAAGTGTCACCTCCCTATGCTTAAGAGTCACCACAACTACTCCTATCCCACCCCTTGCTTCTCCTCAAGTTCACCTTGTAATGGAATGCTTAGCCATTCTGAAAGCAAACTGTCTCTCTCATTTTTGTCCTGGGTCTCAAAATATCCCTGATACCTCATACCCATGGTGGGAATAAGAATTTATTTTACCGATAGAGTGAAAAAACACTTTTTTCTCCCTCTGTGAGGTTTCCTTTTTAGCTGTATGGAAGAAGAGAGAAAAGAAAACTGGCAGGAAATATTTAAACAACAATTAAGTTTCAGAGAAAGACTTTCATTGCTGAAGTCTGCCTCAGGCAAAAGTTGAGAGCGAGTTAATTTCCTGGGATTTATGATGTTGTATAAAACCTACAGTTGCACGTCACGGCTTAATAGATTAATTTTATTTCAGCAAGATAGTGTGCATGGCTGGGGACCTGAAAACATACTCCCTTGATGAAACAGAAGAGTGGCTTCTTACTTGGTGCTTGCCCTCTTCAGCTTTGTGTCATCCATCTCTGCCATGCTGAAAAATGAAAACTGCTCCAAGAGAATTGAGACAAAAATAGACTGATGATTATTTTATTTGCCCCTCCCCCATGTTTTACTCTCAACAACACTTTAATTGAAAGATCTTCCATGTCTTCATGTCTTAATAAAATAGTTGATTCATTGATTATGTTGGTATAGACATAATGCCCAAATTTGGAGGTCCAGCTCCAATATTTGGGTTTTAGTTGCAGTCTTTGAAGCTATATGACCATGAGAAATTCACTTAAACTTTCTGGGCTTTAGCGTCCTCCTCTGCATCATGTAATAATATCCTGGCAGCCTTCCTCCCTGAATTTGTGAGTGCAATAATACACACACACACACACACAATGATTAGACAAAGGAACAAAGAAATACAGTAGCCAACTAAAGAGCTCCCAGTGGACAAAGCTGGGATATATTGAGCAACAATATAAATAACAAAGTACTTATAACCCAAATAACATAGCTTATAACACAAAGTTAGATAAATACCCCTGAATCCTTACTGATATAAATAGATTACTAAATATGTAAAGAGTTGGAGGACAATAGACCAATCTCCTATGCAGAACAAGACTAAACATTGTATGTAGATACTCCTCATCAAGAGACAGAGTGCAAGTCCTATCCATTAAGTGCAGACTGTGCATAGTGACTACTTTCCAAGGGGTACAGTATAGAAAAGGGGAAAAGTATACCTTTACAGTGGAAATATCCAATAAACACTATGTCAGCCAGGTGATCGAGATTAACATCAATAGTCACAAGTCATGTAACAGCAGATACCCTTGATATAGTGTGCTGGGAATGACACTTCTGTGATTTTCCTCTTAAAAACCCATAATCTCGGTCTAACTATCAAAAACACAACCCCCAATTGATAGACACACTATATACCTGATCATCAGTAGTCCTCAAAATGGTCAAGGTCATCCAAACAAGAAAAGCCTAAGAAACAGGCACAGGCATGAAAATCCTAAGGAGATAGCGATAATTAACGTAATGTGGGGTCTTGGATGGGATCCTGGCAGATAAAAAGACATTAAGTAAAAAACTAAGGACATCTGAACAAAGCATTATATTTAGTTAATAATAATATATAAGTATTGGTCAAAGTTATGTCAAATATATTATAATAATGTAAGATCTTAAGAACAGAGGAAGCTAGGTGGAGGGTATTCTAGAACTCTGTACTTTGCAACTTTAAATCTAAAACTATTCTAAAATAAAACGTTATAAATGGAAGCTATGGTTAATATCAATTATTTAAGTTTCTACCTTAAGAAACTAAAAGCAAGATTGACTTAACCCAGGGGCGCCTGGGTGGCTCAGTTGGTTAAGCGACTGCCTTCGGCTCAGGTCATGATCCTGGAGTCCCTGGATCGAGTCCCGCATTGGGCTCCCTGCTTGGCAGGGAGTCTGCTTCGCCCTCTGACCCTATCCCCTCTCATGTGTTCTTTCTCTCTCATTCTCTCTCTCTCAAATAAATAAAATCTTTAAAAAATAAAAAAAAAAAGATTGACTTAACCCAAACTTAGTTGAGGAGAGATACTATAAAAATAGGAACATATAAAAAAAATCTGTAAAAGCACCATTGAAAAACAAAATAATAATAATAAAATAAAATAAAAATAGGAACATAAAAAATGCAATAGAAAACAAAATTCAGAGAAAGTTAGATGTGCCAAAACTTATCTCCTAGAAAGACAAAATTGATAAACATCTGTCTAGAAAACCAGGAACCAAAGTACAAAGTACCCACATCATGAATGAAATGTATATCATTTTATAAACTACCAGCATTAAAAAGACAATAAGGTAATTTTTAAGCAACTTTATGTCAATAATTTTGATAACATGGATGAAATGGAAAACTTTCTTGAAAAACACAAACTAACAAACCTTAGCAAAGAGAAAATCTGAGTCTATATCTATCAAAGAAATTAAATTCATAAATTAACTTCCTGCAAAGAAAACTAAAGGCCCAGATGGTAAATTTTATTAAACATCAAAGGAAGAATTAATACCAATGTTATGCAAACACTTTCAGAAAATAGAGGAGCAAGAAAGGTTTTCCAATTCGTTTTATGAGGCCAATATAATACTGGTACAGAAACTAGAAATTATAAGAAAAGAAAATTATAAACCATATCTCTTATGAGCATAGGGGTAAAAGTCCTCTACATAATATTAGTAAATGTAATCTAGTAATATATAAACATATACTACATCATGAGTGAAGAGAGTTTAATTAAGAATGTAAAGTGAGTTCACAATTCATTAAAAAAAAAAAAATGTAATTCCCTACCTTCAGAGAATAAAAAAGTTACATGACCACCTCAATAGAGGCTGGAAAATATTTGACAAAATTAAATGACTTTTTTTTAATTTCCATCAAATTAGGAATGGAAAATTACTTCTTAACCTGGAAATGAGCATCTAAGGTAAACGTACAGCTTAAATTATACTTAAGAGGAGACACTGAATGCTATGCTCATAAGATTTGGAGCAAAGCCAGAATATTCACACTCAACACTTCTCCTCAATGCTGTATTAGATACCATAGCCAGTATGACAAGGCAATTTAAAAAAAAAAAAAAATCAAAGGCATGGAGATTGGAAAGGAAGAAGTAAAAGTATCTACATATACAGATGCAATGTTTGTCTACTTAGAAAATCCAGAGAATCAAGGACACCTCGGTGGCTCAGTTGATTATGTCCAACTCTTGGTTTCAGCTCAGGTCATGATCTCAGAGTCCTGGGATTGAGCCTGCCTCAGCTTCCATGCTCAGCTGGGAGTCTGCTTCAGGATTCTCTCCCTCTCCCTCTGCCCCTCCCCCCACTTGCACTCTCTCTCTCTCTCTCAAATAAATAAATCTTTAAAAAAATAGAAAATCCAGAGAATCCAAAAACGTCCTAGTTGTACTAATAAGTGAATTTAGCAAGGTTATAGACAACAGATACAAACATCAATTGTATTTCTATATGTTTACATGAAACAACTAGAAAATGAAAATTTAAAACAACAATATTAACAAAATTATTGAAATGCATCAGAATAAATTTAACAGAGAGGTACAAAACGTGTACACTAAAAACTATACAATATTACTGAGATAAAGAAGGTATAAATAATAGAGAGCCAACCTGTAGCCAGGGGTTAAAATAGTCAATTTTCTTAAGATCTTCACTTTCCCTAAATCTATTTATAGATTTAATACAGTCCAATCAAATGCCAGCAAGTATTTTTTAAAGAAATTGACAAGCTAATTCCAAATAGTATATGGAAATGAAAAGGCCTTGAATAACCAAAACAATTTTGGTTGTTTTGTATTAAGAATTACACCACCAGGGGCGCCTGGGTGGCTCAGATGGTTAAGCATCTGCCTTCGGCTCAGGTCATGATCTCAGGGTCCTGGGATCGAGCCCCATATCAGGCTCCCTGCTTGGCGGGGAGCCTGCTTCTCCCTCTCCCTCTACTGTTCTCCCTGCTTGTGCTCTCTCGCTCTCTCTGTCAAATAAATAAATAAAAATATTTAAAAAAAAAAAAAAAATTACACCACCAGATTTCAAAACTTACTATAAACTTCCTAAAATTAACATCATTGTTTGGTCAGAGGAAAAGATGGGGAAATCAATGAAACAAAATAAAGAGCCCAGAAAAATAGCCCACAAGGTCAATGGTTTTTGATGAAGGTGTAAAGATATCTCATTGGAGAAAAGATGTTCTTTTCACCAAGTGATGTTATCATATCCATGTGGTGGATACCTGTGTGGAAAGAATGAAGTTGAACTCCAGGCTTAGCCATATACTGATATTAATTTGCAATGGGGTATGGACCTCTATATAACCAGTAAAACTGCAAAATTCCTAAAATAAACATAGGAGAATATCTTTGTGATATTGTATATGATACAAAAAGCATGAACAAAATTAGTAAAATTAGTCAATAGGACTTCATCAAAATTAAAATCTTCCAGTCTTCAAAAGACACTTTCAATCATATGTGGAACTTAAGAAACAAAACAGATGAACATAGGGGGGTAAAAGAAAAAGGCAAACCAAGAAACTATTGGAGAGAGCCTCTTAACTATAGAGAACAAACTAAGAGTGGCTGGAGGGGAGGTGGGCAAGTGGATGGGCTAAATGGGTGATGGATATTAAGGAAAGCACTTGTGATAAGCACTGGGTGTTTATGTAAGTGATGAATCACTAAATTCTACACCTAAAACTAATATTATACTGTCTGTTAACTAACTGGAATTTAAATAAAAACTTGAAAAAGAAAAAAAAAAACACTACCAAGAGAACTACAAGGGAAATCACAGACTGGCAGAACATATCCACAATACATACACCTGACTATTGATTTATATCCAGGATATAAAAAGGATTATTTCCAATCAATAATCAAAAAACACACCACACAAACATAGTAAAAAAAATTTACAAATTGGTAAATATTTAAACAAATACTTTGTAAAATAAAATATTGACATAGGCAATAAACAAAGGAGAATTTTTCCTTTAATAAATCCATTAGTTAAGAAGAACTTGATTAAGGGGCGGAGCAAGATGGCAGAGGAGTAGGAGACCTGGATTTCCTCTGGTCTCAGGAATTCAGCTGGATAGGGATCAAACCATTCTGAACACCTACAAACTCAACAGGAAATCAAAGAAAAGAATAGCAACAACTGTCTGAACAGAAAAGCGACTACTTTCTGGAAGGTAGGACATGCGGAGAAGTGAATCCGAGGTGATATTCCGGAGGATAGTCGGTGGGGGGAGGGGCCTCCGTCGGCCGCTTCTGGCAAGTGATAGAGCCGCGGAGCCCAAAATCCGAACTTTTAGAAGTCAGCTCCACTGAGGGACGTCGCTCCGGTGGCTAAGCTGGGGGTGGAACCCTCGAGGGACAGTGTGGTTTCAGGACCCTCGGGGTCACAGAAAGACTGGGGGTGCCTGAGTGCGGCAGAGCTCCCAGATATCGGAGCAGGGAAGCCGTTGCAGAGACAGAGCCGAGGCGTGGGCTCTCAGCTCGGGGTTGCCATAGACCGTGATCTGGGCCACAGTCGGGCCACTGCTCCTCTAGCAGGGACCCAACAAGCGGCAGATCCGGGGAGACTCCCCTTCCTCCCCTGGGAGGAGCGGTGCAGGAGCGCACTGCAGGGATCTGTGGGGTTTGGAGACTCCACACAGGGTCGGGTGCCAGAGATAGAAATGCGCGGTCACAGGCCGGGTGAGCACAGACTGTGGCCGGAGACTGGGGAGACAGGAGTGACTGGCTGCTTTTCTCTGGGGGCACACTGAGGAGCAGGGCCCCGAGTTCTCGGCTCCTCCAGGGCAGAGATTGGGAGGCCGCCATTTTCACTCTCCTCCTCCAAAGCTGTATGGAGAGCTTGCAGGGAACAAAAGCTCCCGAGAGCAAACCCGAGCAGATTACTTAGCCCGGACCAGCAAGGACAGGGCAATTCCCCCTCCAGCAAAGACATTTGGGAACCACGGCAACAGGCCCCTCCCCCAGAAGATCAGGGAGAACAGCCAGCCAAGACCAAGTTTACCCATAAATGAGAATGGCAGAACTCCAGCGCTAGGAGAATAATGCACATAGAATCCATGGCTTTTTTACCATGATTCTTTAGTCTTTCAAAGTTAATTTTTTTTAACTGTTTTTTTTTTTTTTTTTGAATTTTTCTTTTTCCCTTTTTCAACCAACACCTTATCAATCCCTTTTTTAAAAAACATTTTTATTTTTCATTTTTAGAGTCATATTCTATCCCTTCATAGTAGTTACCCTTATTTTTGGCATATATATATAAGTTGTTCTCTCTTTAAAATTTTGAGATAGTTTCTTCTAACAGATCAAAATATACCCTAAATCTCTAGTGTATGGTTTTTTTCTACTCTCCTGCCTGATCACATTCTCTCCCTTTCTTTTTCTTTTCTTTTTAAATCCTCTTCTTTCTTTTTTCAAACAACTTCTTATCAATTCCTTTTATAAAAATTTTATAATTTTCATCTTTACAGTCATATTCCATCCCTTCATCATATCAACCCTTCTTTTTGTACATATATAAGTTTTTCTTTCTTTAAAATTTTGGGAGGCACTTTCTTCTAACAGACCAAAATACACCCAAAATCTAGTGTGTGGCACTGATCTATGTACCAGCGTGATCATATTTGATCATATTCTGTTTTGTTTTGTTTTGTTCTGTTTTTCTTTGTTTTTATCTTTATCTTTTTCTTTTTCTTTTGTTTTTTACTTTTTCTTTTTTCTCTCTTTCCCTTTCTTTTCCCCCTGCTTCAGGTCTTTTCTGATTTGTTTAGAGTATATTTTCTGGGGACATTGTTACCCTGTTAGCATTTTGTTCTCTCATTAATCTATTCTCCCCTGGACAAAATGACAAGATGGAAAAAATCACCTCAACAAAAAGAACAAGAGGTAGTAACGACTGCCAGGGACCTACTCAATATAGACATTAGTACGATGTTGGATTGAGAGTTCAGGATCATCACTTTAAAGATACTGGCTGGGCTTGAAAAAAGCATGGAAGTTATTAGAGAAACCCTTTCTGGAGAAATAAAAGAACTAAAATCTAACCAAGTCGAAATCAAAAAGGCTATTAATGAGGTGCAATCAAAAGTGGGGGCGCTAACTGCTACGATAAATGAGGCAGAAGAAAGAATCAGTGATATAGAAGACCAAATGATGGAAAATAAAGAAGCTGAGAAAAAGAGAGATAAACAACTACTGGATCACAAGGGCAGAATTCGAGAGATAAACGATACCATAAGATGAAACAACATTAGAATAATTGGGATCCCAGAAGAAGAAGAAAGAGAGAGAGGGGCCAAAGGCATATTGGACCAAATTATAGCAGAGAATTTCCTTAATTTGGGGAAGGAAACAGGCATCAAAATCCAGGAGGCACAGAGAACCCCCCTCAAAATCGATAAAAATAGATCACACCCTGACATCTAATAGTAAAACTTATGAGTCTCAGAGACAAAGAGAAAATCCTGAAAGCAGCTTGGGAGAAGAGATCTGTAACCTACAATGGTACAAACATTAGATTGGCAACAAACCTATCCACAGAGACCTGGCAGGCCAGAAGGGACTAGCAGGATATATTCAGAGCACTAAATGAGAAATATATACAGCCAAGAATACTATAATCAGCTAGGATGTCATTGAAAATAGAAGGAGACATAAAAAGCTTCCAGGACAAACAAAAACTAAAGGAATTTGCAAACACGAAACCAGCCCTACAAGAAATCTTGAAAGGGGTCCTCTAAGCAAAGAGAGAGCCTAAAAGCAACATAGACCAGAAAGGAACACAGACAATATACAGTAACAGTCACCTTCCAGGCAATACAATGGCACTAAATTCCTATCTTTCAATAGTTACCCTGAATGTAAATGGGCTAAATGCCCCAATCAAAAGACACAGGCTATCAGATTGGATAAAAAAACAAGACCCATCGATATGCTGTCTGCAAGAGACTCATTTTAGACCCAAAGACACCCCCAGATTGAAAGTGAGGGGGTGGAAAACCATTTACCATGCTAATGGATGCCAAAAGAAAGCTAGGGTGGCAATCCTTATATCAGACACATTAGATTTTAAACCAAAGACTGTAATAAGAGATGAGGAAGGACACTATATCCTACTTAAAGGGTCTATCCAACAAGAAGATCTAACAATTGTAAATATCTATGCCCCGAACATGGGAGCAGCCAATTATATAAGGCAATTAATAACAAAAGCAAAGAAAAACATTGACAACAATACAATAGTAGTGGAGGACTTTAACACCCCCCTCACTGAAATGAACAGATCATCTAAGCAAAAGATCAACAAGGAAATAAAGACTTTAAATGACACACTGGACCAAATGGACTTCACAGACATATTCAGAACATTCCATCCCAAAGCAATGGAATACACATTCTTCTCTAGTGCCCCTGGAACATTCTCCAGAATCAATCACATCCTATGTGATAAATCAGGTCTCAACGGGTACCAAAAGATTGGGATCATTCCCTGCCTATTTTCAGACCAC
Source organism: Phoca vitulina (assembly GCF_004348235.1). Classification (NCBI taxonomy): domain Eukaryota; kingdom Metazoa; phylum Chordata; class Mammalia; order Carnivora; family Phocidae; genus Phoca; species Phoca vitulina. The sequence continues at coordinate 110,695,677 of NW_022589704.1, forward strand.
AATGCTTTGAAACTAGAACTCAATCACAAGAGGAAAGTCAGAAAGAACTCAAATACATGGAGGCTAAAGAGCATACTACTAAAGAATAAATGGGTCAACCAGGAAATTAAAGAAGAATTTAAAAAATTCATGGAAACCAATGAAAATGACAACACAACTATTCAAAATCTTTGGGATGCAGCAAAGGCAGTCTTAAGAGGAAAGTATATAGCAATACAAGCCTTTCTCAAAAAAAGAGAAAGGTCTCAAGTACACAACCTAACCCTACACCTAAAGGAGCTGGAGAAAGAACAGCAAATAAAGCCTAAACCCAGCAGGAGAAGAGAAATAATAAAGATCAGAGCAGAAATCAATGAAATAGAAACCAAAAGAACAGTAGAACAGATCAACGAAACTAGGAGCTGGTTCTTTGAAAGAATTAACAAGTTTGATAAACCCCTGGCCAGACTTACCAAAAAGAAAAGAGAAATGACCCAAATCAACAAAATCATGAATGAAAGAGGAGAGATCACAACCAACACCAAAGAAATACAAACAATTATAAGAACATATTATGACCAACTCTATGCCAGTAAATTAGATAACCTGGAAGAAATGGATGCATTCCTAGAGATGTATCAACTACCAAAACTGAACAAGGAAGAAATAGAAAACCTGAACAGACCTATAACCACTAAGGAAATTGAAGCAGTCATCAAAAATCTCCCAAAAAACAAGAGCCCAGGGCCAGATGGCTTCCCAGGGGAATTCTACCAAACATTTCAAGAAGAATTAATACCTATTCTTCTGAAACTGTTCCAAAAAATAGAAATGGAAGGAAAACTTCCAAACTCGTTTTATGAGGTCACCATTACCTTGATCCCCAAACCAGACAACAACCCCATCAAAAAGCAGAATTACAGACCAATATCCCTGATAAACATGGATGCAAAAATTCTCACCAAAATACTACCCAATACGATCCAACATTACATTAAAAGGATTATTCACCACGACCAAGTGGGATTTATCCCTGGGCTGCAAGGATGATTCAACATCCGCAAATCAATGAACCTTTTGGTTTTGTTGACTGTTTACCTTTGCTGTGCAAAAGCTTTTCATCTTGATGAAGTCCCAATAGTTCATTTTTGCCCTTGCTTCCCTTGCCTTTGGCGATGTTTCTAGGAAGAAGTTGCTGCGGCTGAGGTCGAAAAGGTTGCTGCCTGTGGTCTCCTTTAGGATTTTGATGGACTCCTGTCTCACATTGAGGTCTTTCAACCATTTGGAGTCTATTTTTGTGTGTGGTGTAAGGAAATGGTCCAGTTTCATTCTTCTGCATGTGGCTGTCCAATTTTCCCAACCATTTGGTGAAGAGACTGTCTTTTTCCCATTGGACATTCTTTCCTGCTTTGTCAAAGATTACTTGACCATAGAGTTGAGGGTCCATTTCTGGGCTCCCTATTCTGTTGCATTGATCTATATGTCTGTTTTTGTGCTGGTACCATACTGTCTTGATGATGACAGCTTTGTAATAGAGCTTGAAGTCCAGAATTGTGATGCCGCCAGCTTTGCTTTTCTTTTTCAACATTCCTCTGGCTATTCAGTGTCTTTTCTGGTTCCATACAAATTTTAGGATTATTTGTTCCATTTCTTTAGAAAAAAGTGGATGGTATTTTGATGGGGATTGCATTGAATGTGAAGATTGCTGTAGGTAGCATTGACATCTTTACAATATTTGTTCTTCCAATCCATGAGCATGGAACGTTTTTCCATTTCTTTGTGTCTTCCTCAATATCTTTCATGAGTATTTTATAGTTTTCTGAGTACAGATCCTTTGCCTCTTTGGTTAGATTTATTCTATTTGCAAATGACATATCAGATAAAGGGCTAGAATCCAAAATCTATGAAGAACTTATCAAACTCAACACCCAAAGAACAAAGAATCCAATCAAGAAATGGGCAGAAGACATGAACAGACATTTTTCCAAAGAAGACATCCAAATGGCCAACAGACACATGAAAAAGTGCTCAACATCGTTCGGCATCAGGGAAATCCAAATCAAAACCTCAATGAGATGCCACCTCACACCAGTCAGAATGGCTAAAATGAACAAGTCAGGAAATGACAGAGGCTGGTGAGGATGTGGAGAAAGGGGAACCCTCCTACACTGTTGGTGGGAATGCAAGCTGGTGCAGCCACTCTGGAAAACAGTATGGAGGTTCCTCAAAAAGTTGAAAATAGAGTGGGCGCCTGGGTGGCTCAGTTGGTTGAGCGACTGCCTTCGGCTCAGGTCATGATCCTGGAGTCCTGGGATTGAGTCCCTCATCGGGCTCCCTGCTCAGCAGGGAGCCTGCTTCTCCCTCTGACCCTCCTCCCTGTCATGCTCTCTCTCTATCATTCTCTCTGTCTCTCAATAAATAAATAAAAATCCTTAAAAAAATTTTTTAAAAAAAGTTGAAAATAGAGCTACCATATGATCCAGCAATTGCACTACTGGGTATTTACCCCAAAGATACAAATGTAGGGATCCGAAGGGGTACGTGCACCCCGATGTTTATAGCAGCAATGTCCACAATAGCCAAACTGTGGAAAGAGCCAAGATGTCCATCGATAGATGAATGGATAAAGAAGAGGTGGTATATATATATACAATGGAATATTATGCAGCCATCAAAAGGAATAAGATCTTGCCATTTGCAACGACATGGATGGAACTGGAGGGTATTATTCTGAGTGAAATAAGTCAAACAGAGAAAGACATGTATCATATGACCTCACTGATATGAGGAATTCTTAATCTCAGGAAACAAACTGAGGGTTGCTGGAGTGGTGGGGGGTGGGAGGGATGGGGTGACTGGGTGATAGACACTGGGGAGGGTATATGCTCTGGTAAGCACTGTGAATTCTACAAGACTGTTGAATCTCAGATCTGTACCTCTGAAACAAATCATGCAATATATGTTAAGAAAAAAAAAGAAGAAGATAGCAGGAGGGGAAGAATGAAGGGGGGGAAATCAGAGGGGGAGTCAAACCATGAGAGACGATGGACTCTGAAACACAAACTGAGGGTTCTAGAGGGGATGGGGGTGGGAGGATGGGTTAGCTTGGTGATGGGTATTAAAGAGGGCACATTCTGCATGGAGCACTGGGTGTTATGCACAAACAATGAATTATGGAACACTACATCTAAAACTAATGATGTAATGTATAGTTATTAACATAATAATAAAAAAATTAAAAAAAAAAGAACTCGATTAGTCATCAGTGAAATGCACATTTAAGACCTACACAATTACTTTAGTGGATAAAATGTAAAAGCTGAAAATACCAACAATTGGCAGATTTATGAAAAGAACTGGAACACTTGTACATACATGCTTATGGAAGTATCAAGTGATGGAAACAATCTGATAATTTCTTCCAAAGGTATATATATAAAGTAGTATGAATTTGCTTTTGTTTCCCTTGCCTCAGGAGACATATCTAGAAAAATAGTGCTATGGCAATGTCAGAGAAATTCCTGTTCATGCTCTATCTTAGGATTTTTATGGTTTCAGGTCTCACATGTAGGTATTTAATCCATTTTGAGTTAATTTTGTGAATGGTGTAGAAAGTAGTCCAGTTTCATTCTTTTGCAGACAACTGTTCAGTTTTTCCGGACCCATTTACTGAAAAGACTGTCTTTCCCCATTGCATATCCTTGCCTCCTTTATGATACATTAATTGAGCATGTAAACATGAGTTAATTTCTGGGCTTTCTGTCCTGTTCCATTGATCTATGTGTGTATTTTTGTGCCAATACCCTACTCTTTTGATTACTATAGTTTTTTTAGTATAAGTTATAAACTTGTTGAATCACTATGTTGTACACCTGAAACTAATGTAAAATTGTGTTTCAACTATACTCCAATTGGGGGGGGAAGGAATTACAAAAACAAAACAAAACAAAACAAAACACCAGCACCAACATTTTAAGAGAGGTATATATACACATGCCTAATGACAGAAAAAAACCAAACTTGCTGAATTCGTGCATCAGTTCTAGAAATTTGTTGGTGGAGTTTTTCAGGTTTTCTACATAGAGTATCAAGTTGTGACATAAACCTCATATTGCCTGTCTTTGAAATTTCATGTCCATGTGGATTCATTGCAGGTCCCTGAACTTTGGCCCACCCTGTGCCTGAGTCAGCATACTGCCCTTCCTTATGGGCAGCTCCCTGGAAAGAGACTGGCCTTGGGAAGTTAAAGCTGCAGCCAATGAAGAGAGATGACGCCAATCCTTTTCTGGACTCAAGTAAAAATGTCTCAAGGAACCTAGTACTCCCTTGGCCCAGCTGAAGGTGGTGAACTTGTGGTCACCAGAGGAATCAATTCCACTGAGTTCTAGCAAGATTAACTCAGGCGTTCATTTTCTTGGGTAGTTTATGAAAGACATGAACCTTGATTACAGGCATTATATAGCTAGGTAGAAGGAAAGAAAACCAGCATTTCAGGTAAGGGAAGGAGGTTTTGAGTTAGTAATGTAGGTGATCTTTGAATAAAAGACAAGCCTGAGGTTGGAGGAACAAGATGGCAGAGGAGTAGGAGACCTAAATTTTGTCTGGTCCCAGGAATTCATCTAGATAGTTATGAAACCATTCTGAACACTTACAAACTCAACAGGAGATCGAAGAAAAGAATAGCAGCAACTCTCTGAACAGAAAAGCAACCACTTTCTGGAAGGGAGGACGTGCAGAGAAGTGAATCTGAGGCAATATATAGGAAAATAGACCGTAAGGGGAGGGAGCCTCCATCAGATGGCTACCGGCAAGTGATAGAGCAGCAGAGCACAAAATCGGAACTTTTAGAAGTCTGCTCCACTGAGGGAAGTCACTCTAGTGGCTAAGCAGGGAGTGGAACCCTCTCTGGACAGTGTGGTCTCAGGACCCTCAGAGTCACAGAAAGACTGGAGGTGCCTGAGTGCGTCAGAACTCCCAGGTATCTGAGCAGGGAAGCCGGCTGCGAAGAGGGACCTGAGGAATGGGCTTTCAGCTCAGGGTTGCCATAAACCCTGATCTGTGGCACAGTCAGTCCACTGTTCTTCAAGTAGGACCCAACAAGCAGCAGACCCAAGGAGACTCCCCTTCCTCCCACAGGAGGAGCAGTATGGGAGCGCACCACAGGAATCTGCTGGGTTTGGAGACTGCAAATAGGGTCGTGTGCCAGAGATAGAAACACTCAGTAACAGGCCGGGTGAGTGCGGAGTGCAGCCAGAGACCAGGGAGACAGGAGTGATTGACTGCTTTTCTCTGGGAGCTCACTGAGGAGTGGGGCCTTGGCTCCTCCTGGGCCAGAGGCTGGGAGGCCACCATTTTCATGCTCATCCTCCAAAGCTGTACAGAAAGCTTTCAGGGAACAAAAGCTACCAAGAGCAAACCCAAGCAGATTATTTAGCCTGGCCCTTGACAAGGGTGGGGGAATTCTGCCTCGGGCAAAGACATTTGCGAATAACTGCAAGAGGCCCCTCCCCCAGAAGATCCACAAGAACATCCAACCAAGACCAAGTTTACGGATCAATGAGAACAGGAAAACCCCAACACTAGGGGAATACAGCACATAGAATTCATGGCTTTTTTCCCATGAAGCTTTAGTCTTTCAAAGTTAATTTTTTTAATTTTATTTTTTTCTTTTTCTATTTTTTAGTTGAAATTTTCTTCTTTCCTTTTTCAAACAACATCTTATCAATTCCTTTTTTAAAATCTTCTTTAATTTTTCATTTTAACAGTCATACTCTAGCTCTTCATTATATTTAACTTAATTTTTTGTATATATATGTTTTTCTTTAAAATTTTGGGATACAGTTTCTTCTAACAGACCAAAATATAACCTAAATCTAGTGTATGACATTGTCCTAGTCCCTGCCTGATCACATTCTCTCTCTCTTTTTTTTTTTACTTTTTTCATGCTTTTTTCAACCAACTTCTTATCAATTATTTTTCTAAAATCTTTTTTAATTTTCATCTTCACAGTCATATTCCATCCCTTCATCATATTTATCCTTATTTTTGTATATATATAAGTTTTTCTTTCTTTAAACTGTGGGAGGCAATTTCTTCTAACAGACCAAAATACACACAAAATCTAGCGGGTGGCTATGTTATTTTCACCAGCCTGATCCTATTCTTTTTTTTTTTCCCTTTCTTTCACCCCTGGTTTTGGGTCTCTTCTGATTTGTTTAGTGTATGTTTTTTCTGGGTCCTTCTTATGCTTTTAGCATTTTTTTAGCATTTTGTTCTCTCATTCACTTATTGTCCTCTGGACAAAATGACAAAACAGAAAAACTCACCTCAAAAAAAAGAACAAGAAACAGTACCCCAACTGCCAGGGACCTAATCAATGCAGACATTAGTAAGACGTCAGAACTAGAGTTCAGAATGATGATTATAAAGATACTAGCTGGGCTTGAAAAAAGCATGGAAGATACTAGAGAATCCCTTTCTGGAGAAATAAAAGAACTAAAATCTAACCAAGTCAAAATCAAAAAGGCTATTAATGAGGTGCAATAAAAAATGTAGGCTCTACCTGCTAGGATAAAGGAGGGAGAATAGAGAATTACTGGTATAGAAGACCAAATGATGGAAAATAAAGAAGCTGAGAAAAAGAGAGATAAACGACTACTGGATCAGGAGAGGAGAATTTGAGAGATGGGTGATACCATAAAGCAAAACAACATTAGAATAATTGGGATCCCAAAAGAAGAAGAAGGGAGGGGGGGGCAGAAGGTATATTGGAGCAAATTATAGCAGAGAACTTCCTTAATTTGGGGAAAGAAACAGGCACCAAAATCCAGGAGGCAAAGAGAACCCCCCTAAAAATCAATAAAAATAGGTCAACATGCCAACATCTAATAGGAAAACTCACAAGTCTCAGAAACAAAGAGAAAATCCTGAAAGCCCCTCAGGACAAGAGGTCTGTAATCTACAATTGTAGAAACATTAGACTGGCAGCAGACATATCCATAGAGACCTGGCAGGCCAGAAAGGACTGGCATGATATATTCAGAGCACTAAATGAGAAAAATATGCATCCAAGAATACTATATCCATCATTGAAAATAGAAGGAGAGATAAAAAGCTTCCAGGACAAACAAAAACTAAAAGAATTTGCAAACAACAAACCAGCCCTAGAAGAAATATTGAAAGGGATCCTCTAAGCAAAGAGAGAGCCTAAAAGTAACATAGACCAGAAAGGAATAGAGACAATATACGGTAACAGTCACCTTACAGGCAATAAAATGGCACTAAATTCATATCCTTCAATAGTTACCCGGAATGTAAATGGGCTAAATGCCCCAATCAAAAGACACAGGTTATCAGATTGGATTAAAAAAACAAGACCTACCAATATGCTGTCTGCAAGAGATTCATTTTAGAACCAAAGACACCTCCAGATTTAAAGTAAGGCAGTGGAAAACAATTTACCATGCTAACGGACATCTAAAGAAAGCCGGGGTGGCAATCCTTATATCAGACAAATTAGATTTTAAACCAAAGACTATAATAAGAGATGAGGAAGGACACTATATCATTCTTAAAGGGTCTATCCAACAAGAAGATCTAACAATTGTAAATATCTATGCCCCTAACATGGGAACAGCCAATTATATAAGCCAATTCATAACAAAATCAAAGACACATCGACAATAACACAATAATAGTAAGGGACCTTAAAACCCTCCCCACTGAAGTGGAAAGTTCATCAAAACAAAAGATCAAGAAGGAAATAAAGGCTTTAAATGACACACTGGACCAGATGGACTTCACAGAGGTACTCAGAACATTCCAACCCAAAGCAACAGAATACACATTCCTCTCTAGTGCACATGGAACATTCTCCAGAATAGATAACATCCTGGGTCAAAAATCAGGTCTCAGCCAGTACCAAAACTTTGGGATCATTTTCTGCATATTTTCGGACCACAATGCCTTGAAACTAGAACTCAGTCACAAGAGGAAAGTCAGAAAGAACTCAAATACATGGAGGCTAAAGAGCATCCTACTAAAGAATAAATGGGTCAACCAGGAACTTAAAGAAGAATTTAAAAAACTCATGGAAACAAATGAAAATGAAAACACAAGTGTTCAAAATCTTTGGGATGCAGCAAAGGCGGTCCTAAGAGGAAAGTATATAGCAATACAAGCCTTTCTCAAGAAAAGAGAAAGGTCTCAAGTACACAACCTAACCCTACACCTAAAGGAGCTGGAGAAAGAACAGCAAATAAAGCCTAAACCCAGCAGGAAAAGAGAAATAATAAAGCTCAGAGCAGAAATCAATGAAATAGAAACCAAATGAACAGTAGGACAGATCAACAAAACTAGGAGATGGTTCTTTGAAAGAATAAATAATATTGATAAAACTCTGGCCAAACTTATAAAAAGAAAAGAGAAATGACCCAAATAAATAAAATCATGAATGAAAGAGGAAAGATCACAATCAATACCACAGAAATACAAACAATTAAAAGAGAATATTATGAAAAATTATCCGCAAAGAAGATCAGCAATATGGAAGAAAAGGACAAATTACTAGAAATATACAAACTATTAAAACTGAAATAGGAAGAAATAGAAAATTTGAACAGACCCATAGCCAGTAAAGAAAATGAATCAGTAATCAAAAATCTCCCAAAAAAAAACAAAAGTCCAGGGCAAGATGGCTTCCCAGGGAGATTCTACCACACATTTAAAGAAGAAATAATACCTATTCTTCTGAAGCGGTTTCAAAGAACAGAAATGGAAGGAAAACTTCCAAACTCATTTTATGGGGCCACCATTACCTTGATCCCAAAACCAGACAAAAACCCCATCAAAAAGGAGAATTACAGACCAATATCCCTGATAAACATGGCTGCAAAAATTCTCACCAAAATACTAGCCAATAAGATCCAACAGTACAATAAAGGATTATTCACCATGAACAAGTGGGATTTATCCTTGGGCTGCAAGCTTGGTTCAACATCCACAAATCAATGTGATACATTAATAAAAGAAAGAACAAGAACCATATGATCCTCTCAATAGATGCAGAAAAAGCATCTGACAAAGTACAGCATCTTTTCTTGATTAAAATTCTTCACAGTGTAGGTATGGAGGCTACATACCTCAATATCATAAAAGCCATCTATGAAAAACTGACAGTGAATATCATACTCAATGGGGAAAAACTGAGAGCTTTCCCCCTAAAGTCAGGAACATGGCATGGATGTCCACTATCACCACTGCTATTCAACATAGATTAGAAGTCCTAGCCACAGCAATCCGACAACAAAAAGAAATAAAAGTCATCCGAATTGGCAAAGAGGAAGTCAAACTCTCACTTTTGCAGATGATATGATATTTTATGTGGAAAACCCCAAAGACTCCACCCCAAAACTGCTAGAACTCATACAGGAATTCAGTAAAGGGGCAGTATATAAAATCAATGCACAAAAATCAGTGCTTCTATACGCCATAAATCAATCACTTCTATACACCAACAACAAGACAGAAGAAAGAGAAATTAAGGAGTCAATCTCATTTACAAGTGCACCCAAAGCCATAAGATACCTAGGAATAAATCCTACCAAAGAGGCAAAGAATCTATACTCTGAAAACTATAGAATACTCATGAAAGAAATTGAGGGACACAAAGAAATGGAAAAACTTTCCATGCTCATGGATTGGAAGTACAAATATTGTGAAAATGTCAATGCTACCTAGAGCAATCTACACATTTAATGCAATCCCCATCAAAATACCATCCACTTTTTTCAAAGAAATGGAACAAATAATCCTAAAATTTGTATGGAACCAGAAAAGACCCCGAATAGCCAGAGGAATATTGAAAAAGAAAAGCAAAGCTGGTGGCATCACAATTCCAGACTTCCAGCTCTATTACAAAGCTGTAATCATCAAGACATTATTGTACTGGCACAAAAACAGACACATAGATCAATGGAACAGAATAGAAAACCCAGAAATGGACCCTCAACTCTATGGTCAACTAATCTTCAACAAAGCAGGAAAAAGTGTCCAATGGAAAAAAGACAGTCTCTTCAACAAATGGTGTTGGGAAAATTGGACAGCCACATGCAGAATGAAACTGGACCATTTCCTTACACCACACCCAAAAATAGACTCAAAATGGATGAAAGACCTAAATGCGAGACAGGAATCCATCAAAATCCTAAAGGAGACCACAGGCAGCAACCTCTTCGACCTCAGCTGCAACAACTTCTTCCTAGAAACATCGCCGAAGGCAAGGGAAGCAAGGGCAAAAAATGAACTATTGGGACTTCATCAAGATAAAAAGCTTTTGCACAGCAAAGGAAACAGTCAACAAAACCAAAAGACAACCGACAGAATGGGAGAAGATACTTGCAAATGACATATCAGATAAAGGGCCAGTATCCATAATCTATAAAGAACTTATCAAACTCAATACCCAAAGAACAAATAATCCAATCAAGAAATGGGCAGAAGACATGAACAGATATTTCTGCAAAGAAGACATCCAAATGTCCAACAAGTACATGAAAAAGTGCTCAACATCACTCGGCATCAAGGAAATACAAATCAAAATCTCAATGAGATACCAACTCACACCAGTTAGAATGGCTAAAATGAACAAGTCAGGAAATGACAGATGTTGGTGGGAATGCAGAAAAAGGTGAACCCTCCTACACTGTTGGTGGGAATGCAAGCTGGTGCAGCCACTCTGGAAAACAGTATGGAGGTTCCTCAAAAAGTTGAAAATAGAGCTGCCCTATGACCCAGCAATTGCACTACTGGGTATTTACCCCAAAGATACAAATGTAGTGATCCGAAGGGGTACGTGCACACCAATGTTTATAGCAGCAATGTCCACAATAGCCAAACAATGGAAAGAGCTTAGATGTCCATCAACAGATGAATGGATAAAGAAGATTTGGTATATATATAGAATGGAATATTATGCAGCCATCAAAAAATGTAATCTTGGCATTTGCAATGACATGGATAAAACTAGAGTGTATTATGCTAAGTGAAATAATTCAATCAGAGAAAGACAAGTATCATATGATCTCACTGATATGAGGAATTTGAGAAACAATACAGAGGATCATAGGGGAAGCAAGAGAAAAATGAAACAAGATGAAACCAGAGAGGAAAACAAACCATAAGAGACTCTTAATCTCAGGAAACAAACTGAGGGTTGTTGGGGTGGAGGAGCGTGGGAGGGATGGGGTGGTTGGGTGATGGACATTGGGTAGGGTATGCACTATGGTGAGCACTTTAAATTGTATAAGACTAATGAATCACAGAATTGTACCCCTGAAACAAATAATACATTATATGTTAATTAAAAAATTTTTTAAAAAGGTGTATCATGTTGTGTGCAAATATTGATAAGTTGACTTCTTCCTTGCTGATCTGGATGCATTTGATGTCTTTCTATTGTCCAGCTGCTGAGGCTAGGACTTTCAGTACTAGTACCAAATAACAATGGTGAGAGTGGATATCCCTGTCTTGTTCCTGACAGTTGAAAAAAAACTTTCAGTTTTTCCACATTGAGGATGATATTAGCTGTGAGTCTTTCATATATGGCTTTTATGATGTTGAGGTATGTTCCCTCTATACTTACCTTTTTGAGAGTTTTTATCAAGCATGGATGCTGTATTTTGTCAAATGCTTTTTCTGCATCTTTTGAGAGGATTATATGGTTCTTACCCTTTTTTTATTAATGTGGCATATCCATGTTGATTGATTTGCAAATATCAAACCATCCCTGCAGCCCAGGAATAAATCCCACTTCATCATGCTGAATAATTCTTTTAATGTACTGTTTGATTTGATTTGCTAGTATCTTGTTTAGAATTGTTGCATCCATGTTCATCAGGGACCTTGGCCTGTAATTTTTCTTCTGAGTAGGGTCTTTGGTTTTGGAATCAAGGTAATGGCGGCTTTGTAGAAGGAGTTTGGAAGTTTTTCCTTCCATTTCTAGTTTTTGGAACATTTTGAGAAGAATAGGTATTAACTCTTCTTTAAATATCTGGTAGAATTCCCCTGGGATGCCATCTGGCCCTGGGGACTTTTGTTTGTTGGGAGATATTTTTATTACTGATTCAATTTCTTTACTGGTTATGGGTCTGTTCAAATTTTCTATTTCTTCCTGTTTCAGTTTTGGTAATTTGGAAGTTTCTAGGAATTTTTCCACTCTCTTCCAGATTGCCCAGTTTGTTGGCAGGTAATTTTTCACAATGCTCTCTTGTAATTTTTTGTATTTCTGTAGTGTTGGTTGTGATCTCTCCTCTTTCAGTCATGATTTTATTTATTTGGGTCATTTCTCTTTTCTTTTTGGTAAGTCTGGCTAGGGATTTATCAATTTTATTAATTCTTTCTAAGAACCAGTTGTTAGTTTCATTGATCTGTTCTACTGTTTTTGTTTTGTTTTGTTTTGTTTCTATATCATTTATTTCTGCTCTAATCTTTATTCATTTCCTTCCTCTGCTGGCTTTAGGCTTTATTTGCTGTTCCTTCTCTGGCTTCTTTAGGTATAAGGTTAGGTTTTTTATCGGAGATTTTTACTGTTTCTTAAAGTAGGCATGTATTGCAATATATTTCCCTCTTAGGACTGCCTTTGCTGCATCTCAAAGGTTTTGGACTGTCATGTTTTCTTTTTCGTTTGCTTCCATGTACTTTTTTTTTTCTTTAATTTCCTGGTTAACCCATTCATTCTTTAGTAGGATGTTCTTTATCCTCCATGTATTTGAGGTCTTTCCAAATTTTTTCTTGTGGTTGACTTCAAGTTTCATAGTGTTGTGGTCAGAAAATATGCATGGTATTATCTCAATCTTTTTGTACATTATGAGGGCTGATTTGTGGCCCAATACATGATCTATTCTGGAGAATGTTCTGTGTATGTGAAAAAAATGTGTATTTTGCTGCTTTAGGATGAAGTGCTTTCAAGATATCTGTTAAGTCCATCTGGCTCAGTGTGTCATTCAAAGCCCTTGTTTCCTTGTTGATCTTCTGCTTAGATGATCTGTCCATTGCTGTAAGTAGGGTGTTAAAGTCAATTACTATTCTTGTATTATTATCAGTGAGTTTCTTTATGTTTGTTATTAATTGATTCATATATTTGGGTGCTTCCAAGTTGGGGACATAAATATTTACAATTGTTAGAACTTCTTGTTGGATAGAACCCTTAATTATGACATAATGTCCTTCTTCATCTCTTATTATACTATTTGGTTTAAAATCTAGTTTGTCTGGGGGCGCCTGGGTGGCTCAGTTGGTTAGGCGACTGCCTTCAGCTCAGGTCATGATCCCAGGGTCCTGGGATTGAGCCCCGCATCGGGCTCCCTTCTCAGCGGGACGCCTGCTTCTCCCTCTCCCACTCCCCCTGCTTGTGTTCCCTCTCTCTGTGTGTCAAATAAATAAATAAAATCTTTTAAAAAAAAATCTAGTTTGTCTGGAGCACCTGTGTGGCTCAGTCGGTTAACCATCTGACTGGATTTCAGCTGAAGTCATGATCTCAGCGACCTGGGATTGAGCCCTACATCAGGCTCCATGCTCCGTGGGGTGTCTGCTTGAGGATTCTATCTATGCCCCTCCCCCTGCATGTGTGCACTCTCTCTCTCTCTCTAAATAAATCTTAAAAAAAATAAAATAAAATCTAGTTTGTCTGAAATAAGTATGGTTACTCAAGGTTTCTTTTGACATCCATTAGCATGATAGATGGTTCTCCATGCCCTCACCTTTAATCTACACGTCTAAAATGAGTCTCTTGTAAGTCTCTCGTTTTTTTTTTTTAATCAATTCTGATACCCTATATCTTTTTTTTTTTTAAGAGAGGGAGAGAGAGGCAGAGGAGTACAGGACCCTATTCCAACTGGTCCCCAGAATTTAGCTGGATATCTACAAGACCACTCTAAGCACCCACAAAATCAGCCCGAGATGTAAGAAGATCTGGATCTCTACAAACAGAATATCGCAGATGGTTGGTTTCAAGGTATGAAGTGGGGAGCTGTGATTCCGTGGGCAGATATTGGAGGATAAATGGCAGCGGGAGGGAGCCTAGCTGTGGGGATCCTACACCCCTAGCCTCCCACGCTGGGGACAGGGCACAGAATTGCAGACCGGTAGTGGAAGGGAAAGGACTTTAGAGCAGCCCCTGGGACACAGAAACCCAGAGTGGTGGGGTTGCAAACTGGGAGAGGCTGGCGGTTTTAGAAGCACAAAGGGCAGAGATAGGCCTCGACCTGGAGGCAGGACTGGGGGTGCTGTGGAGGGGCTCACAACCTAGGACGCTGCAGTTTATAGCAGCACAGACAGAAACAGAGATAGTGTGGCCTAGAGAGCTCACTGAAGAACAGACTGCAATCTCTCTGATCTGGGGGAGAGGGTTGGAAATGGTCTCTTCTGCTCTGACTCTGGGAAGAGATGCGGAAAGCTGCCAGGGAAACCTGCCAGAGAACAAAAGCCTCAAAAACTGGTTACCACTGAGCCCATCCCCTGCCACACGGGGGCAGGACAACTCTGCCCAAACAGGGTTGCCTGAGTAACAGCACAGCAGACCCCTCCCCAAGAAGACAGCCTGGGAAAACAAGAGGCCAGCAACCCTAAGGTCCCTAAAAAACAGGTGCATCTTGCTTGGGTTCTGGTCAGTAATTTGGACTCTGTACATTCCCTCAACCACCCATCAACAGAATGACTAGGAGGAGGAACCCCCAAAACAGGAAAGACTCAGAGATTATGACTTATGCTGAAGATTTACAAATGGACGCAGATATAACCAAGATGTCAGAGATGGAATTCAGGCTAGCAATTGTGAAGACAATAGCTAGAATGGAGAAATCAATTAATGGCAACATAGAGTCTCGAAGGGCAGAAAAGAAAGCTGAATTGGCAGAACTTAAAAATGCTATCAGTGAGATCCAATCTAATCTAGATAATGTAACAGCTAGGGTAAGTGAAGCAGAAGAACGAATCAGTGACCTGGAAGACAATTTAATAGACAAAAAGGGAAATGAGGAGTCCAGGAAAAAACAACTAGAATCTATGAAAATAGAATCAGAGAAATAAGTGACAGCATGAAGCGTTCCAATGTCAGAATTATTGGAATCCCAGAGGGAGTGGAGAGAGAGAGAGAACTAGAAGATTTGAGCAAATCGTAGCTGAGAACTTCCCTGATGTGGGGAATGAAACATTCATGTCCTAGAGGCAGACAGGACCCCTCCCAAGATAAAGGAAAACAGGCCAACACCCCGGCATGTAATAGTAAAACTTGCAAATCTTAGAACCAAGGAAACCATCTTAAGGGCACTTAGGGGGAAGAGATTCCTTATGTACAGAGGGAGGATCAGAATAACATCAGACCTATCCACAGAGACCTGGCAAGCCAGAAAGGCCTGGCAAGACATATTCAGGGTACTAAACGAGAAGGACATGCAGCCAAGAATACTTTATCCGGCAAGGCATCATTTAGAATGCATGAAGAGACACAGAGCTTCCAAGACCAGCAGAAACTGAAAGAATATGTGACCACTAAGCCGGCCCTGCAAGAAATATTAAGGAGGGTTCTATAAAAGGGGAAAGACCCCAAGAGTGATATACAAAGGAAATTTACAGGGTCAATCTATAAAAACAACGTCTTCACAGGCAACATGATGACAATTAATTCATATCTTTCAATGATCACTCTCAACGTGAATGGCCTAAATGCTCCCATAAAATGGCCCAGGGTTGCAGATTGGATAAAAAGACAAGACCCATCTATATGCTGCCTAAAAGAGACTCATTTTGAACCTAAAGATACAACCAGACTGAAAGTGAAGGGATGGAGATCCATCTTCCATGCCAGCAGACCTCAAAAGAAAGCTGGGGTAGCAATTCTTATATCAGACAAATTAGATTTTAAACTAAAGTCTGTAGATAGAGACACAGAAGGACACTATATCATTCTTAAAGGGTCTATCCAACAAGAAGATCTAACAATTGTAAATATCAATGCCCCCAACATGGGAGCAGCCATCTACTAAGCCAACTGTTTACCAAAATCAAGAGTCATATTGATAACAATACGTTAATTGTAGAAGACCTCAATACTCCACTCTCAGCAATGGACAGATCATCTAAGCAGAAAATCAACAAGAAAACAAGAGCTTTGAATGATACACTGGACCAGATGGACCTCATAGATATTTACAGAACATTCCACCCTAAAACAACAGAATACTCATTCTTCTCGAGTGCACATGGAACTTTCTCCAGAATAGACCACATACTGGGTCACAAATCAGGTCTCAACTGATACCAAAAGATTGAGATTATTCCCTGCATATTCTCAGACCACAATGCTTTAAAACTGGAACTCAATCACAAGAAAAAAATTGGCAGAAATTCAAACACTTGGAAGCTAAAGACCACTCTGCTCAAGAATGTTTGGGTCAACCAGGAAATCAAAGAAGAACTTAAACAATTCATGGAAACCAATGAGAACAAAAACACATTGGTCCTAAATCTATGGGATACTACAAAGGCTGTCCTAGGGGGGAAATGCATAGCCATCCCAGCCTCACTCAAAAACATAGAAAAATCCTGAATTCACCAACTAACTCTACATCTTAAAGAACTAGAGAAAAAGCAACAAACGGTGCCTAAGCCATGCATTAGAAGAGAAATAATTAAGATTAGATCAGAGATCAATGAATTAGAAATCAGAAACACAGTAGATCAGATCAACGAAACTAGAAGTTGGTTCTTTGAAAGAATTAATAAGATCGATAAAGAACAGCCAAACTTATCCAAAAGAAAAGAGAAAGGACCCAAATTAATAAAATTATGAATGAAAGTGGAGAGATCATGACTAACACCAAGGAAATAGAAACAATTATTAGAAATTATTATCAACAACTATATGCCAATAAACTGAGCAATCTCGATGAAATGGATGCCTTCCTGGAAACCTATAAGCTCCCAAGACTGAAACAGGAAGAAATTGACAACCTGAATAGGCCAATAACCAGTAACGAGATTGAAGCAGTCATCAAAAACCTCCCCAAAATTAAGAGTCCAGGGCCTGATGGATTCCCTGGGGAATTCTACCAAACATTCAAAGAAGAAATAATACCTATTCTACTGAAGCTGTTTCAAAAAAATAGAAACAGAAGGAAAACTTCCAAACTCATTCTATGAGGCCAGCATTACCTTAATCCCCAAACCAGGCAAAGACCCCATCGGAAAGGAGAATTTCAGACTGATATCCGTGATGAATATGGATTCCAAAATCCTCAACAAAATCCTAGCTAACAGGATCCAACAGTACATTAAAAGGATCATCCACCACGACCAAGTGGGATTTATCCCCGGGATGCAAGGGTGGTTCAACATTTGCAAATCAATCAATGTGATAGAACACATTAATAAGACAAGAGAAAAGAACCATATGGTCCTCTCAATTGATGCAGAAAAAGCATTTGACAAAATACAGCATCCTTTCCTGATTAAAACTCTTCAGAGTATAGAGATAGAGGGAACATTCCTCAAGTTCATAAAATCCATCTATGAAAAACCCACAGTGAATATCATCCTCAATGGGGAAAAGCTGAGAGCCTTTCCCTTAAGATCAGAAACACGTCAAGGATGCCCACTCTCGCCACTATTGTTCAACATAATACTAGAAGTGCTAGCAACAGCAATCACACAGCAAAATGAAATAAAAGGTATTCATATTGGCAAAGAAGAAGTCAAACTCTCTCTTTTCACAGACGACATGATACTTTATGTGGAAAACCCAATCCACTCCCAAATTACTAGAACTCATACAGCAATTCAGTAATGTGGCAGGATACAAAATCAATGCACAGAAATCAGTTGCTTTCTTATACACTAACAATGCAACTGTAGAAAGAGAAATTAGAGAAACGATTCCATTTACAATAGCACCAAAAACCATAAGATACCTCGGAATAAACCTAACCAAAAAGGTAAAGGATCTATACTCTAGGAACTACAGAACACTCATGAAAGAAATTGAAGAAGACACAAAAAGATGGAAAAACATTCCATGCTCATGAATTGGAAGAATAAACATTGTTAAAATGTCTGTGCCACCCAGAGCAATCTATACCTTCAATGCCATCCCGATCAAAATTCTAACGACATTTTTCAAAGTGCTGGAACAAACAATCCTAAAATTTATATGGAATCAGAAAAGACCCCGAATCGCCAAGGAATTGTTGAAAAAGAAAAACAAGCTGGGGGCATCACATTGTCCAATTTCAAGCTATATAACAAAGCTGTGATCACCAAGACAGCATGGTACTGGCACAAAAACAGACATATAGACCAATGGAACAGAATAGAGAAGCCAGATATGGACCCTCAACTCTATGGTCAAATAATCTTTGACAAAGCAGAAAAAAACATGCAATGGAAAAAAGACAGTCTCTTCAATAAATGGTGCTGGGAAAATTGGACAGCCACATGCAGAATGAAACTCGACCATTTTCTAACACCATACACAAAGATAAACTCAAAATGGATGAAAGTCCTCAATGTGAGACAGGAATCCATCAAAATCCTAGAGGAGAACATAGGCAGTAACCTCTTTGACATCGCCCACAGCAACTTCTTTCAAGATACATCTCCAAAAGCTAGTGAAACAAAAGCAAAAATGAACTTTTGGGACTTCATCAAGATAAAAAGCTTCTTCACAGCAAAGGAAACAGTCAACAAAACAAAGAGACAACCCACAGAATGGGATGACACTACAGAAAAAGGGCTGGTATCCAAGATCTATAAAGAACTTCTCAAACTCAACACCCAAAAAACAAATAATCAAGTCAAAAAATGGGCAGAAGATATGAACAGACACTTCTCTGAAGAAGACATACAAATGGCTAACAGACACATGAAAAAATGTTCATCATCATTAGCCATCAGGGAAATTCAAATCAAAACCACTTTGAGATACCACCTTCCACCAGTTAGAATAGCAAAAATGGACAAGGAAGAAACAACAAATGTTGGAGAGGTTGTGGAGAAAGGGGAACCCTCTTACACTGTTGGTGGGAATGCAAGTGTGTACAGACACTTTGGAAAATAGTGTGGAGGTTCCTCAAAATATTAAAAATAGAACTACCCTATAACCCAGCAATTGCACTCCTGGGTATTTACCCCAAAGACACAGATGTAGTGAAAAGAAGGGCCATATGCACTCCAATATTCATAGCAGCAATGTCCACAATAGCCAAACTGGAAAGAGCCGAGATGCCCTTCAATAGATGAATGGATAAAGAAGATGTGTTGCATATATACAATGGAATATTACTCAGCCATCAGAAAGGATGAATACCCAACTTTTACATCAACATGGATGGGACTGGAGGAGATTATGCTAAGTGAAATAAGTCAAGCAGAGGAAGTGGATTATCATATGGTTTCACTTATTTGTGGAACATAAGGAATAGCGTGGAGGACATTAGGAGATGGAAGGGAAAAATTAAGTGGGGGGGAGAATCGGAGGGAGAGATGAACCATGAGAGACTATGGACTCTGAGAAACAAACAGGGTTTTAGAGGGGAATGTTGAGGGAGGATTGGTTAGCTCGGTGATGGGTCTTAAGGAAGGCATGTACTCCATGGAGCACTGGGTGTTATACGAAAACAATGGATCATGGATCACCACATCAAAAACTAATGATGTATTGTATGGTGACTAATATAACATAATAAAATTTTTAAAAATTAAAAAAGAGAGAGAGAGGGAGAGAGAGAAGGAAAGAGGGGGGAGGGGCAGAGGGAGAGGAAGAAAGAGAATCCTAAGCAGGCTCCATGCCCAGCAGAGAGCCCGGGACCAGGCTCAATCTAAAAACCTGAAATTATTACCTGAGCTGAAATCTAGAGTCAGATGCTTAACTGACTAAGCCACCAAGGCACCCCTGGTACCTTATGTCTTTTGACTGAAGCATTTAGTCCATTTATATTTATAGTAATTATTGATAAGAATTTAATGCCTGTAAAGTTGCTGTTTCTGGAGATTTTCTCTGTTCCTTTCTAGTCTTTGTTGCTTTTGTTTGATCTTTCATTCCCACTTAAATGGTCTTCTTCAATATTTCTTGCAGGATTGGTTTAGTGGTCATGAACTACTTTAGTTTTTGTTTGTCTGGGAAGCTCTTTATCTCTCCTTCTATTGTGAATGAAAACCTTGCTGGGTAAAGTATTATTGGCTGCATATTTTTCCCCTTCAGATGTGGACTATGTCATGCCACTCTCTTCTGGCCTGCCAGGTTTCTGTGGATAGCTCTACTGCTAACCTGATTTGTTTCCCTTTGTAGGTTTGGGATTTCTTTTCCTTTGCTGCTTTCAGGATTCTTTCCTTATCTCTATATTTTGCAAATTTTATTATTATATGTCTTAGTGTTGGCCAGCTTTTGTTGAATTTAATAGGAGATCTTTGTGCTTCCTGGATTTGGATGACTGTTTCCTTTCCCAGATTAGGGAAGTTCTCAGCTATAATTTGCTCAAATCATTTTTTCCCTCTCTTCTTCTTGGGCTCCTATAATATGAATTATTATTATGTTTCATGGAGTCACTGAGTTCTCTAAGTCTACATTCATAATCCAATACTTTTCTTTCCCTCTTCTTTTTAGCTTCATTATTTTCCATAACTTTATCTTCTATATTACTGATTCATTCTTCTGCTTCATCCATCTGCATTGTCATGGTATCCATTCAGATTTGCATCTTGGCTATAGCATTTTTTCTTTTGGCCTGACTAGTTTTTAGTTCTTTTATCACTGCAGAAAGGGATTCTCTAGTGTCTTCTATACTTTTCTCAAGCCCAACTGGTGTTCTGATGATTGTTGTTTTAAATTCTGATTCAGGCATATTACTTATATCTGCTTTGATTAGATCCCTGGCTGTGACCTCTTGTTCTTTCTTTGGGGTGAATTCCTTTGTCTTGTCATTTTGTCTAGGTCACTGTTTTTTGTGTGTTAGGAAAGCCTGTTATGTTTCTTCCTCCTGAGAGTAATGGCTACATTACGAAGTGGTCATATACTGTATTGGGCCTGGAGTTTCAAGAGATGTTTCAAAGTGTACACTCTGCTGTTATGTTTTGGCTGCTCCTTCCTTCAGATCAGTCTTCTGCAGAGTTTCTCCTTGCCTGCAGTGTGGGGTTGGACTTTGTCCACAGTGTGGCAAGTTTTAGCTGTGTTTTGGTGTGTTGTTAAGAGGCTAGATCCTATTTCCCCTAGAGCTGAAGTTTTGCAGCACTCTATGATCAGTAGACATGGTGGTGCATGCAAGGGGTTTGTTCTGACCTTCTGGAGGAGGGATCTGCTGCCCTGGTTCTTGGGCAGACTTGCTCCAGTAAAAATGCACTTTCAGGGTGCAGGGGGATAGGACTTGGTATAAGCAGCTCCAGCTTCACTGGGGGCCCTGTGTTGTTCACTGAAGTGTGTCAGTGTTGATAAGCCTGGAGGAAAATGGCATTGCCCCCACTCTCTTGCTTACACCCACCGCTATTCAGGAGTTCTCACAAAAGAGCAAATAATGTCCCCTCTTTTGTCCCTGGCTTTTATCAGGTCCCTGCTTTCTCCCTGTCTATGTCTGAGTTGTCTGCCTGCCAGGTGGTAGAGTACTCCTCTGTCTTATCTCAGGCACTTGTCTGTGTTTCAAAACTCCAAATTTTAGGGACACGACACAGTGTGGACCTGCACTGATCCTCTGTGGGAGGGTCTTACCACTCTGTAGCTGGTGCCAGTTTGTCCCAGAAAAGTAGTCACTCAACCATGCAGCAGTTTGAGGTTCATGGTAAAATGCAACAAAAAGCCAGCACCAAAGTTTACTGCCCTCATCAGGTGTCTCTGTTCCTATACTAATGAACAGGGCAGCACCTTGTGCCCACCAGTTCTTTTGTCCCCAGAGAAGCCATGCCACCTCTTCCGTATGCACTCCAAGAAAGACAACTCTCTCCCAGTGTGACCCAGGGGATCCTCAAAGCACACTGTACACTCCCAGAAAAAAAAAAAAAATTCTTAATTATTATTCAGGAAAAATAGAAATGTATGTGTCCACACAAAGACTTGTATATGAATGTTCACAGCAGCTTTATTCATTATAGCCAAAAACTCAAAATAACCCAAATATCCATAAACAGATGAATGCATAAAGAATTTGAAACGTATTTGTATGGTGGAATATTATTTGGCATAAAAAGGAACAAACTACTAATACACACAACTATATGGATTAATCTCACAGGCATTATGCTGAATGACAAAAGCCAGAATTCAACCAATACATGCAGGTTGATCCCACTTACATGAAATTCAAGAAAAGCAAAACTAATATCCAGTGACAAATCAAAGATTGTTCAAGGATAAGGGTGGAAGATTTACCAGGAACAGGCATGAGGAAACTTTCTGTGGAGATAGAAATATTCAATATCTTAATTGTGGATGGGAGTGTATGGATGTATATTATTCAAAAGTCATAGATCTGAACTTTTAAAATATGTGACTTTTATGACATGTGTATGCTACAGTTTGAATGGTGTCCCCCAAAATTGATATGTTGAAGTCCTTCTCCCAGGTTCTTTAGGATATGACTCTAATGACCTATTGCAGATGTAATTAGTTAAGATGGGATGATATGGAGTAGGTAGGTCCCTAATCCAATGTGACTGGAGCCCTTATAAGAAAATGAGGTTAGGACACAAATATGCACAGAAAGAGGATGATGTGAAGACATAGGAAAAACATGGGCATCTACAAGCCATGGAGAGAGGACTGAAACTGATCTTTCCCTCATGGCCCTCAAAAAGAATCCACCTTGTCAACACTTTGATCTTGGACTTCTAGCCTTCAGAATTATGAGACAATTATATCTATTGCTTAAATCACCCAGTTTGTGTTATTTGTCATGACAACCCTGGCAAACCAATACATCATATTATTCCCCAATTTGGAAAAATTTAAAACATTCTGTGAAAATTAATGGCTTAGTTTAATCCACTTATAATTTTTTTTGAGAGAGAAGTGTGGGAGGAAGGGGCAGAGGGAGAAGGAGAGAGAGAATCTTAAGCAGGCTCCACGCCCAGCACAAAGCCCAACACAGGGCTTGATCTCCCAACCCTGAGATCATAACCTGAGCCTAAAGCAAGAGTCAGAGGCTTAATCAACTAAGCCACCCAGGCACCCCATCCACTTATAAATTTTTAAATTATGATATCAAACTCAGTATCTACAAGGTCCAGACAAAGATATGAGTAAAGAGGGCCAGGTGGAGACTCTGGCAAATGGTTCCCTTATCAAGTGAGTGAAAGCCACAGTCTCCTGGGAATGCACACCCAGGCTAGCCAGACCCCAGAGCCTCTCAACTGAAGCCAAAAATCCAGCTTCTTGATTAAATCTCATAATTATTAAGTGCCATCAGTGCATTTAAGAGAATTTTGATTCCTATGGAGGCTATACCAAAACAGACTGGGAGCAGGACTTCATAGTAGGGATACCAGTTTGCAGCTCTCTTCCAGAGAAATGGTTAAGTTGCATATCTTCCAAGTAGCTGGCCACAGTTACTTCTCCTCACTGCTGGAAAGTATTAGGCTACTAATAATAAGTAGTATTGGTAAGTATTAAGCAGCAGTGAATTGTAGGTTGTATTTCCTAAAATTACTTGGGTGGAGATATTGTGTGAGCCATAGACAACAAATGTCAACACCATTTTCAAAGAGTTAATCAGTGTCCCTGGCCTTAGGTGAAGAGAGAAAAGAGTGAGAGTAAGCCAGGAAAAAAAAAAAGGAGACCATGCTAGAGATCTCAGTTCAGCATCAGTAACCCCTAGAAAACCTGTGTCACAGCCTATTCAGTCCCTAGCGTAGAGTACATGAATGTCCATGGAATAAACATTGTCTATATGATGTCTTCTAACAATTGAATTGAATAAAAATTTATATCTCTGTGGGCTTTTCATAGATGGCTTTATGATATTGAGGTATATCCCCTCTATCCTTGTACTTTAAAGAGTTTTAATCAAGAAAAGATGCTGTATTTTGTCAAATGCTTTCTCTGCATCGATTCAGAAGATCATATGTTTCTTGTCTTTTCTTTTATTAATGTGCTCTATCACGTTGATTGAATTCCAAATGTTGAACCACCTTTGCATCCCAGGAATAAATCACACCTGGTCGTGGTGAATAATCCTTTTAATGTTCTGTTGGATCCCATTGGCTAGGATCTTGTTGAGTATTTTGGCATCCATGTTCATCAGGGATATTGACCCATAATTATTCTTTTTGATGGGGTCTTTGTCTGGTTTTGGGATCAGGGTAATGCTGGCCTCATAGGATGAGTTTGGAAGTTTTCCTTCTTTTTCTATTTTTTGAAACAGCTTCAGTAAAATAGGTATTATTTCTTCCTTAAATGTTTCATAGAATTCCCCTGGGAAGCCATCTGGCCCTGGACTCTTGTTTTTTGGGACCTTTTTGATTACTGCTTCAATTTCCTTGCTGGTTATTGGTCTGCTCAGATTGTCTATTTCTTCCTGTTTCAGTCAGGCCCCAGAAATGGACCCTCAACTCTATGGTCAACTTATCTTCAACAAAGCAGGAAAGAATATCCAATGGATAAAAAGACCATCTCTTCAATAAATGGTGCTGGGAAAACTGGACAACCACATGCAGAAGAATGAAACTGGACCATTCCCTTACACCATACACAAAGATAAACTCAAAATGAATGAAAGACCTAAATGTTGGACAGGAATCCATCAAAATCCTAGAGGAGAACATAGGCAGTAACCTCTTCAACATCAGCCACAGCAACTTCTTTCAAGACACATCTCCAAAGGCAAGGGAATCATAAGCAAAAATGAACTTTTGGGACTTTAGCAAGATAAAAAGCTTCTACACAGCAAAGGAAATGCTCAACAAAACAAAGAGGCAACCAATGGAATGGGAGAAGGTTTTTGCAAATGACACTACAAAGAGCTGATATCCAAGATCTATAAAGAACTTCTCAAATTCAACACCCAAAAAACAAGTAACCAAGTCAAAAAATGGGCAGAAGACATGAACAGACACTTCTTTTTTTTTTTTTTTTTTAAGATTTTGTTTATTTATTTGACAGAGAGAGAGACACAGCGAGAGAGGGAACACAAGCAGGACAAGTGGGAGAGGGAGAAGCAGCCTTCCCGCGGAGCAGGGAGCCTGACGCGGGGCTCGATCCCAGGACCCTGGGATCATGACCTGAGCCGAAGGCAGACGTTCAACGACTGAGCCACCCAGGCGCCACCCAGACACTTCTCTGAAGAAGACATACAAATGGCTAACAGACACATGAAAAAATATTCATCACCATTAGCTATTAGGGAAATTCAAATCAAATCAAAACCACATTGAATCAAAAACTTACACTAGTTAGAATGGCGAACATTGACAAGGCAAGAAACAACAAATGTTGGAGAGGTTGTGGAGAAAGGGGAACCTTCTTACACTGTTGGTGGGAATGCAAGTTGGTACAGCCACTTTGGAAAACAGTGTGGAGGTTCCTCAAATAATTAAAAATAGAGCTACCCTATGACCCAGCAATTGCACTACTGGGTACATCATTGTTTGCATATAACACCCAGTGCTCCATGCAATACATGCCCTCTTTAATACCCATCACCGGGCTAACCATCCCCCTACCCTCCTCCCCTCTAAAACCTTCAGTTTGTTTCTCGGAGTCTTTCATGGTTCATCTGCCCCTCTGATTTCCCCTCCTTCATTTTTCCCTTCCTTCTCCTAATGTCCTCCATGCTGTTCCTTATGTTCCACAAATAAGTGAAACCATATGATAATTGACTTTCTCTGCTTGACTTATTTCACTTAACATAATCTCCTCCAGTCCCATCCATGTTCATGCAAAAGTTGGGTATTCATCCTTTCTGATGGCTGAGTAATATTCCATGGTATATTTGGACCACATCTTCTTTATCCATTTGTCTGCTGAAGGGCATCTCGGCTCTTTCTACAGTTTAACTATTGTGGACATTGCTATTATGAACATTGGGGTGCATGTGCCCCTTCTTTTCACTACATTTGTATCTTTGGGGTAAGTACCGAGTAGTGCAATTGCTGGCTCATAGGGTAGCTCTATTTTTAATTTTTTGAGGCACCTCCACACTGTTTTCCAAAGAGGCTGTACCAATGATACTTTATGTGGAAACCCAAAAGACTCCACCCCCAAGTTACTATAACTTGTACAGCAATTCAGTAATGTGGCAGGATACAAAATCAATGCACAGAAATCAATTGTTGTCGTATACAGTAACAATGTAACTGTAGAAAGAGAAATTAGGGAATCTATTCCACTTATAATAGCACCAAAAACCATAAGATACCTTCGAAAAAAACCTAACCAAAGAGGTAAAGGATCTATACTCTAGGAATTACAGAACACTTATGAAAGAAATTGAAGACACAAAAAGATGGAAAAACATTTCATGTTCATGGATCAGAAGAATAAACTTTGTTAAAATGTCTATGCTGCCCAATAAATTTATTTAAAAGATAAAATGTAAGAGTAAAGCTGGACTTTGTAAAGTAAAAAAAAAAAAAAAAAATGCACATATGAAAGATAACAGATAAGTCAGACCAGAGAAAGACAAATATCACTTATATGTGGAATCTAAAAAGGCCAAACTTACAAAAACAGAGAGCAGAATGTGGTTACCAGGGGCAAGGGGGTGGGGAATTGTGAGGGTGTTGTTTAAGAGTACAAACTTGCAACTAGAAGATAAATAACACCTGCAGATCTAATGCACAACATAGTGATTATAGTCAACAATACTGTATTATAAACCTCGAAGTTGCTAAAAGACTATATCTTACCACAAAAAAAGGAATAATTGTGTAATGTGATAGAAGTGTTAGCTAATACTATGATGGTAATCGTAGTGCAATATATAAATGTATCAAATTAACATGCTGTACACCTTAAATTTATACAATGTTATATGCCAATTATATTTCAAATAATAATAGTCATGCCCTAGCTTTCTAAGGTGAAGTCTAAATTGCTTGGCACAGAGGCAGCATGGAATGGCCTCCACACTCCCCTCCCAGCTGTATCACTCCCTCACCCTCACCCTCCATTCAGCTGTATCTGGCCTGCTCCCTCCTCACTGTCCCACTGGAGCATCAGGCAAATGCCTGACCCAAGCTCGGCAACCCTAGTACATACTTCCATGGTATTTGGGGCTAGCACTTAGAAGTATCTAGGAGGCTGAAAACTAAAAAGTGGTGGTAGCAAATTTTGCCACATAAACTGAGGGGTAGGATCACTGGTTGGCTGTGTGAGATGGTAGAGCTCCCCTTTGGTTGGAGGGAATGATGCACTGACTTGTTCTCTACAGCACTTCATTCACCCCCACCACTCCTTACATATCCTCCATTACTTATCATTGTTTGGACCAAAAATGATGTCTTTCTTCATTAAAAGTGTAGGGGCTTAGAACAGGCTGCCCCAAGATGGGACACTTTGGCATGAAGATTATTTTGAGTTAAAAGCAATCAAAACCCAAAAGATTCAGGAAAATCTCTTTATCTCCCCCTCAACTGCCTGTTTGTTCCAAGAAGAGAGCTATTACCAGAGATTCCTCTTTACCTAAGAAACATGTCTACATAATAGGGGCAAACTTTGTTTTCCAAACACCTCCTTGCTAATGGTCTTTCTCCCCTTTGTATCCTCAGACCCCTACCCCTCTCCTTAGCTCAAATAAACATCCTGTTGCCTGTCTTTGGAATTTCCATGTCTGTGTGGATTCCCTGTATGTATGCTATTAAATTTTTTCCTCTTAATCTTTCTCATGTGTATTTGATCCTTAGTCACTCTTAGTCATTCTTAGATAGCTAAATGGGCCTTGAAGGACAGAGGAAAATTCTTCTTTCAAATGCTTTCAAAAACCTCAGGGTTTTCCCTTTGGAGAAGGCTAGTGTGGTGCCAAGAACATGCTATTGTGTAAAACAAACCTAGTTTGGGTTGCAGCCTTTCATTGGCTGGCTGGGTTTTTAATTTTGAATTACTGTCACCAACTGCTCTGTTCAATTTTTCTTTCTCATCCTTTAACTTCTCAAATAGATTCATATTTCCTGGCCACTTTGTATTCTAATGAGTCTAGAGGAGTCCAGTTGAGCATTGTGACCTTGAGGCTAATTAATCTACTCTCCACTTCCCAGTTCAGGTTGACAGTGGTCTGCTCCTCACTCACCCACCTGAACTTCAGCAGTGAGTGGGTTGTTGGGCTGCAGCAGGGGCATCTCCTCCTGCACCTTCTCTGTGTCCTGCCATTCCAAGGTGGGTGGAAAGGTAGATGGATAAAAGGAAACAGGATCATCGCCTAGTGAGTGCAGATGCCCTGGCCTTGTCCTATATGGTGTGGTCCATCTGCTGCTGGACCATCTATGTGCTGGTCCTACAGAAGTGGTGTGTGTGGATTTGGAGCTGGATTCAGCTTGACTCCAGACTTCATGGCGTGTGACTCAGCAGTCACACAGAGCCCCAGGCTCAGAGGGTTTAATGGTCTGCTATCAACATCTTGAATTTCTTAATAATATTTTACCAAAGGGCCCTATATTTTCATTTGGCACTGAGGCTGTCCCAAGACCATCATGGTCAGTGCTCCAACCTCTCCAGGTTAGGTTCACTTGGCCTATACCATGGCTAAACAGCCCACAGCTCCTATCATCCTTCACCTCAGCTTCCTCACACTCCCCTTCTCACCTTCCCTAGGACCCTGGAGACCCAGAGTAAGGTGACCCCATTCTTTTCTTTTTAGACTCCCTTACTGGGGGCCTTTCCTTTCCTACTCAACGTGGGCATGAGCACCAATCTCAGTGTTCCTGCTTGCTCCAAGAGTCCAAGAGACAGGCCAAGCCCCACCTCCCCAGCTCCTTTCCCAGTGGTAGACCCCACCTATAAGGATAGCCTGGGAAAGAAGATTTGGCCCCATGCTTGCAGCCACTCCAATCCCTATAAACAATTCCCCTGGGTCCCTTCATGCTCTCATTCAGAGAGTGAGGGAGGAAAAGAGGAACAAACAGAAAAAAAGTAGTCTGTATATAAAAATACAGCAAGTATGATGTGGTATGATAATAAAAATATATATGCATATGACAGTATATATAAAAATAATTTTAAAGGATCCATGTAGGAGGTCATCTTTCTTTTTTTCCTAATGAACTTTTTAAATTTTAGAATAGTCTTAGATTGATTTAAAGAAAATTGCAAAGCTAGTACAGAGTTCCCATGTGCAGTCTCCCCTGTTGTTAACATCTTACATTAGTATAAGGATCCCATAGAGGACACTACATTACACTTAGATGTCATGTCTGCTTAGGCTCCTCTGAACTGTGACAGTTTCTCAGATTTTCCTTGATTTTGATGACCTTGACAATATTGAGTAGTATTGGTCAGGTCCATTGTAGAATGTTCCCAACTGGGATTTTTCTGAAGTTTTTCTTATGATTACACTGGGATTATAGGGTGATGGGTTGGGGAGGAAGACCCCAGAGAAGTGCTATTTTCATCACAACACATCAGCATGACTCATCGCTGTTGATGTTGACCTTGGTCACCTGGCTGAGGTGGTGCCTGTCAGGTTTCTGCACTGTGAAGTGGTTTTTTATCTCCCTTTCCATACTTCACTCTTTAGAAAGAAGGCACTATGCACAGTCCACATGTAAGGAGGGAGACATGCCCTACTTCTCTAAAGAGAGAGTATCTGCATAATTATTTGAAATTATTATGCACTCAATATTTGCCTATGCTGCCCTATTTATATGTTTAATCATTTCTCCATATCAGTATGGATCCATTCAGAGTAAAGGACACCTATCTTTTATTATAAATATGTGTGTGTGTGTGTGTGTGTACACATTATGCACATAAATAACAGTGGACTTCAACAATGGTGATATTTGTGCATCATCTTTCAGAATATAAATATGGAAATCACTGCAATCTCCATGGAGGTCAATTTAGCAATATATATGAAAATTAAATATAGACATGTACCCTTTGGTAGGATAAATCCAGAGGTTTATTGTATAGATATTTTGTAGGTATATAGGAAGATATATGTACAGCTTAATAATTACAGCTGAGTTTGTAATAACAAAATAATATAATCTAAAATATACTGTGTGAGGTTGGTTAGATAAATTATGGTACCTCCAAACAAGATTAACTCCACACAAAAGCTAAAAGAAATGAGACAGTTCAGTGTGTGCCAATACATAACAATTTCCAAGATGCATTTTAGAGAAGAAAAGCAAGTGTAAAGTGTGCTATCATTTTTTTATGTTATGTTAATCACCATACATTACATCATTAGTTTTTGATGTAGTGTTCCATGATTCATTGTTTGCATATAACACCCAGTGCTCCATGCAGTACGTGCCCTCTTTAATACCCATCACCAGGCTAACCCTCACCCCCCTCCCCTCTGGAACCCTCAGTTTGTTTCTCAGAGTCCATAGTGTTTCATGGTTCGTCTCCCCCTCCAATTTCCCCCCCTTCATTTTTCCCCTCCTGCTATCTTCTTCTTCTTCTTCTTTTTTTTTTTTAACATATAATGTATTATTTGTTTCAGAGGTATAGGTCTGTGATTCAACAGTCTTACACAATTCACAGCGCTCACCATAGCACATACCCTCTCCAATGTCTATCACCCAGCCACCCCATCCCTCCCACCCTCCACCACTCCAGCAACCCTCAGTTTGTTTCCTGAGATTAAGAATTCCTCATACCAGTGAGGTCATATGATACATGTCTTTCTCTGTTTGACTTATTTCGCTCAGAATAATACCCTCCAGTTCCATCCATGTCGTTGCAAATGGCAAGATCTCGTTCCTTTTGGTAGCTGAATAATATACACCAAATATTGTATACATATACCACATCTTCTTTATCCATTCATCTGTCGATGGACATCTTGGCTCTTTCTACAGTTTGGCTATTGTGGACATTGCTGCTATAAACATTGGGTGCACGTACCCCTTTGGATCCCTACATTTGTATCTTTGGGGTAAATACCCAGTAGTGCCATTGCTGGATCATATGGTAGCTATATTTTCAACTTTTTGAGGAACCTCCATACTGTTTTCCAGAGTGGTTGTACCAGCTTGCATTCCCACCAACAGTGTAGGAGGGTTCCCCTTGCTCTGCATCCCCGCCAACATCTGTCCTTTCCTGACTTGTTCATTTTAGCCATTCTGACTGGTGTGAGGTGGCATCTCATTGAGGTTTTGATTTGGATTTCCCTGATGCCGAGCGATGTTGAGCACTTTTTCATGTGTCTGTTGGCCATTTGGATGTCTTCTTTGGAAAAATGCCTGTTCATGTCTTCTGCCCATTTCTTGATTGGATATTTGTTCTTTGGGTGTTGAGTTTGATAAGTTCTTTATTGATTTTGGATACTAGCCCTTTATCTGATCTGTCATTTGCAAATATCTTCTCCCATTCTATCGGTTGTCTTTTGGTTTTGTTGACTGTTTCTTTTGCTGTGCGAAAGCTTTTTATCTTGATGAAGTCCCAATAGTTCATTTTTGCCCTTGCTTCCCTTGCCTTTGGTGCTGTTTCTAGGAAGAAGTTGCTGTGGCTGAGGTCGAAAACGTTGCTGCCTGTGTTCTCCTTTAGGATTTTGATGGACTCCTGTTCACATTTAGGTCTTTCAACCATTTGGAGTCTATTTTTGTGTGTGGTGTAAGGAAATGGTCCAGTTTCATTCTTCTGCATGTGGCTGTCCAATTTTCCCAACACCATTTGTTGAAGAGACTTTTTTCCATTGAACATTCTTTCCTGCTTTGTCAAAGATTAGTTGACCATAGACTTGAAAGTCCATTTCTGGGCTCCCTATTCTGTTGCATTGATCTATGTGTCTGCTTTTGTGCCAGTACCATACTGTCTTGTTGATGACAGCTTTGTAATAGAGCTGGAAGTCCGGAATTGAGAGGCTGCCAGCTTTGCTTTTCTTTTTCAACATTCCTCTGGCTATTCGGGGTCTTTTCTTGTTCCATACAAATTTTAGCATTATTTGTTCCATTTCTTTGAAAAAAGTGGATGGTATTTTGATGGGGATTGCATTGAATGTGTAGATTGCTCTAGGTAGCGTTGACATCTTCACAATATTTGTTCTTCCAATCCATGAGCATGGAACGTTTTTCCATTTCTTTGTGTCTTCCTCAATTTCTTTCATGAGTATTTTATAGTTTCTGAGTACAGATTCTTTGCCTCTTTGGTTAGATTTATTCTTAGGTATCTTATGGTTTTGGGTGCAATTGTAAATGGGATCGACTCCTTAATTTCTCTTTCTTCTGTGTTGTTATTGGTGTATAGGAATGTGACTGATTTCTGTGCATTGATTTTATATCCTGTCACTTTACTGAATGCCTGTAAGAGTTCTAGCACTTTTGGAGTGGAGTCTTTTGGGTTTGCCACATAAAGTATCATATCATCAGCAAGGAGTGAGAGTTTGACTTCTTTGCCTTTTATTTCTCTTTGTTGTCTGATTGCTGTGGCTAGGACTTCTAATACTATGTTGAATAGCAGTGGTGATAGTGGACATCCCTGCCATGTTCCTGACATTAGGGGGAAAGCTCTCAGTTTTTCCCCATTGAGAATGATATTCGCTGTAGGTTTTTCATAGATGGCTTTTATGATCTTGAGGTATGTATCCTCTATCCCTATACTCTGAAGAGTTTTGATCAAGAAACGATGCTGTACTTTGTCAAATGCTTTTTCTGCATCTATTGAGAGGATCATATGATTCTTGTTCTTTCTTTTGTTAATGTATTGTATCACGTTGATTGATTTGCGATGTTGAACCAACCTTGCAGCCCAGGGATAAATCCCACTTGGTCGTGGTGAATAATCCTTTTAATGTACTGTTGGATCCTATTGGCTAGTATTTTGGTGAGAATTTTTGCATCCATGTTCATCAGGGATATTGGTTTGTAATTCTCCTTTTTGATGGGGTCTTTGTCTGGTTTTGGGATCAAGGTAATGGTGACCTCATAAAACGAGTTTGGAAGTTTTCCTTCCATTTCTATTTTTTGGAACAGTTTCAGAAGGATAGGTATTAATTCTTCTTTAAATGTTTGATAGAATTCCCCTGGGAAGCCATCTGGTCCTGGGCTCTTGTTTTTTGGGAGATTTTTGATGACTGCTTCAATTTCCTTAGTGGTTATAGGTCTGTTCAGGTTTTCTATTTCTTCCTTGTTCAGTTTTGGTAGTTGATACATCTCTAGGAATGCATCCATATCTTCCAGATTATTAATTTGCTGGCATAGAGTTGCTCATAATATGTTCTTATAATTGTTTGTATTTCTTTGGTGTTGGTTGTGATCTCTCCTCTTTCATTCATGATTTTATTTATTTGGGTCATTTCTCTTTTCTTTTTGATAAGTCTGGCCAGGGGTTTATCAAAGTTGTTAATTCTTTCAAAGAACCAGCTCCTAGTTTTGTTGATCTGTTCTACTGTTCTTTTGGTTTCTATTTCATTGATTTCTGCTCTGATCTTTATTATTTCTCTTCTCCCACTGGTTTAGGCTTTATTTGCTCTTCTTTGTCCAGCTCCTTTAGGTGTAGCGTTAGGTTGTGTATTTGAGACCTTTCTTGTTTCTTGAGAAAGGCTTGTTTTGCTTTATACTTTCCTCGTAGGACTGCCTTTGCTGCATCCCAAAGATTTTGAACAGTTGTGTTTTCATTTTCACTGGTTTCCATGAATTTTTTTAATTCTTCTTTAATTTCCTGGTTGACCCATTCATTCTTTAGTAGGATGCTCTTTAGCCTCCATGTATTTGAGTTCTTCCTGACTTTCCTCTTGTGATTGAGTTCTAGTTTCAAAGCATTGTGCTCTGAAAGTAGGCAGGGAATGATCTCAATCTTTTGGTACCAGTTGAGACCTGATTTGTGACCAAGGATGTGATCTATTCTGGAGAATGTTCCATGGGCACTAGTGAAGAATGTGTATTCCATTGCTTTGGGATGGAATGTTCTGAATATGTCTGTGAAATCCATTTGGTCCAGTGTGTCATTTAAAGTCTTTATTTCCTTGTTGATCTTTTGCTTAGATGATCTGTCCATTTCAGTGAGGAGGGTGTTAAAGTCCCCTACTATTATTGTATTGTTGTCGATGTGTTTCTTTGCTGTTGTTATTAATTGCCTTATATAATTGGCTGCTCCCATGTTAGGGGCATAGATATTTACAATTGTTAGATCTTCTTGTTGGATAGACCCTTTAAGTAGGATATAGTGTCCTTCCTCATCTCTTATTACAGTCTTTGGTTTAAAATCTAATTTGTCTGATATAAGGATTGCCACCCCAGCTTTCTTTTGGTGTCCATTAGCATGGTAAATGGTTTTCCACCACCTCACTTTCAATCTGGAGGTGACTTTGGGTCTAAAATGAGTCTCTTGCAGACAGCATATCGATGGGTCTTGTTTTTTAATCCAATCTGATAGCCTGTGTCTTTTGATTGGGGCATTTAGCCCATTTACATTCAGGGTAACTATTGAAAGATAGGAATTTAGTGCCATTGTATTGCCTGGAAGGTGACTGTTACTGTATATTGTCTGTGTTCCTGTCTGGTCTATGTTGCTTTTAGGCTCTCTCTTTGCTTAGAGGACCCCTTTCAAGATTTCTTGTAGGGCTGGTTTCGTGTTTGCAAATTCCTTTAGTTTTTGTTTGTCCTGGAAGCTTTTTATCTCTCCTTCTATTTTGAATGACAGCCTAGCTGGATATAGTATTCTTGGCTGCATATTTTTCTCATTCAGTGCTCTGAATATATCATGCCCATCCTTTCTGGCCTGCCAGGTCTCTGTGGATAGGTCTGTTGACAATCTAATGTTTCTACCATTGTAGGTTACATATCTCTTCTCCCGAGCTGCTTTCAGGATTTTCTCTTTGTCTCTGATACTCGTAAGTTTTACTATTAGATGTCGGGGTGTTGACCTATTTTTATCGATTTTGAGAGGGGTTCTCTGTGCCTCCTGGATTTTGATGCCTGTTTCCTTCCCCCAAATTAGGGAAGTTCTCTGCTATAATTTGCTCCAGTATACCTTCTTCCCTTCTCGCTCTTTCTTCTTCTTCTGTGATCCCAATTATTCTAATGTTGTTTCGTCTTATGGTATCGCTTATCTCTCGAATTCTGCCCTTGTGATCCAGTAGTTTTTTATCTCTCTTTTTCTCAGCTTCTTGATTTTCCATCATTTGTTCTTCTATATCACTGATTCTTTCTTCTGTCTCATTTATCCTAGCAGTTAGTGCCCCCACTTTTTATTGCACCTCATTAATAGCCTTTTTGATTTCAACTTTGTTAGATTTTAGTTCTTTTATATCTTCAGAAAGGTTTTCTCTAATAACTTCCACACTTTCTTCAAGCCCAGCTAGTATCTTTAAAATCATGATTCTGAACTCTAGGTCTGACATCGAACAAATGTCCGTATTGAGTAGGTCCCTGGCAGTCAGTACTTACCTCCTGTTCTTTTTGTTGAGGTGACTTTTTCCGTCTTGTCATTTTGTCCAGAGGAGAATAGATTAATGAGAGAACAAAATGCTAACAGGGTAACAACGTCCCCAGAAAATATACTCTAAACAAATCAGAAAAGACCTGAAGCTGGGGGAAAAGAAAGGGAAAGAAAGAAAAAAAGAAAAAGAAAAAGATAAAGATTAAAAACAAACAAAAACAGAAGAAAACAAAAAAAAACAGAATATGATCAAATATGATCACGCTGGTACATAGATCAGTGCCACACACTAGATTTTGGGTGTATTTTGGTCTGTTAGAAGAAAGTGCCTCCCAAAATTTTAAAGAAAAAAAACTTATATATGTACAAAAATAAAGGTAAATACAATGAAGGGATGGAATATGACTGTAAAGATGAAAATTATATAATATATTATAAAAGGAATTGATAAGATAATAAGTTGTTTGAAAAAAGAAAGAAGAGGATTTAAAAAAAGAGAGAGAAAAAGGGAGAGAATGTGATCAGGCAGGAGACTAGAACAAAGCCATACACTAGAGATTTAGGGTATATTTTGATCTGTTAGAAGAAACTGTATCTCAAAATTTTAAAGAGAGAACAACTTATATATATGTCCCAAAAATAAGGGTAACTACTATGAAGGGATAGAATATGACTCTAAAAATGAAAAATAAAAATGTTTTTTTAAAAAAGGGATTGACAAGATGTTGGTTGAAAAAGGGAAAAAGAAAAATTTTTAAAAAAAAGAAAAAAAGCTAAAAAAAAATTAACTTTGAAAGACTAAAGACTCATGGTAAAAAAGCCATGGATTTTATGTGCAGTATTCCCCTAGCACTGGTGTTCTGCCGTTCTCATTGATTGGTAAACTTGGCCTTGGCTGGCTGTTCTTGCTGATCTTCTGGGGGAGGGGCCTGTTGCCGTGGTTCCCAAATGTCTTTGCTGGAGGCAGAATTGCCCCGCCCTTGCCTGGTCTGGGCTAAGTAATCTGCTCGGGTTTGCTCTTGGGAGCTTTTGTTCCCTGCAAGCTTTCCATACAGCTTTGGACGAGGAGAGTGAAAATGGCAGCCTCCCAATCTCTGCCCCGGAAAAGCCGAGAACTCAGGGCCCTGCTCCTCAGTTAGCCCCCAGAGAAAAGCAGTCAGTCACTCCCGTCTCCCCGGTCTCTGGCCGCAGTCCGTGCTCATCCAGCCTGTGACCAAGCATTTCTATCTCTGGCACCCGACTCGGTGTGGAGTCTCCAAACCCAGCAGATCCCTGTGGTGCGCTCCCACACTGCTCCTCCCGGGGGAGGAAGGGGAGTCTCCCCAGATCTGCCACTTGTTGGGTCCCTGCTGAAGGAACAGTGGCCCCACTGTGCCGCGGATCACAGTTTATGGCAACCCCGAGCTGAGAGCCCACACCTCAGCTCTGTCTCTGCAGCCAGCTTCCCCGCTGTGATACCTGGGAGCTCTGATGCACTCAGGCACCCCTGGTCTTTCTGTGACCCTGAGGGTCCTGAGACCACACTGTCCTGCGAGGTTTCCACCCCCTGCTTAGCCACTGGAGCGATGTCCCTCAGTGGAGCCGACTTCTAAAAGTTCCGATTTTGTGCTCCACGGCTCTATCACTTGCCAGAAGTGGCCAATGGAGGCCCCCTACCCCGCCATCTATCCTCCCGAATATCACCTAGGATTCACTTCTCTGCACGTCCTACCTTCCAGAAAGTGGTTACTTTTCTGTTCAGACAGTTGTTGCTATTCTTTTCTTCAATCTCCTTTGAGTTCGTAGGTGTTCAGAATGGTTTGATCCCTATCCAGCTGAATTCCTGAGACCAGACGAAATCCAGGTCTCCTAATCCTCTGCCATCTTGCTCCACCCCCCCTTGCTTTTTCTGCTTTTAGCAAAATATTATAATGAACACATGAGCTCAAAATATTATAAGGAAGACATAAGCAGACATAGTATCTTTGTAAGCAGAAATGAAAGGTAATAAAGAAGATTCAGAAATTTGGGGACTCATGAATTTTAGAAAATCCAATGCGTTCTATGCCACCAAAA
Source organism: Phoca vitulina (assembly GCF_004348235.1). Classification (NCBI taxonomy): domain Eukaryota; kingdom Metazoa; phylum Chordata; class Mammalia; order Carnivora; family Phocidae; genus Phoca; species Phoca vitulina. The sequence goes on from NW_022589704.1 coordinate 110,733,226, forward strand.
ATAAATAAGATTGAAGGAGGTTTGCAAAGAAAGGTACTCCAACTCATCTCTAAGGCAAAGATCAGATGTATACAGCTTACAACCATATGTTTTGTTACTGATAGACTCAAAGTTGAGAGATCAGGGGATGAGGAAATAAAACAAAAAATAAACCTAGCTTGAGAATATGTCTAGAAAAGAACTTTCAATATGTTTACAGGTATATAGAACTGACTAGAGACAAATAGATCAGAGTTCTACTAAGGTTTTATTAAGAACATAGCCTGAAAGCAGTTTTTAATGTTGGACACTTAAAACAATTCTTATTATGGTTATCCTGTCCCTATTCTATCATTGGATATTGCAAGGAAGTGAGCAGGAAGCAGATAGCTTGCCTTTTAATCCACAGATAGCTGGGCTGTAGGAAACCCCACCCAGGCGTCCTTCCTTCTTTTGAGTTGGATATAGCAGCTAAAAAATAAATAGTTTTCACTCCATATGGAATGAACATATGATAGCCAGAAGGACAGACTGCTGTAAATGACTGGCTGCTCATCTAATTCATTTCCTATTTCCTGGACCTAGTGCTGGATCACATGCCCCATTTCTTTTGCAAATGGGGGTAGCCATATGACTAAGTTCTACCCAGTGGAATTCAGCAGCCATGATCTGCTTCACTTTAAGACTGGCTCCTGGGAAACCACCCACACCTGAGGCTCTGTGCTCCCATCTTGATGGGAAGGAGCATAACCTTGGAAATTGTACGTTAATGGAGCAATGGTGGGGAAGGAGCTTCATCATTTGAAGGAGAGCTGCCTGCTTATCATGAGCACCTGTGTGGGACTTCATATGAGCACAAATCCACTTCCATCAAGCTCAGCCACCAAGTTCCGGGGTCCACATGTTACACCAGCTCGTGCTACCCTAACTGATACCAACATAGATGTGCTGATAACGAAGAGATGAATAACAAGACTTGGAACAGTGTACACAATATGATTCCATTTTGTGATTTTAAAAAACACATATTTGTATGTAGAAGATTTTTTTTCTGGCAGGCTGCATAAGAAACTGTGAACATTTGGGGAAAGAGACTTCATGTGATAAATGGACAAGGAGATATTTGTTTATGTAACTTATACCAGTTTGAAAGATTTGGGCATATACCTATACTGATTCCATAATAATTATGAAAATATGCATCTTTTTAATATGCTTCTTTTTGAGACATAATCTTTTGCATATTTGAAACTTTTATAATAATTAGGTGCATTTGTGCTGTTTTCAGAAGGATAAGGATTAGTGGAAAAGATACAGAAAGTAAGCTTTAAGCTCAGTGTGAAATTGTTTCTCAGGAATAGAGGTGTCCTACACCACAAGGAGTTGTGTGTTGTCAACCAGAGGGGAAGGGGGGTACATATCAAAGAGGCTCTAAAAGGATTTCCTGCATTGAGGAAGAGGTTAGATAAACCTCCCAAGACCTCACAACCTTTCTCACTGAATGTTAATATTTGCATACAGCCCATTTCATAAACTAAGGAAGCTTTTCAAGATCTGAAGCAGAGCCCTGGGTGTTCCAGCTGCCTGCGGTGCCTTCCAATGGCCCCAAGAATAAAAGGATCTAGATCTTGCAACACCAGCAATCCTTAATAGCGTACCTGCAACTGTTCACAGCACTCCAGTTCTGTCACCCAAGTCCATAGCCCTCACCAGCTTGGCAGTACATAAATGGTCTTTGAAGGGCCCAACTCATGGTGCTAACCAGTGATTATGAAAGCAGTTCTTCACCCTCCCCAGCACCCTGCTCCTCTGCTGTGGTGATCATCAGCATGGCAAAGGCCAGGGCATAGGAGATGGCCTGGGAGATAAGCACAGAGACACTGAGGCCAGCACTGGGCAGAGGTGGGAGTGGGCCATCCAAGCAGCAGCAGGATGGGGATCCATTGTGTCTGAACAGGACAGACTGTGGGTTCTCTGCAATCTGGAGTCCATGACAGCACAGGCCACTTCAAGACATTAGTGGGGTAGAAAGAGAGCTAACATTGGAATTGGGATAATGAAAGGAGAGATGTCTGAATTTCCCCATACCTGAGACATTAAAGGGTTCACTAATTCCCAAGAAATAAAATTGGAATTTATCCACATCCTTCACTGTATATCCTATTATGGTTTGTCACATATAGTCTCCTAGTGATATATGGATTAAACATGGTAATTTATTAATTCATCCTAAAATCTTTTACTGGGTGCCCCTTAAGTAACAGGGATGACAGTGGCTTAATGGGAAAGAAAGAAAATAACCCTCCCATGTGACGTATAGGGCTCTGAGGTAGCCCCAAGGACTATCTGGGGAAGTGAGGGTCCCGAAGGCACCACCTGACCTCACTGAACCCCAGTGTCAGAGACATGAGCTCCATGTTCTAAAACTTCTTTCCTATTCTAAGTAATGACAGTGGAGGTATCTGGACCTTACAAACCATGTAACTGTGTCCCATTTTTGAGGACCATGATGGGTACACTGGGTAGTCAGGCTATGTGCAATGGAAGCTTCTGCTAGTATGGCCCCATGTGCTGCACTGGATCCTGTTCCTAATAATTTTACAAACTCACTAAGGAGACAAGACTAACTGAGATGAAGAAATTAGAGGGAATGTACCTCAGAACATAGAATTGACCATAATAAAGATCCCATCTGGCCTTGAGCCCAAAACAGAGTTGAATGAAGGAACAATGGTATACAGAGCTGTGGGCCAGTGAATTCATCAATGGTAAGAACAGCAGAGGCTGGTATGGCTGATACAGGAGATGTCAGGTGTCCAGCTGCAACTAAGGGTTGCTTTCAGTGGAAGGACACTGATCACCCCTCAGTCACACCTGCATCCCCAGAGAAGGTAGGCAGTGATAAATACCCAACATCGTGAATATTAAATCATCTAGTGGCATTGTTTGGGTAACTCTGATGATTGGCCTGATCTCACATTTATCATCTAAATATTTCCTTTTAGAGCCTTTTAGCAGTAAAAGGGTAGACACAAGTGTGCTTTGAGTTAATAGAAGGTAGAAGAGGTCTTTTTTTCACTTCTGCATTACAAGGACAATAAATGTTGGTTTTATTTGGGATCCACTGGAAATAGTTTTAAAATGCTATCACATAAGATATAGACCCTTTTATAAGAATTCCCCCCACAGAGGAACTGTGTAAGAATCCAGAATAAAAGAGTGCCTGACACGTTTTAATTAAATGCAGCAGAGTTAGGTCATTATGCCAGGAAATGTATGTTGTAACTGTTGGAGAAAGGAAAAAATCTTTCATGAAGTTCCACAACACAAAAGAGAAAGAATCATCCTTCCTGGAGAGACAAGGGTATGATTTGAACCCAACCATTTTCTCTCTTCCTCCCCTGTCTTTGATATCCTTGTCAAGGGCCATTTTCTGGTCTCAATATGTGTCAAGTTATAAAATATATATTTAGGGGAAATGCTTCAAAACCAACAGTGCGTATAAGGCAAACATATTTCCTCCTCTGCCTCAAATACCATAAAATTGTGATGTCATCTACAAATTAACCCAGCTATTTACTGGGACTCCAGTGTGAATTGGAACTGTTGGTCCACTCATGTTCCCAGCAGCCTTCCTTTCATTTCCTGGGAGCAGGTGGGGGTTGTACTGCAGGCGTGCATGACTGACCCTTTCAGACACACATCCTCACCTGGGGACAAGGACAAAGGAACATGCCCTCCGTTTCACACTCATCAAGGCAGATGTCAAGGCAGGGAGATGGTCTGTCAAGCTAAGGGAGCTTTCTGGCTCATTTTACCATCTAGAGGGTGCACAAGCCACTTAGATTAGCACAAAATATCATGACAGATCAGCCATATGAACACGTTTATATGCTGTGTTTGTCCCATTGTGTTCAAGAATCAATGCCATATTGATTCACACTTAATTGTTCTCTAATAGTTTCATGTATGTTAGTCCTCTCTTTGTACATCAGTTGACAGTTTCTAAGGAGAGGGGAATGTGTCTCCCAACTGGCCTGGCACCTGGTGTTATGGGACAGGCAGCATGAGCAGAAAGAACACTGCATTAGGGCTGGACTGACCTGGATTTGCATCTCATTTTAAAAATTATTTGGGCTCTCTGAACCCCAATACTCCTACATAGTACCTTGTTCTCCAAAATCATAGGCTATTATTATTTTAGAACAGAGCTTCTTCACTGATATCTTAATGGACAGATTCCACACAAAGTAACCAGGCTCAGAAGAGGCTGGTTACTATATATATATATATATATATAGTAACATATATATATATATATACTATATATATATATAGTAGGACACATGTTTTATCACATTGACAGTGAACTCCAGGCTAGTTCTATCCACATCACTGTGTGCCTCCCAAATTTCCTTGTGCTTAGGATCACCTGGGAGCCATTACAAAATAAAATACCCCATCCCTAGAGATCCTGATTTAGGAGGTCTAGAATGTGTAGCAGGTATGAGTCATCTGTTAGAGGGTCCTGGTTGGAGTCTCTGTCCCTGCCTGGTACATAAAGCCACCTCAAGCCCTCCAGGACAGAGCTTACTGTGTGGCCTTCAGGTTCCCCCTTCACTTCTAATGCAGGCCTGAGAGCCAGGCCCTGAGGTTTGAGTGGGGTGGGCAGAGTGGTGCAAGGCTACAGAAAAAGGAGAGGAATGGAAGCCTCTGCTCTGGCACCTTTCACCCTCTGGGTGCTGTTTGGAGCACAGTGTACATTGTCACATTCACCCTTATACCCACGTATATGCAACCAGCACATGAGCGTATGCCACTCCCAACACTGATTCTGCTCCAGTAAGGTCTCTCCCATGCAGGCCTTCTTCTCTCCTGACTCTGCATGACCTTGCTCATTCCACTCTCTCCACATTTCATAGCCTCTAATTAGTCACCTAGGGGTCACTCTTCTGCTCAGAACCATTCACTCACTGCTGCCGATGGATCTTTCTGATACACCAAAATGATCACTTCACTCACCTGCTTAAAACTCCCCCATGACTCCTGGCTTAACAATAGTAACAATAGGTGACATTGACAGTGATACTCTTTCCATTTGATCTAATCTACTCCCCACTCCACCCTAGGAGGAAAGTACCATCACATTTCCCATTTTACAGAAAGGAAATCTGAAGCACAGAGAAGCCAGGCCACACAGAGCCAGGAACTGGCAACACCAGAATTCAGAACCAGACGTGTCCTTCCTGGGCCCTCCCCACTTTGTCCTTCCTTGAGCATGATGGCTGAGCCCTATTCAAGGGCTCACTCCAGTCTGCCAACTCCTCTCACCAGGTGCCACTGGTCCCTTTCCCTTCCCTGCCCCTGATATACAGCCTACCCCCAGAGAAGCTGGCCACCCCTCCCTGTTATCTCTGGGGTAACCCAGATTTTACACTTCAGAGGAGTTGTCCATATAATTCACTGCCTCCCTCTCCTGACTTGGCACCTCCTGATGACAGAGAACATCCGTGCCCAGACAGCGCTCACCTGGCACAGAAGAGGCTCTTGTTTTGATAAATGAATCAGTGAGTGAATGAAAGTCCTATGGATGCCAGCCACAAAGAAAAAAGGAGATGGAGAGCATCAGCACACAGCCTTCCTGGTCACAGCAACTCCTGGCAAGAGGCGATATGAAATCTGCTGCCCACCACCTTTTAGCTTTCCCCAGGGTACTGTCTTCACTCTCGATATTACAAAGGCTTCTAACCATTTCATTGCAAAGGAATTTCCCAGATGGCACTGGGCCAGAAATATCTGGGAATAAGCTACTATCCTAACAAATACATTTTGTTGGGTTTTACTTCCAATGAAGCTCAACATGTAAGGAAAAAAATTTTTCTATGAGGTCAATTTTTCACCAATACTTTTATGTGGCTATCATGTACACATAGGCTTGATTAAATGGCCCTATGAAACTACCTTTAAAATTTTAAGTCATCTCCCTGGCCTTTATCCCCCACCCTCCAACATTTTATTAGATGACATATATAACAATTATAACAGCAAACATTTATTGAACCCATCAGTGTGCTGCATATTTTTTACACCAACTTCACAATTATCTCTTAAGGTAGGTATGTGTGATGAACCTTAATTCATGGATGGAGAAACTGAGGTTCAGAGATAATGAGCAATTTCACAAGGTCACACACTGAATCACTGGACCCCAAAACTCAAAGCCCCATTCTCCCTGACTCTAGGCTGTTAGGCTTTGCTGTCTGTGTATGGACACAGCCCTCACATTGTTGTAATAGAACAAATGCAATGTAACCTAACAAATGCAACATAAACAAACAAAGGTGTTGCTCACTTCTGCCAGTACAGCCTCTCACAGAGATCCTGTAGGGGGAATTCCATGTTTGACACAAAAGATTTGGCCTGCCCATGGTAGTTTTGTCAACTCCTTCTTTATACACTAATTTTTACACTAATTTTGCATTTGACACCTGGTCTGATCCTGATGAACTGTGGTGGCATGATCCAACCCTCACTACCCCCATCTGGTGGCCTCTTCTAAGAGAGCAGGGTGGAGGGGAGAGTGCATGAGCTCTGATTTCCATAAAATGGACGTTCAGTACCTGGTGGTCTCCTGCTATCGCCTGCATGTATCCCATCTGCCTTCCTGGGTGAAGACGCTGAAGGCGTCCTGCCTGGTCTTCCCACTGATCACTTCTCAGCACCAGCAATGCTCCTCGGCCATACCAAGAGGGCTCTGGTTAGTCTGGGCTGCCATTTGCACAGGCTGGTGTCTACGTCAGACAATCAAGGGCATGTCGGATCTTAGGGTTCTGAGTGCCTAAGGGCACTCCTGGAAACACATCACCTTCACTGGTATGGAACAATCATTCTGACAAAGTACAGTGTGATTTACTCACACACTCTCCCTTTAAAACATTTGGAAACCTCTGTGTGACAATAATAGTAGATGTCATGTGATAATACTATCTTTAAAATCAATTTATTTTTATTTGTATTAGGGAAAAAATGTGTTTTAAAAGCTAAGGTATTGAATGATGAATTCGTTGTCTCCATGCAGCAGTAAACACTTCATGCAAATCAGATAGATGCCCCTCCTAGCAGTGCTCCAAAACACTTTATCTCTGGTGCCTGGTGGATCCCCTTACACACACACACACACACACACACACACACACACACACACACATACTCCTGATTCCCACCTAGTACTCTCCATGGGGACCAGCTTTGCTCTCTCTCAGATGAGGGCACCAAGCCCAGGTGTCTTTTAGGACATGACAGATACTCTGTCATGCACAGCATTTTCTAACCTACATTTCCAGCACCCCTGGTATGATGGGGCTTGAGAATTCAGGGAGGAGGGTTTGCTGTGCATACTTTCTCATGGAGACATTCCTTTCCCATGGTCTGGGATCACCAGTCAATGGAGTTTAGATGGGTGGACATTTAGTCTCAACCCAGCTCTTCTCATTATGTCCTCTGATGGGTGAGTTATCAAAAAGTCAATAACCTTAGGGACAAAAGAATAAATAAATATGCAACTTATATTCAAACTCAACAAGTGCCATTTTTTAAATTAAGCTTTTTTTATTTTGAGATCACTGTAGATTCACAATTAATTGTAAAAAAAAAAAAATACTATAGAGAGGGGTGCCTGGGTGGCTCAGTCAGTTAAGCGTCTGACTCTTCATTTCAGCTCAGGTCATGATCTCAGGGTTGTGAGATCAAGCCCCACATCATGGATCCTGCTTAAGATTCTCTCTTTCCCTGTCCCCCTCTACCTCCCTCTCTAAAAAAAAAGTTATAAAGAGATCCTGTGTTGCATTCATTCATTGTTTCCCAGTGGTAATGTCTTGCAATCCATAGCACAACATCACAACCAAGATATTGACATTGATACACTCAAGACACAGCACATTCCCATCATCACAGAATTCCTTATGTAGCCACACCCACCTTATTCCCTCCTTAATCTCAGGCAACCACTAAGCTGTTATCCATTTCTATAATTTTATCATTTCAACAATATTATGTTAATGGAATCATATTGTATGTAACATTTTGAGATTAGGTTTTTTCACTCAGCATAATTCTCTAGAGATTCATCCAGGTTGTTGTGTGTCAAGAGTTTGTTCCTTTTGTTGATGAGTAATATTATATAGAATGGATGTACTAGTTTAACCATGCACATCCAGGTTGCTTCCAGTTTTAGGCTGTTACGAATAAAGCTGCTACAAACATTCATGTACAAATTTTTGTGTGAAAATAAGTTTTCATTTCTCTGGGATAAATGCCTAGGAGTACAATTGTTGGGTCTGTGGTAGTTGTATGTTTAGTTTTATAAGGAACCCATAAATTGTTCTCCACTGTAGCTATACCATTTTACATTCCTGCCAGCAAGGTATTAGAGAATCGTTGAACACTACAACAAAAGATTATGATGTACTATATGTTGGCTAACTGAACATAATAAAAAAAATAAATAAATAAAATAAAAGGAATTTTGGGAGATTAAAAAAATTATAATAATAAAAATTTTAAAAAAAGAGAGATCCAGTTTCTCTGATTTCTCATCAGCATATGCTGTCACCTATTTTAGATGTGATCTATTCTGAATGGTGTGTACTGATATTTCATTGTGGTCTTAATTTGCATTTACTAATAGCTAATGATGAACATCTTTTCTTATGTTTTTTGTTTATTCACATATCTTCTTGTGTTTATTCAAATATCTTCTTGTGAGAAATATTTGTTTATGTTTTTTGACCATTTTCTAATTGAATTGTTTGTCCTTTCACTATTGAGTTTGAGAGTTCTTGTATACTCTAGATATTCATCCTCTGTCAAATGCAGTTTGCAAATAGCTTCTCCCAGTCTGTCACCTGTCTTTTCATCCACTTACCAAGGTCTTTCACAGAGCAAAATATTTAATTTTGAAAAGCCCAACTTATCAATTTTTCCTTTTATGTAAAATGTTGTTGTTGTCAAATCTAAGAATTCCACATCGATTTATCAATAGTGTTTTTGAGTATACTCTTTGCATAGTTTTGTTAGTGATTGCTATATGTATCACATTACATATATACATATCTTGTCATCTTCATTTTATCAGTTAAGTACATAAACCATACCTTCCATTATACCATTTTACTCACCTTTGTTTATATTGTCGTTTGATTTACTCTGCATACATTTAGAAACACATCAGACAGTTCTATTATTTTTGTATTAAACATCATTTAGAAAACCCAAGAAGAGAAACAAAGCTTTTGTAAATGTTTTTTTTTATAAATGTTTGCTTGCTATGTCCATTGTTTCTTCCCAATGTTCTCAAGATTCCTCCTTTTCTTATTTTCTTTCTCTTTAGAAGGCTTCTTTTAGCCATTTTTTCAAGGGAGATCACAGTGACAAATTCTCAGTTTCCCCAGATCTGAAATTGTCCTTATTTTCCCTTTATTCCTGAAGGACATTTTCACTGGTTATAAGATTCTGGACTGACAGTGCTTTTCTTTTAACACTTGAAAGAAAAGTAACACTTCTTTCAGACCTCCATGGTTTTTGATGGCATTCAAACTGGGTCTTCCCTATAGGTAATATATATTTAATATATATATATAAAACTTATGTGTGTGTGTATACATATGTGTGTGTGTGTGTGTGTGTGTATAATATGTGCAGATATATATATTTTTTACTTTATTTTTCCTAAGTTTGACTTTGAGACGTCTTCATGTGAATTTCTTTGGATTTATTCTGTTTGAATTTTGTTCAGCTTTTTGCATCTGCTGGTTTATGCGTTTTGCCAAATTTGGGAAATTTCAGCAATCGTTTCATCAAGCACTTTTTCAGCACCACCTTATTTCTCCCTTCCCTCCAGGACTCCAGTGAAACAATATTAGCTCACTTATCCTAGTTCCACAAGTCCTTGGACTTCTATTGATTGTTGTCTGTCTCTTTTCTCTCCATTTTTCAGATTAGGAATTTCTATACTTTTTTCCATTTCACAGATTCTTTCATCTGTCCTCTTTACTTTTGAGCACATCCAGGGAGATTTTTATTTTTTGTTACTGTATTTTTCAGTTCCAAACTTTTCATTTGGTTTTTCTTTATATTTCCTATTTCTTTGCTGAGACTTCCTATTTTTTCTTTTGTCTCTAGCATATTCATAATTGCTTATTAGAGCATTTTTTATGAAGACTACTTAAAATCTTTGTAAGATAATTCTAACATCACAAACATCACAGCATTGGCACATACTGATGCATTTGTCATTAGTTTGAAATCTCCCTGAGTCTTGGTATAACAGAGGATTTTCAACTGAAACTAAGGCATTTTAGATATGATTCAGTGACACTCTGGGTCTTACTTAAACCTTCAGGTTTTGTTGACTTTCTCAGACACTACCCCTCCAGGGAAATGGGTGGCACTGCCTCATTACTGTCAGGTGAGGATACAAGTCCATTCAGCCCCCATTTACACCTGAAAGGAGAAGACCTTTGCAACTGCTGGGCAGTGGCAGGATGTCTAACTCTCCCTAGTCCTCCACTGACACCTCCTCCCAAGCTAGTCAGTAGGAATAGGAGTGTCTTCTTACTGTTCCCCACATGACCTCTGGGCATCTTAATGCTGGGCAGAGGTGAAAGTCCTGACCATCTCCTAGGTCTCCTCTGACATACCCTAGTACGAGTGGGGCACCTCATTCCTGCCACATGAAGTCCAGATCCCCTACTCAGACTTTGCTGACATGGGTGGGGATAGGGCTGCACATTTTTCTGTGACATTTGGCTGGAGTAGAGCTTTAGTGTAAAAAACATTTTTGTCTTGGGGCGCCTGGGTGGCTCAGTCGTTAAGCGTCGCCTTCGGCTCAGGTCATGATCCCAGGGTCCTGGGATCGAGCCCCGCATCGGGCTCCCTGCTCGGCGGGAAGCCTGCTTCTCCCTCTCCTGCTCCCCCCCCCCCTTGTGTTCCCTCTCTCGCTGTGTCTCTCTCTGTCAAATAAATAAATAAAATCTTAAAAAAAAAAAACATTTTTGTCTTGTTATGCTGCCTCCTTTCTGTTTTTTTTAAGCTAAGGGGATGGGCTTTTAGAGGCGCTTTTTAGTCTGTGCTCATTGGCATTTCCAGGTTGTTGACTTAGCTCCAAGTCTGGGATGCATTAAATAGAAAACCCAAGAAGCTCACTTCCTTGGCATTCCTCACATCCCAAGGTCTCTAGCCAGTTCTTCTCTCCATTTTTGAGTCTTCTTATGTTTGTTTTATATATAATGTCCAGGGGTTTCGATTGTACTTAGAAGGAAAATGGGGAAAATACATTTACCTCATCTTCCCAGAAGTCCAGAAAAATCAACAAGTATCATTTTAAGTGATAAAAAGCTTATATGAAGAAATAAGTTGATAAACAAATCATTACATTGAGAATGAAAATGCCAACATCGGCAGAATCTAGTGAGCTGTGACCTGGTTGTCATTGGAGAGGAAGTCAGGGTTATGTGGGAATCGAACAATTCAGGGAAAGTAGTGAATGTGTGGTGTGTCTGGATTGTTGTTATTGTTGTAAGGATGGAAATAATGCTCCTTTAAACTTTCTACATCCAAGTGGAAACTGGAAGTCTTAATGCAGACTAGAATAAAGACAGAATTGCTTGCTTCCTGATTGGCTCCATTATGTGTGTGTGTGTGTGTGTGTGTGTGTATGCATGTAAATATATATATATATATATATATATATATATATATATATATATGCAGTTTTCTGTTTGGAAGAGGTAACTCAGACCTGGGGACAAGGAAATCAAGTTCTGGCAAGAGAGAAGGTAGAAATAGAGCATCCAGAACCACACCTAGGCCCAGACATGGAGTTCAAGCTTACTAAGTAACTGCCATTTATAATCACAGCATCATCACTGCTTGTAATCTTTGAGAAATTGTGGTAAATTTGGCTAAATGTTAAAAGGCTTAGGACTGAAATTGTTATCCCAGCTTTATCAAAACCAATAGAGGTGTAGCTTTTGAATTGCAAGCTATTAAACCCTAATGCCCACTGACATTTTTGTGCAGATAATTAAGCAGGTTATTTTGAGTAGTTGTAAGAAAAATAAATAGCCATCACTCAGAAACAGCATGTATGTACATAGAACAAACCAAACTCAACTAGTCACTTTGATATTTTCATGATCAACTTTTAAATTGATTGATTTAATAAATCCATATAGTGCTTAGCCTGTTAAAGGCAGTGTTCTAAAAGATTTATAAATATTAACTAAATCAATCTTTCTAACAACTCTAATAGGTAGGTACTATTGTTATCCTCATTTATCAAATGAGAAAACTGACACACAAATCATTTAAGTAACTTACCCAAGTCTACATAGATAGTAAGTCACACAGCCAGAATTCAAAACCAGGCAGTCTGGTTCTGGAGTCCAAGTTCTTAAGTTCAACAAATACTGCCCTCAGTGCTAGAATAGACTACTGCAGGCACAATATATCTGGAAAACAGAAAGGCATCTGACAGAGTCAAGTGAGGAATAAAAGACAGAATGTAACTAACATTTATTAAACACCTATTATAGGCCAGTGGCATTGTCAGGCCATGAGGATATGGATGGGAAGACAGACAGGCCACAGCCTAATAGGAAATGCAGATGAGTAAATGACCCATGGCTACATAAGGTATGTGCAGTGGCCATGATTATAAAAGCAGAAAGTCAAAGGAGAACCTGGTAGGAAAGACCTTCCAGGTTCTACTTCAACTGGCTGCTTATAGACTCCAGTCAAACAGAATGTGCATTTAAAGAGTACACTGAGGGACAAGATAGTGCAAACCCATTATTCAAAAAGATGGTAATAAGAAAGTAAACTTGTTTGGGAACCTAGAACTGGAGAAACAGAAGCAGGTGCCTTATGTCCCCCCACCTAACAGAAGAAGTTGATCCAGGCCCAGCATTTTTCTGCCGCCAACCTAGCAATAAAAGGCAGACCAGGTAGGATTGTTCTTCAGGATTAAAGACAAATCCATCTGATAACATCAGGCAAGATCAACACCACCATCAAGGGTACCAATTGGAAGCCCCACAACAACAGGCTAATGGAAGCACTCTCCTTCCCTGCCAGATCTAAGACTTCTCTCCCCTGCCAAAAGATACCAAAGCATGTAGGAAGATATAGTTAGAGGGACCAAGCCACAAGAGACATGGTCCAGGAAACCCCTGTAAAGAGGCCAGTGGACCCAAGAATCTACTCCCCTGCCCAGCAACACTGGGATGCCAGAGTGACCCTGGCAAGAAGAGTTTAGTCACAATAAGCAGCCCAGTCCAGAAATTCTCTTTGTCCCACTGGCCCAAGACTTTCCTCCTCTGCCCAGAGACACTGGATGTAAAGGGAGAACCAGGGAGGAGGACCCAGCCACAGCAAGTAAGACAGGCTGGAATACCTCTTTTACTTCATGAGCCTCATGGACCTACGATGCCTGAAACTCCTTCTCCCACAAGGAAGCATGGGCAAATTGACAGAACTGGTAACAGGGTCCTAACCACAACAAATGTCTCACTCCAGGAAGCCCCTTTGACTTTGTAGTCTTAAGATTCCCTCTGCTGCCTAAAGAAGATGGGATAGCCAACAACCATCAGCAGGGGGATCCCACCAAAACCCTCCCCCATCAAGAGTAACTGAGCCACCTAATTAAGAGATACCCTCTGCCCTCTCCAGCCACAGCAGAAGAGTCCATTTGGAGCCCCAATGACACCAGATAAATCAAGTAAAACAAAACGATACTACAAAGCCCCAGAAAATTAAATTGCCACTGGAACCTCAGTCCACAAAAGCAAGCCAAAATCTGAATGCTAAACCTAAACCGAGTGACTGCCTCTGAAAATAAAAGATTTAAATAAGACACAATCTCCTATCATAATAAATAAAATGTCCAGGATATAATTGGAAATGACCCATCATACCAAGAGCCAAGAAAATCACAACTTAACTGAGAAAAGACAATCAAATGAGTTCAATGTTAAGATGAAATAGATGTTAAAATTATTTGACAATAATTTTAAAGCAGCCATTATAAAAATGCTTTACTAATTAATTATAAATTCTCTTGAAATAAATGAAAAAATAGAAAATCTCACAGAGAAATAGAAGCTATAAAGAGGACACAAATAGAAATTATAGAACTAAAAAAGAAATAACAAAAAATTTAAATTACACTGAAAATGCTCAACAGGAAAGTGAGGATGAGAGAACACAGAGTTAATGAATTTGAGAATAAATCAAGATAACTCACCCAATCTGAGCAATAAAGATAAAACAGACCAAAAAAACTAAACAGGGCTTCAGGCACATGTGGGACAATAACAAAAATATCCAACATTCATATGATTGGAGTCCCAGAAAAAAATGATGAATAAAGTGTAGTTCAAGTAGTGTTAGAAGAAATAAAGGATGAAAACTTCCCAAATGTAACAAATGCTCAAGCTTACAGTTCCAAGAAGCTGGGTGAACTCAAAACATGATAAACTCAAAGAAATCCATGTCAAGATACATCATAATAGAGCTTTTTAAAATTAAAGGCAATGAAAAATCTTGGATGCAGCCAGAGAGAAATGACACACTATCTATGAGAGAGTGATAATGGGATCATAAAATATTTTTCATCTATCCTTGGAAGTTAGAAGGAAGTGACAGAACATTCTTCTAGTGCTGAAAATAAAGATTTATCCATGGAAAATTACATATCCAGCAAAACTATCCCTCAGGAATAAAGAAAAAATTAAAATAGTCTCAGATGAAGGAAAACTGAAGAATCTTCAGCTTGTATATATGCCCTTTAAGATTGGCTAAAGGGAGTTCTTCATCTAGAAAGGAAATAATAAATAAAAAAAAAAATCAGGTCATCAAAATGAAAGATGGAACAATAGAGAGAGCATAAATATTGGTAAATATATTAGACTATTATTTTCTTCATGAATTTTATAAGTCATATTTGATGATTGGATGAAAACTTAGAACACCATCAAATAACTATCACAATGACAATTAGAAGTGGAGAAAATAAAGGGACTTAACTAGAAGTAAAGTTTCAACACTTCACTCAAAGTGGTAAAATCTTGAAATCAGAGATCTATTAAAGGTTACATAAGTATATGGTAATAACAACAGAAGTAACTATAAAAACTAATAAAAAAAGATACATTCAAAATCATTATAAATCACCTGGAAGACTGATCAAGATGTTGACACAGGAGAATCCTAAACTTTCCTCCTCTCACAGACACAGCAAATGTATGGCTACACATGTAGCAATGACCTCTGACAGAAATCCAGAAACTAAGCTGACTGACTCCTACACATTAGGTGAATAAGGGAATTCTCACATTGAAATAGGGCAGCAAAGACTAAGACATACTCTCACTGTAAACCCAACTCCAGCACAGCACCATGAAATTAGGAGGGAACTCCCAAATACCAGCTTCTCCCTGAGGAGTGAAGGGTTTGGATCTCACATTTTATGCCCCAACTTTTAAGGCTCTCACCCAAGGGATGGAGCTCTAAATACTGCTCTGAAAGCCAACAGGACCCCCATCCACAAGACCCACACAACTATAACAAAGAAGCAGTTGTTAATAGACACATGAGCACTCACCACAGCTATCCCATGGAGCTCAGCATAGAGGGAGCCAGAAAAAATTTCTATCTCTTAAGCTTTCTGTGAACGGGTTAATCTCCATACTTTAAAAGAGCAGGCTTCTAATTTAGCATACGTCTAAGAGCTGGCTTTGATCCTCCTCAGGGATCAGGGAAGCTAGAAGACACCTTTCCCACCTTTCCCACCTTTCCCTCTAGCCTGCTCCAAGTTACCAGTATCTCCCCTGGAAGGAGGGTGTAGGCCTCTTGACCCAACTTTTGCAGCTGGTGCTCAAGAAATAGGCCCGAGATTGCCTGGAACTGAAAGGTATTAAATTTGAGCCATCCAGGACTAAATAAAGCAAATAAAGAAGTAGTTCTTAATGGGAGCTATGTACCCAGGCCCAGCATGGAGAGACAGACAAAAACACCCATCTCCCAAATCCAAATCAAAACCTCAATGAGATACCAACTCACACCAGTCAGAATGGCTAAAATTAACAAGTCAGGAAATGACAGATGTTGGCGGGGATGCGGAGAAAGGGGAACCCTCCTACACTGTTGGTGGGAATGCAAGCTGGTGCAGCCACTCTGGAAAACAGTATGGAGGTTCCTCAAAAAGTTGAAAATAGAGCTACCATATGATCCAGCAATTGCATTACTGGGTATTTACCCCAAAGATACAAAAGTAGGGACCCGAAAGGGTACGTGCACCCCGATGTTTATAGCAGCAATGTCCACAATAGCCAAACTGTGGAAAGAGCCAAGATGTCCATCAACAGATGAATGGATAAAGAAGATATGGTATATATATACAATGGAATATTATGCAGCCATCAAAAGGAATGAGATCTTGCCATTTGCAACAACGTGGATGGAACTGGAGGGTATTATGCTGAGCGAAATAAGTCAAACAGAGAAAGACATGTATCATATGACCTCACTGATATGAGGAATTCTTAATCTCAGGAAACAAACTGAGGGTTGCTGGAGTGGGGGGTGGGGTGGGAGGGATGGGGTGACTGGGTGATGGACACTGGGGAGGGTATGTGCTCTGGTAAGCGCTGTGAATTGTGCAAGACTGTTGAATCTCAGATCTGTACCTCTGAAACAAATAATGCAATATATGTTAAGAAAGAAAAAAAGAAGAAGAAGAATGTAGCAGGAGGGGAAGAACGAAGGGGGGGAAATCGGAGGGGGAGAAGAACCATGAGAGACGATGGACTCTGAAAAACAAACTGAGGGTTCTAGAGGGGAGGGGGGTGGGAGGATGGGTTAGCCTGGTGATGGGTATTGAGGAGGGCACGTTCTGCATGGAGCACTGGGTGTTATGCACAAACAATGAATCATGGAACACTATATCTAAAACTAATGACGTAATGTATGGGGATTAACATAACAATAAAAAAAATCTTTAAAAAAAAAAAAACACCCATCTCCCAGATTCTCCCCGGATAATACTTCCCAAGCTTCTTCCTGAAGGTCCAGCTTCCAATCAGCTGCATCTAGGTGCTGAATGTACTTAGGGACACTAGTGAATGCATCCTCAGGATGCTGACAGGTCTTGGCACTCCCTCAACAACTGAGAAACACTAAGAACAGAGAAAGCAGCTTGGACAATCACAAAGGTTTGAGAGACAACCAGGAACTTGGGCCAGGTGATTGATAAGTTTCATCTCCTTGTGGGAGACATGAGATCACTCTGTCGAGATCAGAAGGGGTGACTGTTTTATCTAATGCACAGAAACCAACACAGAGGGTCAGAGAAAATGAAGAGACAGAAGAATACAGAGAGTTCAAAATTATAGCCATAAAGATGCTTACCAAGGTCAGGAGATCAGTGCATGAACAAAGTAAGAATTTCAACAATGAGATGGAAAATATTAAAAAGTACCAAACAGAAATCACACAGCTAAAGAGTACAATAACTGAAATGAAAAATTTAATAGAAGAGTTCAACAGCAGACTAGATTTTTTTTTTTCCTGCCCTAAGAGAGATTCGGCATTTTTTAATTAAATTCACCTCATTCCAGGGTCTGTTTTCAGAATTCTATTGCAATACTTACTTAATTAAAAAATATATATGTTAAAATATTCAGTGCACAAAATGTAGCTGTAAAATATAATGTTTATTATAGAATCCCAAAAGGTTTGTCCATGTATGTCAATATTGCAA
The DNA here is from genome assembly GCF_004348235.1 of Phoca vitulina. Lineage (NCBI taxonomy): Eukaryota > Metazoa > Chordata > Mammalia > Carnivora > Phocidae > Phoca > Phoca vitulina. Next base: position 110,751,023 of record NW_022589704.1, read on the forward strand.
AGTAGAATAGCTGAAGCCCTTTATTCTCCAACTATTTCAGACCACAGGGCCAAAGCTGCTCTATAATACCATGGGCAGCACTACTGTAACGCAGCCTTAGATGGTGTGTCTTCTCTCTTCTTTGTGTTTCACCTTGCAGTACTTCAGATAATCACTGTACAGCTCACTCCTGGCTGCAGTGAGACATATAGGAACTGAACATCCAGATCAGTACACAAGTCCATGATGAGGCAAAAGCCTTCCTGCAGAAGGCTTTTCATTGTCACATATGGGTGATATTCTACACCTCTATCACATACTAGGCCACCATAAACAGGGTAAACACTATAAACTCTTCAACCTGAGCTGCAGTGTGGCTATACACCCTTTTCACTAGATGAGCACAATCTAGGATCATAGGCAGGTCTCAAACAGAAGAACATATCAGCAAACTAGAAGACAGAGAGAAAGAAGCAAAAAGTATATTCAAAGAAATGATATCTGAAAACTTTTCTAACCCGAGGAAAGAAACAGACTCCCAGATTCAGGAAGCCCAGAGAATTCCAAATAAGTGGAACCCAAAGAGACTCACACCAAGACACATTATAATAAAACTGTCATAAGTTAAAGATAAGAAGAAGATGGTGGAGAAGTAGGGGACCCCATTTCAACTGGTCCTCTGAATTTATCTGGATATCTATCAAACCATTTGAACACCCATGAAATTAGCCTGAGATTTAAGAATATAAATCTGGATCTCTACAAGCAGAAAAGTGAGTGCTTTTTGCAAGATAGGATGTGCAGAGTCATGAATCTGCAGGGATAGATCAGAAGATAAACAGAAAGGGGAGGGAGCCTCCATAAGCTGGCTCCTGGAAAGTGATATAACACCAGAATGCAAATCGGAACCCTTAGAAATCTGCTCTAGGGAAAGACATCCTTCTCTGAAAGGGCTCTGGAAATGAAAAGGTAGAATTCTAGGTAGGGCACTGTGGTCTCAGATTATGAGGGACCACAGAGCAAAAGGGGATTCCCGAAATGGTAGAGAGCCCGAGCACTGGAGCCAGGAAGCAGGTTATAGTCAGCAAGCCCAGGAAGGGACTCTCAGCTCAGATCGCCATAAACCGCAAGCCAGGCCAGTCAATAACTGCTCTTTTCTTTAACAGTCTGAAAATATCTGGAACCTGCGCCCATGGCTGCGCAAAAATTCACAGAGCAGTAGTGGCTGAGGAAGGGCTTTAGAGCAGAACTGAGACCTGGTTCCAGAGCTTCAGGTGCACATACAAGCCCACAGCCACTTGCAGTTTTAGAGTTACAAAGGGCAGAGGCATTCCAGGTCCCCTGAGACTACCTCTCAGAGAATTGCTGTGGGTGCACACTGTGGGAGGCTGCAGTTTTCAGCAGCACATACAGAAATGGAGACTGTCCTGGAGGGTTTAATAAAGAGAGCAGATGGAGATTTTTCTGCTCTGGGCCAGAGGTTTGGATGCAGCCATTTTTGCTCTGATCCTCTGAAGAGGTGTGGAAAGCCACCAAGGAACAAAAGATACACAGAAGACCAGTTTCTACTGAGCCCATCCCCCTGACAGGGAGTGGGACAACTCCGCACAGGCAGGGTTGCCTGAGAAACAAAGTGGCAGGCCCCTCCCCCAAAAGACAGCCTGGAAGAACAGGTGGATGACAATCCTATGAATCCAATAAGACTGGAAAATCCCAACGCCAGAGGAAAATTGTATATTGAGCTCCAGGTGTGGCCTCACGACTTGTTTATTTTTCAGATATAGTTCTCTTTTTCTTTTCCCATGACTTTTCTCTGTTGTATTTTTCTTTTTACCTTCTCCTCATTTCAACTAGGTGTCTATTATATCAAATTATTTTTCATACTTGTTTTTAACTTATATTTTTATACACCTATATTTTTTATAGATATATGCTTTATTTTAGCTCTTTTTTTCACTCTATTCAGTTTTACCTTTTTATATATACAAGTTTTACTTTCATTGTAATTTTGGGACATAGTGTCCTCTAATACACAGATGAAAATACACCCAGAAATAATTGAAAAACCCTGCTTTGTACACACTGAGAGATTATAGCCCCCCATTCCCTCCCCCTCCCCCCTTTTTTTAAATTTTTAAATTTTTAAATTTTATTCTTGCATTTCATTTTGGCTTGGTTTTTTCGGTGGTGGTGTCTGACCACTCTGGATTTTGCTAGGGTACATCTAGCTTGGGTTGTGGTTGATATTTTGGACTCTGCTCATTTACTCAACCATCTCTTGACAGAATGACTAAAAGGAGGAATGCTCAACAAAGAAAAGAAACAGAGACAATGTCCTCTGCCACAGAACTAATGGATTTGGATATAAGCAAGATGTCAGAGATAGAATTCAGAGTAGCAATTATAAAGTCAATACCTAAGCTCGAAGAAAGCATTAGTGACAATATAGCATCTCTAAGCGCAGAGATGAGATCTAATCAGGCCGAACTTAAAAAATGCTATGAATGCAGTCTAAACTGGATACTTTAACAGCCAGGGTAAAGGAAGCAGAAGAAAGAATTAGTGATCTAGAAGACAAGCAGGTGGAAAAGGAAGTGGGGGAAAAGAGAGATAGGCTGCTAGTAGCACATGAGAAAAGAATTGCAGAGATTAATGATGCCATGAAACATTCCGATGTCAGAATAATTGGAATCCCCAAGGGGGTGGAAAGAGAGAGAGGGATAGATGGTATATTTGAGCAAATCATGGCTGAGAACTTCCCTAATCTGGGGAAAGAAACAAGCATTAGAGTCCAAGAGGCAGAGAGGACCCCTCTCAAAGTCAATAAAAATAAATCAACACCCCAAAATATAAGAGTGAAGCTTGCAAATTTTAAAGCCAAGGAAACAATCCTGAGAATAGCCAGGGAGAGGAGGTTCCTTACATATGGAGGGAAGAACATCAGAATAATATCACACCTGTCCACAGAAACCTGGCAAGCCAGAAAGGGCTGGCAAGACATATTCAGGATGCTAATGAAAAGAACATCCAGCCGAGAATATTTTATCCAGCAAGACTGTCATTCAGAATGGATGGACAGATAAAGAGCTTTCAGGACCAGCAGAAACTGAAAGAATATATAACCACCAAGCCAGCCCTGCAAGAAATATTAAGGGGGATTCTGGAAATGAAGAGAGACCCCAAGAGTCACATAGACCAGAAAGAAACAGAAAATCTATAGAAACAGGGACTTTACAAGCAGTGCAATGGCACTAAATTCATATTTTTTAATAGTCACTCTAAATGTAAATGGGCTAAATGTTGCCATCAAAAGAAACAGGGTTTCAAATTGGATATAAAAGCAGGACCCATCCATATGTTGTCTACAAGAGACTCATTTTGAATCTAGAGCCACCTCCAGATTGAAAGTGAGGGAATGGAGAACCATCTACCACACTAATAGCCCTCAAAAGAAAACTGGGGTAGCAATCATCATATCAGATAAATTAGATTTTAAACCAAAGACCACAAGAGGAGATGTAGAGGGGCACTATATTATACCTAAAGGGTCTATCCAACAAGAAGATATAACAATTATAAATACTTATGGCCCCAACATGGGAGCAGCCAATTACATAAACCAATTAATAATCAAAATAAAGAAATATATTGATAATAATACATTAATAGTAGGAGACCTCAACACTCCACTCTCAGCAATGGACAGATCATTAAGCAGAAGATCAAAAAAGAAACAATAACTTTGAATGACACACTGGACCCAATGGACTTCATAGATATATACAGAACATTCCATCCTAAAACAACACAATAGTCATTCTTCTCGAACACACATGGAACTTTCTCCAGAATAGACCACATACTGGGTCACAAATCAGGTCTCAACCAATACCAAAGATTGAGATTATTCCCTGCATATTTTTAGACCACAATGCTTTGAAACTGGAACTCAACCACAAGAGGAAATTTGGAAGGAACTAAAACACTGGAGGTTAAAGAGTATCCTGCTAAAAAATGAATGGGTCAAACAGGAAATTGAAGAAGAACTTAAACAATTCATTGAAATTAATGAAAATGAAAATGCATTGGTTCAAAACCTATGGGAGAGGACCTGTAAAAGATGGTGGAGCAGTAGGAGACCATATTTGAACTGATCCCCAGAATTGAGATGGATATCTACCAGAACACGCTGAACACCCACAAAATCAGCCTGAGATGTAAGAAGATAGATCTGGATCTCTACAAACAGAATATCCCAGGTAGGTGGTTTCAATGTATGAGGCAGGGAGCCGTAATTCTGTGGACAGATACCGGAAGATAAACAGCAGGGGGAGGGAGCCTGGCTGTGGGGATCCTACACCGCTGGTGAGTGAAAGCCTCCTGCACTGGGGACTGCACACAGGCTCGCAGACCGGTAGTGACGGGGAAAGGACTTTAGGGCAGCCCCCCACAGGGAAACCTGGAGCGGCAGGGCCGCACATGTGAACTGGGGGCAGCTGGTGGTTTTAGAAGCACAAAGGGCAGAGACACACCCCAACCTGGAAGCAAGGATTGGGAGTGCAGCTGAGGGGTGCAAAACCCAGGACGCTGCAGTTTATAGCAGCACAGACAGAAACAGAGATAGTGTGGTCTGGAGAGCTCACTGAAGAACAGGCTGTGATCTCTCTGCTCTGAGGCAGAGGGTTGGGAATGATCTCTTCTGCTCTGACTCTTGGAAGAGATGCAGAAAGCCGCCAGGGAAAGCCGCCAGAGAACAAAAGCCCCAAAAAACCGGTTTTCACTAAGCCCATCCCCCACCACAGGGGGCAGGGCAACTCTACCCAAACAGGGTTGTTTGAGTAACAGTGGGGCAGGCCTCTCCCCCAGAAGACAGGCTGGGAAAACAAGAGACAAGCAACCCTTAAGTCCCTAGGAAACAGGTGCATCTTGCTTGGGTTCTGGTCAATAATTTGGACTCTGTACATTCCCTCAACCACCCCTCAACAGAATGACTAGGAGGAGGAACCCCCAAAATAGGAAAGACTCAGAGATTGTGACTTCTGCCACAGATTTACAAATGGACGCAGATATAACCAAGATGTCAGAGATGGAATTCAGGCAAGCAATTGTGAAGATAATAGCTAGAATGGAGAAATCAACTAATGACAATATAGAGTTTCTAAGGGCAGAAATGAAAGCTGAACTAGCAGAATTTAAAAATTGCTATCAATGAGACCCAATCTAGTCTAGATAATCTAACAACTAGGGTAAGCGAGGAAGAAGAACGAATTAGTGAACTAGAAGACCAATTAATAGACAAGAAGGGAAAAGAGGAGGCCAGGGAAAAACAACTCAAAATCTATGAAAGTAGAATCAGAGAAATAAGTGACACCATGAAACGTTCTAATGTCAGAATTACTGGGATCCCTGAGGGGGTGGAGAGAGAGAGAGGACTAGAAGATATATTTCAGCAAATCGTAGCTGAGAACTTCCCTAATCTGGGGAATGAAACAAACATTCAAGTCCTAGAGGCAGACAGGACCCCTCCAAAGATCAAGGAAGACAGGCCAACACCCCGGCATGTCATAGTAAAACTCGCAAATCTTAGAACCAAGAAACCATCTTAAGGGCAGTTAGGGGGAAGAGATTCCTTACATACAGGGGGAGGAATATCAGAATAACATCACACTTATCTACAGAGACCTGGCAAGCGAGAAAGGCCTGGCAAGACATATTCAAGGTACTAAATGAGAAGAACATGCAGCCAAGAATACTTTATCCAGAAAGGCTGTCATTTAGAATGGTTGGAGAGATGCAGAGCTTTCACGACCAGCAGAAACTGAAAATATATGTGACCACTAAGCCGGCCCTGCAAGAAATATTAAGGGGGGTTCTATAAAAGAAGAAAGACCCCAAGAGTGATATACAACAGAAATTTACAGGGACAATCTATAAAAACAAGGTCTTCACAGGCAACATGATGACAATAAATTCATACCCTTCAATAATCACTCTCAACTTGAACAGCTTAATAGTTCCCATAAAATGGCACAGGGTTGCAGATTGGATAAAAAGACAGGATCCACCCATATGATGTCTACAAGAGTCTCATTTTGAACCTAAAGATACATCCAGACTGAAAGTGAAGGGATGGAGATCCATTTTCCATGCCAACCGACCTCAAAGAAAGCTGGGGCAGCAATTCTTATATCAGACAAATTAGATTTTAAACTAAAGACTGTAGTTAGAGACACAGAAGGACACTATATCATTCTTAAAGGGTCTATCCAGCAAGAAGATCTAACAATTGTAAATATCTACACCCCCAACATGGGAAAAGCCATCTACATAAGCCAACTGTTAACCAAAATAAAGAGTCATATTGATAACAATACATTAATTGTAGGAGATCTCAATACTCCACTCTCAGCAATAGACAGATCATCTAAGCAGAAAATCAACAAAGAAACAGAGCTTTGAAAGACACACTGGACCAGATGGACCTCATAGATATATACAGAACATTCCACCCTAAAACAACAGAATACTCATTTCTCAAACGCACATGGAACTTTCTCCAGAATAGACCACATACTGGGTCACAAATCAGGTCTCAACAGATACCAAAAGATTGGGATTATTCCCTGCATATTCTCAGACCACAATGCTTTGAAACTAGAACTCAATCACAAGATGAAAGTCAGAAAAAACTCAAATACATGGAGGCCAAAGAACATCCTACTAAAGAATGAATGGGTCATCCAGGAAATAAAAGAAGAATTTAAAAAATTCATGGAAACAAATGAAAATGAAAACACAACTGTTCAAAATCTTTGGGATGCAGCAGAGGCAGTCCTAAGAGGAAAGGATATAGCAATACAAGCCTTTTTCAACAAACAAGAAAGGTCTCAAATACACAGCCGAAACCTACACCTAAAGGAGCTGGAGAAAGAACAGCAAATAGAGCTTAAACCCAGCAGGATAAGAGAAATAATAAAAATCAGAGCAGAAATCAATGAAATAGAAACCAAAAGAACAGAGAAGAGATCAACAAAACTAGGAGCTAGTTCTTTGAAAGAATTAATAAGATTGATAAACCCCTGGCCAGACTTATCAAAAAGAAAAGAGAAATGACCCAAATAAATAAAATCATGAATGAAAGAGGAGAGATCACAACCAACACCAAAGAAATACAAACAATTATAAGAACATATTATGAGCAACTATATATGCCAGCAAATTAGATAATCTGAAAGAAATGGATGCATTCCTAGAGATGTATAAACTACCAAACTGAACCAGGAAGAAATAGAAAAGCTGAACAGACATATAACTACTAAGGAAATTGAAGCAGTCATCAAAAATCTCCCAACAAACAAAAGCCCAGGGTCAGATGGCTTCCCAGGGGAATTCTGCCAAATATTTAAAGAAGAATTAATACCTATCCTTCTGAAACTGTTCCAAAAAATAGAAATGGAAGGAAAACTTCCAAACTCGTTTTATGAGGCCACCATTACCTTGATCCCCAAACCAGACAAAGACCCCATCAAAAAGGAGAATTACAGACCAATATCCTTGATGAACATGGATGCAAAAATTCTCACCAACATACTAGCCAATAGGATCCAACAGTACAATAAAAGGAGTATTCACCACGACCAAGTGGGATTTATCCCTGGGCTGCAAGGTTGGTTCAACATCTACAAATCAATCAATGTGATACATTAACAAAAGAAGAAGAACCAATGATCCCCTCAATAGATGCAGAACAAGCATTTGACAAAGTATAACATCCTTTCTTGATCAAAACTCTTCAGAGCATAGGGATAGAAGGTACATACCTCAAGATCATAAAAGCCATCTATGAAAAACCCACAGCAAATATCTTTCTCACTGGGGAAAAACTGAGAGCTTTCCCCCTAATGTCAGGAACACGGCAGGATGTCCACTATCACCACTGCTATTCAACATAGTACTAGAAGTCCTAGCCACAGCAATCAGACAACAAAAAGAAATAAAAGGCATCCAAATCGGCAAAGAAGAAGTCAAACTCTCACTCTTTGCAGATGATATGATACTTTATGTGGAAAACCCAAAACACTCCACCCCAAAACTGCTAGAACTCATACAGGCATTCAGTAAAGTGGCCGGATATAAAATCAATGCACAGAAATCAGTGGCATTCCTATACTCCAACAACAAGACAGAAGAAAGAGAAATTAAGGAGTCGATTCCATTTACAATTGCACCCAAAACCATAAGATACCTAGGAATAAATCTAACCAAAGAGGCAAAGGATCTGTACTCAGAAAACTATAAAATACTCATGAAAGAAATTGAGGAAGACACAAAGAAATGGAAAAATGTTCCATGCTCATGGATTGGAAGAACAAATATTGTGAAGATGTCAATGCTACCTAGAGCAATCTACACATTCAATGCAATCCCCAACAAAATACCATCCACTTTTTTCAAAGAAATGGAACAAATAATCCTAAAATTTGTATGGAACCAGAAAAGACCCCAAATAGCCAGAGGAATGTTGAAAAAGAAAAGCAAAGCTGGTGGTATCACAATTCCGGACTTCAAGCTCTATTACAAAGCTGTCATCATCAAGACAGTATCGTACTGGCACAAAAACAGACACATAGATCAATGGAGCAGAATAGAGAGCCCAGAAATGGACCCTCAACTCTATGGTCAACTAATCTTTGACAAAGCAGGAAAGAATGTCTAATGGAAAAAAGACAGTCTCTTCAATAAATGGTGTTGGGAAAATTGTACAGCCACATGCAGAAGAATGAAACTGGACCATTTCCTTACACCACACACAAAGATAGACTCCAAATGGTTGAAAGACCTCAATGGGAGACAGGAGTCCATCAAAATCCTAAAGGAGAACACAGGCAGCAACGTTTTCGACCTCAGCCACAGCAACTTCTTCCTAGAAGCATCGCCAAAGGCAAGGGAAGCAAGGGCAAAAATGAACTATTGGGACTTCATCAAGATAAAAAGCTTTCGCACAGCAAAAGAAACAGTCAACAAAACCAAAAGACAACCGATAGAATGGGAGAAGATATTTGCAAATGACATATTAGATAAAGGGCTAGTATCCAAAATCTATAAAGAACTTATCGAACTCAACACCCAAAGAACAAATGATCCAATCAGGAAATGGGCAGAAGACATGAACAGACATTTTTCCAAAGAAGACATCCAAATGGCCAACAGACACATGAAAAAGTGCTCAACATCGCTCGGCATCAGGGAAATCCAAATCAAAACCTCAATGAGATAGCACCTCACACCAGTCAGAATGGCTAAAATTAACAAGTCAGGAAAGGACAGATGTTGGCGGGGATGCAGAGCAAGGGGATCCCTCCTACACTGTTGGTGGGAATGCAAGCTGGTGCAGCCACTCTGGAAAACAGTATGGAGGTTCCTCAAAAAGTTGAAAATAGAGCTACCATACAACCCAGCAATTGCACTACTGGGTATTTACCCCAAAGATACAAATGTAGGGATCCGAATGGGTACGTGCACCCCAATATTTATAGCAGCAATGTCCACAATAACCAAACTATGGAAAGAGCCAAGATGTCCACCGACAGATGAATGGATAAAGAAGAGGTGGTATATATATACAATGGAATATTATGCAGCCATCAAAAGGAATGAAATCTTACCATTTGCAACGACGTGGATGGAACTGGAGGGTATCATGCTGAGTGAAATAAGTCAATCAGAGAAAGACATGTATCATATGATCTCACTGATATGAGGAATTCTTAATCTCAGGAAACAAACTGAGCGTTGCCGGAGTGGTGGGGTGAGAGGGATGGAGTGGCTGGGTGATAGACATTGGGGAAGGTATGTGTTATGGTGAGCGCTGTGAATTGTGTAAGACTGTTGAATCACAGACCTGTACCTCTGAAACAAATAATACATTATATGTTAAAAAAAAAAAAAAAAGAAAGAAGAAGAAGAAAAAGAAGAAGATAGCAGGAAGGGAAAAATGAAGGGGGGGAAATTGGAGGGGGAGATGAACCATGAGAGACTATGGACTCTGAGAAACAAACTGAGAGTTCTAGGGTGAGGGCATGGGTTAGCCTGGTGATGGGTATTAATTGGGTGTTATACGCAAACAATGAATCATGGAACACTAAAAAAATAAAAATATAAACATAAAAACTGGGCAGAAGACTTGAATAAACATTTTTAAGACAAATAAATGACCAACAGGTATATGAATAGGTGTTCAACATCACTAAACTTCAGGGTGCTTGGGTGGCTCAGTCGGTTAAACATCCAACTCTTGGTTTTGGCTCAGATCATGATCTCAGGGTCATGAGATCGAGCCCCACGTCAGGCTCCATGCTCAAGGGGGAGTCGGCTTAAGATTCTCTCCCTCTGCTCCTCACCCTACTCACTCATTCTCTCAAATCAATAAATAAATTTTTTTTAAATCACTAGTCATCAAGGATATGCAAATCAAAAGCACAATGTGGTATTACCTCACACCTATTACAGTGACTATAATCAAAAAGTCAAGATACAAGTATTGGTGAGGCTGTGGACAAAAGGGAAATTTTGTGCACTGTTGGTGGGAATGTAAATTAGGGCAGCCACTATGGAAAATAGTGTGAAGGTTCCTCAAGAGATTAAAATTGAACTACATATGATTAAGCAATCCAACTTCTGGGTTTTCCAAAGGAAATAAAATCACTATCTCAAAGAGACACCTGCTCCCCCATGTTCACTGCAGCATTATTCACAATAGCCTCTGTGTGTGTGTGTGTGTGTGTGTGTGTGTGTACATATATACATACTACTGAATGTATATATATGAGAGAGAATATGTGTAAATCATATATCTGGTAAGGGATTTATACTCAGAATACATAAAGAACCTTTACAATTAAATGAATTTTTTAAAAAAGGCCAATAACCCAATTTAAAAATTGGGCAAAGGATTTGAATCAACATTCCTGCAAAGAAGTTATACAAGTGGCCACATGAAAAGATGGTAAAAATAGTAATCAGGGAAATGCAAGTCAAAACCACAATGAGATACCACTTCACAATCACTAGAATGGTTATAATCAAAAAACAGACTATAATGAATATTGGTGATGGCACTGAGAAATTGAAACCTTCATACATTTCTGGTAGGAATGTAAAATGGTGCAACCACTTTGGAAAAGAGGCAATTCCTCAAACTATTAGCACAGAGTTATCAAAGGACCTAGCCATGCTATTCCTAAGTAAATATCCAAGAGAAAAGAAATCATGCCCACACAAAAATCTGTACATGAATGTTTACAGCATCAGTATTTAGAATAAACAGTTGAAAAAACCCAAACATCTGATCAGAATGGATAAACAAAATATGGTGCAGCTATATAATGAAATGGGATTCAGCAACAACAAAAAAGAATGAAATAGTGATGCACATTACAACATGGATGAAGCTTGGAAGCATTATGCTATGCATAAAAAGCCAGCCATAGAAGGCCACATTTTGTGTGATTCCATTCACATGAAATATCCAAGATAGGTAAATCCTCCTGGGTATGGCTCAAAGAATTCAACTCCTAAACCAAGAAAATAACCCTTTTTTACCCCCAGACTCCCACATCTGCCATGTGTCCTTTTGTCCATCACTTCTCAGGAGCTCAGGTCTTGCATGGCTCTGCAGTGCTCTTTTAAGCTGTCACCTCTGACTCAGACTAGTGCCCAGCACCATAGAAAAGGCAGCTCCAGCAATCACTCCCCATTGACCACCTTGGTCCTGAGTCACCACACTGACCTGTTTATATACCACATTCCTGATCCCAGGAAACCCCTCACTTACTTGTGGCTTTAGCCTTCCTTGACTATAAATAAAAATATCTCTCTGGGCATAGTGCCTGAACTCACCATAAGGAAACAAAACTTTCAACTTCACCCCAACTTCCAACACTTCTGCCCCATCACAGCATGGCTTAGGTGAGCACAACTTGTGGTTGCCCCAATCCTTCAAATAGGACCCCCCCCTCAAATAGTCCCACAGTAGGCCCCTTTTTTGTTGCTTCAGTTTCAATATGTCTATCCTCAGAGACCATGCTGTGGTCTCAAGGGGGACTGGAGGAGGACAATAAAGGGACAAGGAGTCTTGAGTTAGTAACCAATCATCCAGCTGCATGATTTAGAATAAGTCAGTTTACCTTCTCATCTGCAAAGTTAGGATGGAGAGGGTGATTCAGAATCTTGGGACCTCAATTCTCCTTTTGAGGCCATACAAATTACATAAAGCACAAGAAAATCCTAGGAGATAGAGAAAACATGGCTAAAATGGGGAGAGAGACATTGGCCTAGATCATTTCTAAGACCCCATATAGGACAAACTTTGTGCATCAGGGCATGGTTCTTGATGGAGGACAATAGAGGAAGCCCTCACACTGCCCATCGCAGAGGGCCTACTGGGTATTGCATTTTAGGCCAGATAGATGGATATATATGACCACTAAGTCTCATCACAATCTCTATAAGGCCTGTATCACCAACTCCCTTTTGCTGTGAGGTTGTATAATATTTCAAAGATTCAACAGCTGAAAGTAGCAGCCCCATGACTTGCAGACTGGCCTGCCCCGCCCCAAGGTCTGGGCCTTTCTGTTCTATCAGGCTAACCATCCATGACGACATAAGATGCAGGGACTTACTGGGTAACACGGGGCCCTGCTTAAGAGCTGAAGCCATGGCAGATGATCTTTCTCATCCTTGCTGATTCACTTGTTGCTTCTTGTGTTTTTTTAAATTATGCAAGCCAACACAGAGTAGGAATTGAAGACAGACTGGGAATTGACACATTGGCACTAGAGCATTTTCTGGGCCTGTGTGGATGAGCTGAGACTCAACAGGCCCAGCTGGGAGCTGGATTGGCAGCCTTTCCTGGTCACAGGGCTTGCTGCATGGGGTCCATGTCATGATCAGGCTGGGAAGCAGGAGAAATTACAAGAAACCTTATCTCTGTTTGCCATCCCAATCACCTCCAAGGCACAGAGCAGTTGCCTCCCTGTCAACACACTTCTGGAATTAAAACACACTGGTGCTTTGGAAATCAAAGAATCAAGAGCAGACACATTAGATTACCTGTTCTTTTTAATTCTAACAACTGAAATTTTGCTGTAACTGAGCACAAATCACATTACCACCAGCTGTGCCCAAACCTCAGTCTTAGCCACATCAACTGACAGTGGTTGCCATGGCAAAGATGGTTCTAATTCAAAGCAGTGACAAGCATCTCTGCTTGACACCCAGCACAGGAGAAGAGTCTGGGAGTCTACAGGACTGGAAAATATCTTCAGGTCTCCTCCAAGACCCTGGATGTGTGCATACTGAAGCAATGAGAAACCAGAACAAATTCAGTAGGGGTAAAGGGGTAGTACTTACAGAAGATAGATCTTTAAGAGGGATTTGCTAAAATTAAATTGTAGGGGCATTTTTGGTTTTGCTTTTTAACAAGACAGTGCATGTACAAAGGTTGAGAGTCAGATAGCACCACAAGGAAGTAAAAGAGGTGGGAGCAGGACCTTACTCCATCTCACTTCAAAGTCCCCACTGCTCGGAGGCAACCACGTCAACCCTGCACCTATTCCTGTTTGGTACACACCTCCATACTTCCTCACAATGGGCTTGTGTTGCTGCTCCTTCATGCACAAACATTCTCTATATGGAATTCCTGCCTTTTGTATCTTCTCCCTTCCCACTTACACAAACTAACCATCCTCTCAGCCTGCCAATATGATTACAACACACTTTCTGTTTAAAGAATTACTTGAAGTTTGAAATATTATTGCAATGGGAGTAAATATTTTTCATTTCCGATTCAATAGTATACAATGATTACATTTTATTTCTGGTATAACTTTGTTTTTATGGGAGTTAATAAGTCCTTGTTTGTTTGTTTAGTTTCCTACATGCCTTTTTCTAGTTTAACCTAACCTCCCCAGTATCAAATGAATCTGAAAATTTATTAGTTCATTTGTTTTTCTGGAAGTGACTTCCTTGGGGCCCACTGTGTTCCTACGGCAAACTGCACAGTTCCTGTCACCGACTTTCTGGGGACCCCCTTCACCTCTCTGCTGCATGACATCCCATGCTTCCTGGATTCCGAGTTTTCCACTTTATTGAATTACTCCCTCATTTTCTTGGGGTTCATCTTTCAAATAAGTTCCTAAAAAGGGATGCCTAGGAGGTACATTTTCTAAGACCATAAATAAAGACAAATATATCTTTATTTTAGAAGCATTTAAATTTCCATTAACAGGCAAATGGATAATCAAACTGTGATATATTTATATAATGTAGTACTAGATAGCATTGACACATAGACTAGATTTACATGTATGAATATAAATGAACTCACAACAATAATATTGAAAAAGCAAGCTGCAAAAGAATACGTAGTGTAATAATGTTGTATTATATATAATTAAAATATAAAATGTATGTATAAATAATCAAGTCTTATTATTTGCAGATTCTGTATTTGTGAATCTGTCTGCTTGCTAAATAAAATTCACTGGTAACCCTCAAAATCAATACTTGTAGTTTTTGCAGTCATTCACAGATATGTGCAGAATGAAGAAAAATTTGAGTCACCCCACACATATGTTCTCAGCTAAGATCCAATAAAATGGTACCTTCTTGTTTGAAGCTCTCATACTGAGCTAAACACAGTGTGGAGATGATAGGGACAGTGCGGTAGAGTACGAGAAGCTCCAGCTCCAGCTGAATGGATTTGAATTCCAACTGTGGCACCTATTGGGGGCAGGGGGCATGAAAATCACTTAACACTCTGACCTTTTCTCTTTTGTAAAATAAAGAAAATAGAACCTACCAGCATGGTTGTTTTAGGATTTAAGATTACAATCTATGTGAGATATGTATGTATTTCCCTTAGAGAAATGTTTCTCTCTCTCTCTCTCTCTCTCTTTCTCTCTCTCTCTCTCACACACACACACACACACACACACACATTTCGGGATTCCAGAATTCCAGACTAGAAATCCATTTCCTATAAAAATGTAAAGATAAAGATACTATCAGTCCCACTGTCTTCTAACTTTCAGTGATACTGCTACCAATACTATCTTACCTAATACTTTACCTAACAAATACCTAGTTCTTTCTATGTAGCAACTCTTTCCCTCAGCTCTGCACTTTTTTCCCCCTTATATTGTTCATTAAACAAGTTCTTCCACCTTGGGCTGATGGTCCTCTCACACTAGCATAAAGTAGTTGGCAGGGACCCAGCCATTTCACTGAGGAGTGCCCTTTTGGCATGTGGTACCTATCAGCATTTTCTCTTAGATTTGTCCCTTTTCCCATAAAGAGATTCTTCCCTTCAGGTCTTTACATAAATAAAGACATGATTAAATGAGAAGATATACCATTTTCAAGGCTTAAAAGACAAAATATTACAAACTTAAATCTATAAATGCAATAAAATTGCAAAATTGTGTGTTTGTGTGTGTGTGTCTGTGAAAGTGTGAGTATGGGGTGTGTGTCGGTATATTCCATGACAAGCTCATCTTAAAATGCATAGGATGAAAAAGAGACAAGATAATTTTGGAGAATAAATGGAGATCTGTGCCCTAAGAATCACCAAAGCTATTACAAAACTAAAGTAATGAAAAAAGAATGGAACACTACCACAAGAATAGATGAATCAACCAGGAAACAGAAAACAGGACTCAGAAACAGAACTTGAAAAATGACACAGTAGCTTTAGAGATCAGATGGGAAGGGATGAAGTCATCAACACAGCATTCTGGGGCTCTCCACATGGTGAAATTATAACAATAACAACAATAATGCAACAACAATGGTAATATTTTTTGCTTTCATCATTAACAAAAATAATTCCAAATATATTAAAAATCTAAATGTGAAAAGCAATAATTTTATGTAAGGCACAAAAATTAACAAGCCAAATAACAAATCTGGCTTCATTAAAAGAAAAAATATCTGTACAAAAGAACAAAAATTGGCCTCTAAAAAGTCAAAGTATGAGCCACATGTCAGTACTGGACAATGAAGTATATAGAGTCAGTGCACAGAGCGAGGATGAGCACATGTCTCTGTCTGCCTGGAACAGCACAGTGTATCTCTGTTGCCTCAGGGTAATCGCTGTATTAATAGCCTCTTCTCACTCAAAATTATCTAGCTGGCATAGTATATGATCACTCTACATATAAACAAAAAGGATTAGTATCAAGCAATCATTACACTGTGCTAGTAAACAGGAAAATACAAATTAAAACTACACCGATCACTAAAATCTACCCCTGAAACTAATACTACAGTATATGATAACTAAACTGAATTTAAATAAAAAATTTTAAAATTTTAAAATTTTAAAAATTTAAAGGAAAAACTACACCCATCATACTGGCAACAATCTATAGTCTCAAAATGCAGAGTGTTGGAAGGATGTGGTAAAACAAGAATATCCACCTGTGAAAGTGAAAGGATTCACTGACTTGGAAAACATTGTTGTATTAGCTCATTGAAGTGGATATTCTTTGACCAGCAACTTGACTTCTTGAGACTTTTGTCCATCTCCCCAAAGAGACATGGACAGGATGAGAAAATTTTGAAATCATCTAAATGAGCAAATAAATTAAGCCATGTTCATGCAAAATAATACTATACAATATTCAGAATAAATGATGTAGTCCTAAAACACCAAAATAGGTAAATTTCAAGCACAATTGTGATGGGAAAAAGCAAATTGCAAAAGTACATTTAGACTATGATACAGCTTATATTGAGTTTGAAACATGCAAAGCAACATTCTTTTGAGAAAAGATACTAAGCAAATATGATAAAATCTTATGAAGCCACATACACATGTATGTTCTTTTATATAATTCTCTATACTTGTCTGCATGTGTGAAATATTTCATAAGAGCTTTTGATAGTAAAATAAGTAAATTACAGTCAGTAGGTCTGGGAATTTGTTTCCTGTGGGAAAAGTCAGATGCTCTCTCCAGATCCTATGTTGGAGCCCACAGGAAGAGAGCCATCTTCATCTCATCATCTCAGCCAAGAAATTGAACCCCATGAAGAACAAGGGATGGGAAGTACATGTGTTGGTGGGGGAGACATTCATAGACTTTCACAACTACTATTCTTGTAGTGTTGCTCTACAGGAAGGTTGCAAGATTCATTTTACTTTTTTTTTTTTGAGTGGCTGAACATGTTTAGCAGCAAAATGATTTTCTCTCAAATACAGGGAGAGCCATCATCTCCAAGTGTGGATTTTCCTTCACCAGAGAGTTCTCTGCAAGCTTAAATGTATTTTCTGGGGAGGACAGAGAATCAGACAAGGCTGGGAATGTGCAGATGTGCTCCAGGGCTGGCAGCTGCTCCTCTGGGTCTCTAGGAGGTCACGGGAGGCCTTGGGCCAGGACACTGGTTTTCCCATGGCCACACCATTCTGTGTGGAGCTGCAGCATCCCAGGAATGGGTTAAGGCCAGCATGCCCCAAACTTCCTCCCATGGCTTTTGACTCATCCCCCAAATTCCCACCATTAAAAGTCTCTTATGTTGGTAACAAACCTGGTATGGTAAAGACAGGGCAGAAGTTATAGTCAAATCTGTCAGATCTCTGCTCCTCAAGCAAGTCCAAGTCAAGCCCTTCATTACACTGAAATTTGGGTTTTCCTCTTTGTAGATCAGGTGCAATGAGACTGACCTTGCAGATTTCTTGTAAGGAGTGCAAACAATACGTGCACAGTATTGGCCTGCAGTAGGTAGGGGCTCAAATATTACCTTGTCTGGAAGAATGCTGTTTCCCACATTTCGTGGCTCCCTCAATGGATTCGGGTGTTCCTCCTCTTACTCCAACCCTACACCCTGACCGGAGCAGGTATCTGGATTCCTGGCAGTACTGATGGATGGACTTTATGTGACGTTTGTATGGCTGCCTGTTCTCCAGACAGTGAGCTTCTGAGGATGAAGATGGAGTCCTGCCCTCCTTATCTGCTGCCCCAGAACCTGGCACAGGAGGCTTAATGGAAGACAGAGAGGGAGTGAATGGCCTCCCTGGGTCGCTGGAGGGACAAAAAAGATGACAGTCCCCATGGGGTCTCCACACCCCCAGGATTGAGTCTCCTCCCAAAGGGGAATCCATAGGGTGACCAAGGAGGACACCCAGGGAGGTTGATGGTGTTGAATGACCCAATTGAGCCTACAAGCCAGGCCTGAAGGATGTGTTCCCCAAAGAGAACTAGGGTTGTGTCTTAGGGCTTGACCATGGGCCTCCTTCCACCAGCCAAGAACCCCTCCTGGAAGGACTTATTTGGGGCCCAAGCAGAAGGGAAGAAGCTCCCACAGGAAAAGATGAGGGGGCTGAGGCCTGACTGGCAGTAGGTAAAGGAAGTGAAAGGAAGCAATGATCCACACCCAGTGCCAGATGGGTATTTTCAATCCATTTTACAGATGAGAAAGTCATGTTTCAGGGATGTTAAATAACTAGTCAAGGGCATGCATATAGCTAATAAGGCAATAAGGTTGGGGTTCATGCAAAGATCATACTCCCTGCATTCAGTGGGGCTAAGGGAGAGGTAAGGACCCCCAGATGGGCCTTGCCCTGGGTAGAAAGAGAGAGAGAGAGGCAACTGTCAGCTGCTTGAGTAAACACACAGATTCCCTTGGCTTGAGGTGTAACCTAAGATAACACAGCATACCTTTGCCTTCCTCTCAAGCAGGCATCAGCTCTTTAGATGGAGCATGTGTGGGTGATAAACACTAATAACTCTAAAAATTAATAGTAGCTACCATTACAGAATACCAGGCAAGGGTCAGGCGTTGGAGGGTGTGTCAAAGACATTTTATACTTAATGCTCACACAAGCCCTAGTAAGTATGGCCAGCTCCTTTTTACACGTCAGGAAACCAAGCTCTTTGGGGTAGGTGGTTTGTCCAAGGTCACACTGCCTGCAAGGAAGATTCAGTCTTGAACTCACACTGCATGGTTCCAAAGACCCTGCATGTCCTGGTGCCCCTTGCCACCTCTCTGCATGTCGATATAGATTCACCTGCTATCCACAAATCACAGATAATAGCAGTGATCCTCCAGAAGGCATGGGAGAAACTTGTGAGACTTTTGTCCACAGTCTGAGAAGGAAATACCACCAGACCTAATCCGAAAGAGGAGCAATAAGTCTGACTGTGAAACATGCAGGGCCTGTGGCCACTGTGGTGGCATGGCAGCAAGTGGCAGTACAGAGGGTCTTGTCCATTGTGGGAGTCAGATCTGCATTTGAGAGAGATCCACCCCAGTGGTAGGGACTGAAATCTCTCCCCCATTGGCTAGTCTCTGAGCTGGACAAATACCATCCCCTTTTTCTTTATTCTTTCAAAATACAAACATACAGGGTGGAAGGTGTGAGGGACAGTGATGTCCTCCCTTCTGAAAAGAGGGCACAACAGTAGCTGCAGCCAAGGGCTGGAGGTGAGAATATTTTCGAGAGGCAGAAAGGGTAGGTGGGGAATAGTGGAGACCCCAGCAAATCCCTGATTTTGCTAAGGGTGGGGGCAAGATCATTCTGTGCCTGCCACCTGCCTCCCCTAGTTCAGAAGCCCTCTTTGAGTTTTTATCAGAGATGAGGCACCACAGCCACCTGGGCAGGGACACAGCCAAGGAGGGAGTGGGAGAGACCTGTCTTCTAATCTGCACAGAGCCCCTCACCTATCAGCAGCACTGCAGGATGCATGGGGAGAAGGCCTGGCTCAGCAGGGTGGTAGAGAGCAGAGGCAGCCCTCCCAGGATTCCAGACCTTGCAGAGGTGTGGAGAGGGAAGTATGCTTCCTGGTTTTGTTTTTGTTTCCTTGGGTCCAGGCATTCCTACCCTCTCTTTGCCTTCTTCACCACCGCCCCCACCCCCACCCCCCCCACTGCTCAGGTTTCCAGGGCCCTCACACCGCCCCCTGGTGGTCTGCAGGCCCTGCCTTCCCAGTCCCACCTTTTCTAAATCCTGACCTTCCAAGTATGAAACCTGCAAGTTACCTCTTCAGAAAAGCCCATGGTTTCTCCAGTGACTCCTTCCCTTCTACACAATGGCACAGGCATCTTTGTCAAATCCTTCGCAGTCCCACCACCAAGAGGAGAGAGTTCCAACCAGCCAGTCTGGCAGGCAGGGCCTTCCATTTCCCCCTCCCCACTGCACCTGCCCAACTTTGCACTACCCTCATCCTGGGCTACAAAAAAAACCAGGGACACAAGTCCTGGTTTCCTCTGCCTATCAACACGTGTCCTTTCTCCAGCATCCAGCTCAGGGGCTACTTACCCCAGAAATTCTCCCTTGGCTTCCCCCTCCTAAAGTTCCTCTTTCATGTCCACAGCACTCTCTTCTTGCCACATTCTAGGTGGGTTCCAAAAACAAAAGCACCACCTATCTCCCATGTCCTCCCACATAACACACAGCAGAAACAGAATAAACCTGTCTCCTTTACTCCTCCATTCTTTCCCCATGAAATCCGTCCCCCCACCCCACCACCACCAAGTCTTCCCATCTTGCCTCCTCCTCTTCTGGCACTACAGAGTTTCAGTAGTCTCAATCCCTTACATTCTGGCCCTCAGCAGTCCCCACTCCTCACCTAGCAAAATGAGAGACCTGGTAAGCTGTTACTTCTCAAACTCAACATCCAAAAAACAAATAATCAAGTCAAAAAATGGGCAGAAGACATCAACAGACACTTCTCCAAAGAAGACATACAAATGGCTAACAGACACATGAAAAATGTTCATCATCATTAGCCATCAAGGAAACTCAAATCAAAACCACATTGAGATACCACCTTACACCAATTAAAATGGCAAAACTTGACAAGGCAAGAAACAACAAATGTTGGAGAGGTTGTGGAGAAAGGGGAAGCCTCTTACACTGTTGGTGGGAATGCAGGTTGGTACAGCCACTTTGGAAAATAGTGTGGAGGTACCTCAAAAAATTAAAAATAGAGCTAGCCTATGACCCAACAATTGCACTCCTGGGTATTTACCCCAAAGACACAGATGTAGTGAAAAGAAAGGCCATAGGCACCGCAATGTTCATAGCAGCAATGTTCGCAATAGCCAAACTGTGGAAAGAGCCGAGATGCCCCTCAACAGATGAATGGATAAAGAAGATGTGGTCCATATATGCAATGGAATATTATTCAGCCATCAGAAAGGATGAATACCCAACTTTTACATCAACATGGATGGGACTGGAGGAGATTATGCTAAGTGAAATAAGTCAAGCAGAGAAAGTCAATTGTCATATAGTTTCACTTATTTGTGGAACATAAGGAATAGCATGGAGGACATTAGGAGAAGGAAGAGAAAAATGAAGGGTGGGAAATCAGAGGGAGAGATGAACCCTGAGACAGTAGGGACTCTGAGAAATAAACTGACGGTTTTAGGGGCGGGGGGTGGGAGGATGGGTTAGCCTGGTGATGGGTATTAAGGAGGGCACATAATGCATGGAGCACTGGGTGTTATACAAAAACAATGAAGGGTGGATCACTACATCAAAAACTAATGATGTAGGTGGGTGGAGCAAGATGGCGGAGGAGTAGGAGACCTGGATTTCATCTGGTCTCAGGAATTCAGCTGGATGGGGATCAAACCATTCTGAACACCTACAAACTCAACAGGAGATCAAAGAAAAGAATAGCAACAACTCTCTGAACAGAAAAGGGACCACTTTCTGGAAGGTAGGGCGTGCGGAGAAGTGAATCCGAGGCGATATTCGGGAGGATAGACAGTGGGGGAGGGGGCCTCCGTCGGCTGCTTCCGGCAAGTGATAGAGCAGCAGAGCACAAAATCGGAACTTTTAGAAGTCGCCCCCGCTGAAGGACGTCGCTCCAGTGGCTAACCGGGGGAGGAACCCTCGTGGGACAGTGTGGTCTCAGGACCCTCAGGGTCACAGCAAGTCCAGCGGTGCCTGAGTGCGGCAGAGCTCCCAGGTATCAGAGCGGGGAAGCTGGCTGCAGAGACGGAGCCGAGGCATGGGTTCTCAGCTTGGGGTTGCCATAAACCATGATCCGCGGCACAGTCGGGCCACTGCTCCTCCAGCAGGGACCCAACAAGCGGCAAATCCGGGGAGACTCCCCTTTCTCCCCCCAGAAGGAGTGGCACGGGAGTGCACCGCAGGGATCTGCTGGGTTTGGAGACTCCACACGGGGTCGTGTGCCAGAGATAGAAAAGCTCAGTCACAGGCTGGGTGAGCATGGAGTGCGGCCGGAAACCAGGGAGACGGGAGTGACTGACTGCTTTTCTCTGGGGACGCACTGAAGAGTGGGGCCCCAAGTTCTCGGCTCCTCTGGGGTGGAGATTGGGAGGCCACAATTTTCACTATCCTCTTCCAAAGCTGTATGGAAAGCTTGCAGGGAACAAAAGCTCCCGAGAGCAAACCTGAGCAGATTACTTAGCCCGGACCAGGCAAGGGCGGGGCAATTCCACCTCCGGCAAAGACATTTGGGAACAACGGCAACAGGCCCCTCCCCCAGAAGATCAGCAAAAACAGCCAGCCAAGACCAAGTTTACCAATCAATGAGAATGGCAGAACCCAAGAGCCAGGGGAATACTGCACATAGAATCCACGGCTTTTTTACCATGAGTCTTTAGTCTC
Source organism: Phoca vitulina (assembly GCF_004348235.1). Classification (NCBI taxonomy): domain Eukaryota; kingdom Metazoa; phylum Chordata; class Mammalia; order Carnivora; family Phocidae; genus Phoca; species Phoca vitulina. The sequence continues at coordinate 110,773,644 of NW_022589704.1, forward strand.
AAAATTAATTTTTTTTAACTTTTTTTTTTGAATTTTTCTTTTTCCCTTTTTCAACCAACATCTTATCAATCCCTTTTTTAAAAAACATTTTTATTTTTCATTTTTAGAGTCATATACTCTCCCTTCATAGTAGTTACCCTTATTTTTGGCATATATATATAAGTTGTTCTCTCTTTAAAATTTTGAGATACATTTTCTTCTAACAGATCAAAATATACCCTAAATCTCTAGTGTATGGCTTTGTTCTAGTCTACTGCCTGATCACATTCTCTCCCTTTTTTTTTTCTTTTTTTTTTAAATCCTCTTCTTCCTTTTTTCAAACAACTTCTTCTCAATTCCTTTTATAAAATTTTTTATAATTTTCATCTTTACAGTCATATTCCATCCCTTCATCATATCAACCCTTATTTTTGTACATATATAAGTTTTCTTTCTTTAAAATTTTGGGAGGCACTTTCTTCTAACAGACCAAAATACACCCAAAATCTAGTGTGTGGCACTGATCTATGCACCAGCTTGATCATATTTGATCATATTCTGTTTTTTTTTTGTTTTGTTCTGGTTTTTTTCGTTTTTATCTTTTTCTTTTTCTTTTTCTTTTTTCTTTCTTTCCTTTTCTTTTCCCCTGGCTTCAGGTCTTCTCTGATTTGTTTAGAGTATATTTTCTGGGGACGTTGTTACCCTGTTAGCATTTTATTCTCTCATTCACCTATTCTCCTCAGACAAAATTACAAGATGGAAAAAATCACCTCAACAAAAAGAACAAGAGGTAGTACCGACTGCCAGGGACCTATTCAATACGGACATTAGTACGATGTCGGACATACAGTTCAGAACCATGACTTTAAAGATACTAGCTGGGCTTGAAAAAAGCATGGAAGTTGTTAGAGAAACCCTTTCTGAAGAAATAAAAGAACTAAAATCTAACCAAGTCGAAATCAAAAAGGCTATAAATGAGGTGCAATCAAAAGTGGGGGTGCTAACTGCTAGGATAAATGAGGCAGAAGAGAAAATTGGTGATATAGAAGACCAAATGATGGAAAATCAAGAAGCTGAGAAAAAGAGAGATAAACAACTACTGGATCATGAGGGCAGAATTCGAGAGATAAGCGATACCATAAAACAAAACAACATTAGAATAATTGGGATCCCAGAAGAAGAAGAAAGAGAGAGAGGGGCAGAAGGTCTATTGGAGCAAATTATAGCAGAGAACTTCCCTAATTTGGGTGAGGAAACAGGCATCAAAATCCAGGAGGCACAGAGAACCCCTTTCTTAATCAATAAAAATAGGTCAATACCCCGACATCTAATAGTAAAACTTATGAGTCTCAGATACAAAGAGAAAATCCTGAAAGCAGCTCGGGAGAAGAGATATATAACCTACAATGGTAGAAACATTAGATTGGCAACAGACCTATCCACAGAGACCTGGCAGGCCAGAAAGGACTGGCATGATATATTGAGAGCACTAAATGAGAAAAATATGCAGCCAAGAATACTATATCCAGCTAGGCTGTCATTCAAAATAGAAGGAGAGATAAAAATCATCCAGGACAAACAAAAACTAAAGGAATTTGCAAACACAAAACCAGCCCTACAATACTGAAAGGGGTCCTCTACGCAAAGAGAGAGGCTAAAAAGAATATAGACCAGAAAGGAACACAGACAATATACAGTAACATTCACCTTCCAGGCAATACAATGGCACTAAATTCCTATCTTTCAATAGTTACCCTGAATGTAAATGGGCTAAATGCCCCAATCAAAAGACACAGGCTATCAGATTGGATTAAAAAACAAGACCCATCGATATGTTGTCTGCAAGAGATTCATTTTAGACCCAAAGACAACCCCAGACTGAAAGTGAGGGGGTGGAAAACCATTTACCATCCTAAGGGACATCAAAAGAAAGCTGGGGAGGCAATCCTTATATCAGACAAATTAGATTTTAAACCAAAGATTGTAATAAGAGATGAGGAAGGACACTATATCTTACTTAATGGGTCTATCCAACAAGAAGATCTAACAATTGTAAATATCTATGTCCCTAACATGGGAGCGGCCAATTATATAAGCCAATTAATAACAAAAGCAAAGAAACATATCAACAACAATACAATAATAATGGGGGACTTTAACACCCCCCTCACTGAAATGGACAGATCATCTAAGCAAAAGATCAACACGGAAACAAAGACTTTAAATGACAAACTGGACTAAATGGACTTCACAGGGCGCCTGGGTGGCTCAGTCGTTAAGCGTCTGCCTTCGGCTCAGGTCATGGTCCCAGGGTCCTGGGATCGAGCCCCACATCGGGCTCCCTGCTCGGCGGGAAGCCTGCTTCTCCCTCTCCCACTCCCCCTGCTGTATTCCCTCTCTCGCTGTGTCTCTCTCTGTCAAATAAATAAATAAATAAAATCTTTAAAAATATATATATATATAAATAAATAAATGGACTTCACAGACATATTCAGAACATTCTATCACAAAGCAATGGAATACACATTCTTCTCTAGTGCCCATGGAACATTCTCCAGAATAGATCATATCCTAGGTCACAAATCACGTCTCAACAGTACCAAAGGATTGGGATCATTCCCTGCATATTATCAGACCACAATGCTTTGAAACTAGAACTCAATCACAAGAGGAAAGTCGGAAAGAACTCAAATACATGGAGGCTAAAGAGCATCTTACTAAAGAATGAATGGGTCAACCAGAAAATTAAAGAAGAATTTTAAAAATTCATGGAAACCAATGAAAATGAAAACACAACTGTTCAAAATCTTTGGGATGCAGCAAAGGCAGTCCTAAGAGGAAAGTATATAGCAATACAGGGCTTTCTCAAGAAACAAGAAAAGTCTCAAATACACAACCTAACCCTACACCTAAAGGAGCTGGAGAAAGAACAGCAAATAAAGCCTAAACCCAGCAGGAGAAGAGAAATAATAAAGATCAGAGTAGAAATCAATGAAATAGAAACCAAAAGAACAGTAGAACAGATCAACGAAACTAGGAGCTGGTTCTTTGAAAGCAATACCAAGATTGATAAACCCCGGACCAGACTTCTCAAAAAGAAAAGAGAAATGACCCAAATCAACAAAATCATGAATGAAAGAGGAGAGATCACAACCAACATCAAAGAAATACAAACAATTATAAGAACATATTATGAGCAACTCTATGCCATCAAATTAGATAACCGGGAAGAAATGGATGCATTCCTAGAGATGTATCAATTACCAAAACTGAACCAGGAAGAAATAGAAAACCTGAAGAGACCTATAACCACTAAGGAAATTGAAGCAGTCGTCAAAAATCTCCCAACAAACAAAAGCCCAGGGCTAATTGGCTTCCCAGGGGAATTCTACCAAACACTTAAAGAATTAATACCTATTCTTCTGAAACTGTTCCAAAAAATAGAAATGGAAGGAAAACTTCCAAACTCGTTTTATGAGGCCACCATTACCTTGATCCCCAAACCAGACAACAACCCCATCAAAAAGGAGAATTACAGACCAATATCCTTGATGAACATGGATGCAAAAATTCTCACCAACATACTAGCCAATAGAATACAACAGTCCATTAAAAGGATTATTCACCACGACCAAGTGGGATTTATCCCTGGGCTGCAAGGTTGGTTCAACATCTGCAAATCAATCAACGTGATACAATACAGTAACAGAAGAAAGAACAAGAACCATATGATCCTCTCAATAGATGCAGAAAAAGCATTTGACAAGGTACAGCATCCTTTCTTGATCAAAACTCTTCAGAGTATAGGGATAGAAGGTACATACCTCACGATCATAAAAGCCATCAATGAAAAACCTACAGCTAATATCATTCTGAATGGGGAAAAACTGAGAGCTTTCCCCCTAAGGTCAGGAACGCGGCAGGGATGTCCACTATCACTGCTGGTATTCAACGTAGTATTAGAAGTCCTAGCCATAGCAATCAGACAACAAAAAGAAATAAAAGGCGTCCGAATCAGCAAAGAAGTCAAACTCTCACTCTTTGCAGATGATATGATACTTTATGTGGAAAACCCAAAAGACTCCACCCCAAAACTGCTAGAACTCATACAGGCATTCAGTAAAGTGGCAGGATATAAAATCAATGCACAGAAATCAGTGGCATTCCTATACTCCAACAACAAGACAGAAGAAAGAGAAATTAAGGAGTCAATCCCATTTACAATTGCACCCAAAACCATAAGATACCTAGGAATAAATCTAACCAAAGAGGCAAAGGATCTGTACTCAGAAAACTATAAAATACTCATGAAAGAAATTGAGGAAGACACAAAGAAATGGAAAAATGTTCCATGCTCATGGATTGGAAGAACAAATATTGTGAAGATGTCAATGCTACCTAGAGCAATCTACACATTCAATGCAATCCCCATCAAAATACCATCCACTTTTTTCAAAGAAATGGAACAAATAATCCTAAAATTTGTATGGAACCAGAAAAGACCCCAAATAGCCAGAGGAATGTTGAAAAAGAAAAGCAAAGCTGGTGGCATCACAATTCCGGACTTCAAGCTCTATTACAAAGCTGTCATCATCAAGACAGTATCGTACTGGCACAAAAACAGACACATAGATCAATGGAGCAGAATAGAGAGCCCAGAAATGGACCCTCAACTCTATGGTCAACTAATCTTTGACAAAGCAGGAAAGAATGTCTAATGGAAAAAAGACAGTCTCTTCAATAAATGGTGTTGGGAAAATTGTACAGCCACATGCAGAAGAATGAAACTGGACCATTTCCTTACACCACACACAAAGATAGACTCCAAATGGTTGAAAGACCTCAATGGGAGACAGGAGTCCATCAAAATCCTAAAGGAGAACACAGGCAGCAACGTTTTCGACCTCAGCCACAGCAACTTCTTCCTAGAAGCATCGCCAAAGGCAAGGGAAGCAAGGGCAAAAATGAACTATTGGGACTTCATCAAGATAAAAAGCTTTCGCACAGCAAAAGAAACAGTCAACAAAACCAAAAGACAACCGATAGAATGGGAGAAGATATTTGCAAATGACATATTAGATAAAGGGCTAGTATCCAAAATCTATAAAGAACTTATCGAACTCAACACCCAAAGAACAAATGATCCAATCAGGAAATGGGCAGAAGACATGAACAGACATTTTTCCAAAGAAGACATCCAAATGGCCAACAGACACATGAAAAAGTGCTCAACATCGCTCGGCATCAGGGAAATCCAAATCAAAACCTCAATGAGATAGCACCTCACACCAGTCAGAATGGCTAAAATTAACAAGTCAGGAAAGGACAGATGTTGGCGGGGATGCAGAGCAAGGGGAACCCTCCTACACTGTTGGTGGGAATGCAAGCTGGTGCAGCCACTCTGGAAAGCAGTATGGAGGTTCCTCAAAAAGTTGAAAATAGAGCTACCATATGATCCAGCAATTACACTACTGGGTATTTACCCCAAAGATACAAATGTAGGGATCCAAAGGGTACATGCACCCCGATGTTTATAGCAGCAATGTCCACAATAGCCAAACTGTGGAAAGAGCCAAGATGTCCATCGATAGATGAATGGATAAAGAAGATTTGGTATATATATACAATGGAATATTATGCAGCCATCAAAAGGAATGAGATCTTGCCATTTGCAATGACATGGTTGGAACTGGAGGTTGTTATGCTGAGCGAAATAAGTCATCAGAGAAAGACATGTATCATATGACCTCACTGATATGAGGAATTCTTAATCTCAGGAAACAAACTTAGGGTTGCTGGAGTTGGGGGTGGGGTGGGAGGGATGGGGTGGCTGGGTGATAGACATTGGGGAGGGTATGTGCTATGGTGAGTGCTGTGAATTGTGCAAGACTGTTGAATCACAGATCTGTACCTCTGAAACAAATAGTGCAATATATGTTAAGAAAAAAAAAAGAAGAAGAAGATAGTGGGAGGGGAAGAATGAATGGGGGGAAATCAGAGGGGGAGATGAACCATGAGAGACTATGGACTCTGAAAAACAAACTGAGGGTTCTAGAGGGGAGGTGAGTGGGAGGATGGGTCAGCCTGGTGATGCGCATTAAAGAGGGCACATTCTGCATGGAGCACTGGGTGTTATGCACAAACAATGAATCGTGGAACACTACATCAAAAACTAATGATGTAATGTATGGTGATTAACATAATAAAAAATTTTTTAAAAACTAATGATGTATTATATGGTGACTAGCATAACATAATAAAATTAAATTAAAAAAATAAAATACATTATTATTAAATATAGTCACTCTGCTGTACATTAGGTCTCCAGAACTTATATATCTTATAAGTGAAAGTTTGGATCCTTTGATCACTATCCCTTTATTCCCCCATTCCCCCAGCCTCTCCATTCTACTCTCTCTCTTTTTTTTATCTTTAAGGTTCCACATATAAGTGAGATCATGCATATTTGTTGTTCTGTTGTTCTGGCTTATTTCAATTAACATAATGTCTCCAGTTTTATCCATGTTGTAGCAAATAGCAGGATTTCTTTCTTTTTTGAGGCTGAATAATATTTCATGGCATGTATGTATGTATATGTATATGTATGTGTATATGTATATATGCCACATCTTCTCTATTCTTTCATCTGTCAACTGACACTTAGGTATTTTCATGCCTTGGCTACTGTGAATAATGCTGCAATGAACATGGGAGTGCAGATATATCTTCAAGATCTTGATTTCATTTAGTTTGGATAAACACCCAGGAGTGGGATTTCTGGATCTAATAGTTCTATTTTAAAGTTTTTGAGGAATCTCTATACTGTTTTCCATAGTGGCTGTATCAATTTATATTACCACCAACAGGATTTTCTTTTCTCCTCATTCTCACCAATACTTGCTATCTTTTGACTTTTTGATAGTAGTCATTCTGACTGGTGTGAGGTTGTGGTTTTGATTTGTATTTCCCTGATGATTAGTGATGTTGGGCATCTTGTCAAATATCTGATGGCCATCTATATGTCTTCTTTGGAAAAATATTTATCTAAGTCCTTTGCCCATTTTTTTAAATTGGGTTATTGTTTTTGTTTGTTTTGTTCTTTGCTATTGAGTTGTATGAGTTCCTTATATATACTAGATATTAACCCTTTATATATTTGGTTTGCAAATATTTTCTCCCATTCTATAAGTTGTTTTTTCATTTTCTCCATTGTTTTTCTTCTGCTGTACAGAATCTTTTAGTTTGGTGTAGTCCCACCTGTTACTGTTGCTTTTGTTTCCTATAATTTTGGTCTCAAATTAAAAAAAAAGATAATTGCAAGAGCAATGTACAGGAGTTTTTACCATATATTTTCTACTAGGAGTTTTATTGTTTCAAGTCTTAGGTTTAAGTCTTTAATCTGTTTTGTTTTTGGTGTATGGTGGCAAAAGACTTGAATAAATATTTCTCTAAGGAAAATATACAAGTGGCCAAAAAGTTTATGAGAAGATGCTCAATATCACTATTCACTAACAATGTAAATCAAATCCAAAATGGGATGTCATTTCACACCCATTATGATAGCTGCTATCAAAAAAACAGAAAAAAAAAAAAAAAAAAACAAGTGCTGGTGAGGATGTAAAATTGGATCCCTGTGCACTGTTGATGGGAATGTGACATGGTGCAGCAACCATAGAAAATATGATGGTGTTTCCTCAAAAACAATTAATATATTATCCAGCAAATCCATCCTGGGTATATCCCACAAAGGATTGTAAGCCAAGTCTCAAAGACATATTTGTACACCCATATTAATAGCAGCATTTTTTACAATGGCCAAAATGTAGAAGCAACCCAAAAGTCCATGGAAGGATGGCTGGATAGACAAAATGTAGTATATGCATGCAATGAAATATTATTCAGTGTTTAAAAAGAAAGAAATTCTGAAACATGCTATGAATACATGAACATTGCTTATATTATGCTAAGTGAAATAAATTAGTCACAAAAAGATAAGTACTGTATAAGTCCATTTATATGAGGTACCTGAAAAGTCAGCATCATAGAAACAGAAAGTAGAATGGTATGATTGTTAGGGCCTGAGGTAAGAGGGAAATAAAATTGCTGTTTAATGGGTATGAGTTTCAGTTTTGCAAGATAAAAAAGTTCTGAAGACTGGTTGCACAGTAATGTAAATATAATGAACATTACTAAACTTAAAATGGGTAAGAAGGTACATTTATGTGTATTTTACTTCAATTAAAAATTAAATAGAGAAACAAAATATGATCTGTGTGTAAAGAATAGCATTTTGGGGGCGCCTGGCTGGCTCAGTTGGTTAAGCATCTGACTTCAGCTCAAGTCATATCTCTGGGTCCTAGGATCGAGTCCTGATCAGGCTCCCCACTTGGGAGAAAGCCTGCTTCTCCCTCTCCCTCTGCCTGCTGCTCCCCCTGCTTATGCTCTCTCTCTCTCTCTCTGTCAAATAATTAAATAATTCTTTAAAAAAAAAAAAAAGAATAGCATTTTTCCTGGCCACCTCTTTGTATTAAATCTTAATTGAAAGACAGCTGCTCTGTGGAGAGGACTTTCATTTCTTAGGGTGCTTAGAAGAGGAAGACTGGGATGGTTTTGGAGCCAGGCAGTTCTGAGTTCAAATACTACCATGCCCTTTACAAGCTGTGTGACCATGCAAAAATGACTTAAACTTTTTTGGCCTCAGTTTCCTCATCTATAGGGAGAGGAAAGTAATATAAACCCAATGTGTAGACTGCTAAGCTTAGTACCTGCTCAGGGGCACAGTGTTAATTAAGGAGTAGAATGGATGGTGATGAAGCCTGGGAGATGTGGGGTGGTGGCATGCATGAGTTTCCTCTTTTCCTCCACTTTGTTTAGTCTTTTGCAAATACAGTTTGTGTGATCTGTGGGAAATTAAAATTTCATAAAGTGTTGCTGAACTAGTTGATGTATTTCTAAGGATTTAGTAATCAATAACTCCTTGTAAATGTTCTCATTTGGTATCTATTGATTTCTTTTCTTAATTAAAGTTACTTGCAATTAGAATTCCCACAGAGGTAAGAATTTCAGATTAAAATGGCAGACCATAACATTTATGTCTTAATTAAAGGAATCACTTTGGTTAATTTAAGTTATTGTTTTATCCTTCACTCCTTACTCTTCCCTGGTGGGACCCACACACGCTCAAAGAATCACAGAATATTTCTAGTGGATGCCAGGTGTTGGGTGGTGATTCCTAGTTGCCAGAACACAAGTCTCCAGCTTTTGAGGGAAGCTGACCACATGGGCAAATAGCAAGCTCTACTCATTAAGGAAGCCTTGAGAAACTCAGTTCATGGTTGTTTCTCTCCATCTTTCTTTCTTTCTCTTTCTTTCTTTCTTTCTTTCTTTCTTTCTTTCTTTCTTTCTTTCTTTCTTTCTTCTTTTTTTTTCTTTCTTCCTTTCTTTCAAGGTTTTATATGTTTATTTCAGACAGAGAGAGTGAGAGAGAGAGCATGAGCAGGGAGTGGGAGGGGGAGAGGGAGAAGCAGACTCCCTGCTGAGCAAGGAGCCCAATGTGGGGCTGTCCCAGGACCCTGAGATCATGAGCTGAGCCAAAGACAGATGCTTAACTGAGTTAGCCACCCAGGCACCTCTCTCTCCCCTTTTCTATCCCTTGATCATTACCATCTGTATTTTGTGTTGATGCAACAAAATTTTACTTAGCAACATGTTGGCCAATGTTTATAATGTACAGTGGGCTCTGATTGCTCCTATTCACAGCTATAGCGAAGAAGGCATCACCCCCACTCTCAAGGAGAAATATGTATAACCATAAAAGCAAAAACAATACTTTAATTTTGGGAAAAAATAATCTACAATCAGGGAGTTAAGATAAAGAAACATAAAAAGGAAATAAGAGAACAGTATAAGACATTGTAAACTTAAGTTGTGTAGGCTTTAAGTGCTTTGTGATATCTGCCATTTTGGGGGGTAGTACAATATAATGGAGGCCTCATAGGTCATGATAGATAGACCCCATCTCCTGCTCCTGTCATGCTGCCATGGCAACTTTAACTTTCTGAATCTCATTTCCATTATTTCTAAATTGGGGATAATGACAACTGGGATCTAACATTTGTCAGGTTACTCCTGTAGTTCCTGGCACATAGTGCATACTCAGTAAGTAGTAAGCAAATAAGCAGTGTTGTATTGTCCCTTCTGGGCATTGAGCCACCAACTAAGCCATTACTTGAGAGAAGCACTGGGGCCATTTAGAGACCAATGATAAGTTTATGGGGTGGTGGGCAAGGAATGCCTCACATCACCTAACATGCAGTACAATTATGCTTACATTACAAACAACATCATAAAACAACAATATGAAGTAGATGTTGCACTTTATAATGGTTGTGTAACATGGACATCGAATCTAAACATAATTTTAAATAAAGTAGCAATATACATTCTTTAAAAATACTTTTTTTTTTGCGGGGGGAGGAGCAAGATGGTAGAGGAGTAGGAGTTCTAAATTTTGTCTGGTCCCAGGAATTCAGAAATATAGGGATCAAACAATTCTGAACACCTACAAACTCAACAGGAGATCGAAGAAAAGAATAGCAGCAACTCTCTGAACAGAAAAGTGACCACTTTCTGGAAGGTAGGATGTGTGGAGAAGTGAATCCAAGATGATATTGAGGCAGATAGACCACGGTGGGGAGGGAGCCTCTGTCAGCTGCTACTGGCAAGTGATAGAGCAGTGGAGCACAAAATCGGAACTTTTAGAAGTCTGCTCTGCTGAGGGACATCGCTCTAGGGCTAAGCAGGGGTGGAACCCTCACTGGGACAGTGTGGTCTCAGGACCCACAGGGTCACAGAAAGACTCGGGGTGACTGAGTGTGGCAGAGCTCCCAGGTATCAGAGCTGGGAAGCCAGCTACAAAGACAGTGCTGAGGAGTGGGCTCTCAGCTCGGGGTTGCCATAAACTGTGATCCGTGGCAGAGTCAGGCCACAGCTCTCCAGCAGGGACCCAACAAGCGGCAGATCCAGGGAGATTCCCCTTCCTCCCCTGGGGGAAGTGGCGTGGGAGTGCACCACAGGAATCAACTGGGTTTGGAGACTCCAAACGGGGTCGTGTGTCAGAGATAGAAATGCTCAGTCACAGGCCAGGTGACCATGGACTGCAGCCAGAGACTGTGGAGATGGGAGTGATTGACTGCTTTTCTCTGGGGGCTCACTGAGGAGTGGGGACCCGAGTTCTCGGCTCCTATGGGGCACAGAGATTGGGAGGCCACCATTTTCACTCTCATCCTCCAAAGCTGTAGAGAAAGCTTGCAGGGAACAAAAGTTTCCAAGAGCAAACCCGAGCAGATTACTTAGTCCGGCCCCTGGCAAGGGTGGGGCAATTCCACCTCTGGCAAAGACATTTGAGAACCACTGTGACAGGTCCCTCCCAAGAAGATCAGCAAGAACAGCCAGCCAAGACCAAGGTTACTGACCAATGAGAACGGCAGAACGCCACACTAGGGGAATACAGCACATAGAATTCATGGCTGTTTTTCCCCTGATTCTTTAGTTTTTCAAAGTTAATTCTTTAAATTTTCTTTTTCTTTTTTTTTCTTTTTTTTTTTTTTGGAATTTTTCTTTTTCCCTTTTTCAACCAACATTTTATCAATCCCTTTTTAAAAAATCTTTTTTATTTCTCATTTTTAGAGTCATATTCTATCCCTTCATAGTACTTAACCTTATTTTTGGTATATATATAAGTTGTTATCTCTTTAAAATTTTGGGATACAGTTTCTTCTAACAGACCAAAATATACCCTAAATCTCGAGTGTATGGCTTTGTTCTAGTCTCCTGCCTGATCACATTGTCTCCCTTTTTTTTTTTAATTCCTGTTCTTTCTTTATTCAACCAACTTCTTATCAATTCCTTTTATAAAATCTTTTAAAATTTTCATCTTTACAGTCATATTCCATCCCTTCATTGTACTTACCCTTATTTTTGTACATATATAAGTTTTCCTTTCTTTAAAATTTTTGGAGGCACTTTCTTCTAAGAGACCAAAATACACCCAAAATCTAGTCTGTGGCACTGAAGTATGCACCAGCCTGATCATATTTGATCATATTCTTTTTTTTTTAACTTTTTCTTTTTCTTTTTTTTTTCTTTTCTTTTTTTCCCTTTCTTTTCCCCTGGCTTCAGGTCTCTTCTGATTTGTTTAGTGTATGTTTTTCTGGGGTTGTTTTTACCCTGTTAGCATTTGGTTCTCTCATTCATCTATTCTCCTCTGGACAAAATGACAAGACAGAAAAAAATCACCTCAAAAAAAAAAGATTAAGAGGCAGTACCGACTGCCAGGGACCTAATCAATTCAGACAATAGGAAGATGTTGGAACGAGAATTCAGAATGATGATTTTAAAGATACTAGCTGGGCTTGAAAAAAAGCATGGAAGTTATTAGAGAAACCCTTTCTGGAGAAATAAAAGAACTAAAATCTAACCAAGTTAAAATCAAAAAGGCTATTAATGAGGTGCAATAAAAAATGGAGGCTCTAAATGCTAGGATAAATGAGGCAGAAGACAGAATCAGTGATATAGAAGACCAAATGATGGAAAATAAAGAAGCTGAGAAAAAGAGAGATTAACAACTACTGGATCACAAGGGCAGAATTTGAGAGATAAGTGATTTCATAAGATGAAACAATATTAGAATAATTGGGATCCCAGAAGAAGAAGAAAGAGAGAGGGGGGGAGAAGGTCTATTGGAGCAAATTATAGCAGAGAATTTCCCTAATTTGGGGGACGAAACAGGCATCAAAATCCAGGAGGCACAGAGAACACCCCTCAAATTCAATAAAAATAGGTCAACACCCTGACATCTAATAGTAAAACTTACAAGCCTCAGAGAAAAGAGAAAATTCAGAATGCAGCTCAGGATAAGAGATCTGTAACCTACAATGGTAGAAACATTAGATTGGCAATAGACCGATCCACAGAGACCTGGCAGGCCAGAAAGGACTGGCATGATATATTGAGAGCACTAAATGAGAAAAATATGCAGCCAAGAATACTATGTCAAGCTAAGCTGTCATTGAAAATAGAAGGAGAGATAAAAATCATCCAGGACAAACAAAAACTAAAGGAATTTGCAAACACAAAACCAGCCCTACAAGAAATACTGAAAGAGGTCCTCTAAGCAAAGAGAGAGCCTAAAAGTAACAGACCAGAAAGGAACACAGACAATATACAGTAACATTCACCTTACAGGCAATACAATGGCACTAAATTCATATCTTTCAATAGTTACCCAAAATGTAAATGGGCTAAATGCCCCAATCAAAAGACACAGGTTATCAGATTGGATTAAAAAACAAGACCCATCGATATGCTGTCTGCAAGAGACTCATTTTAGACCCAAAGACACCCCCAGATTGAAAGTGAGGGGGTGGAAAACCATTTACCGTGCTAATGGACACCAAAAGAAAGCTGGGGTGGCAATCCTTATATCAGACACATTAGATTTTAAACCAAAGACTGTAATAAGAGATGAGGAAGGACACTATATCCTACTTAAAGGGTCTATCCAACAAGAAGATCCAACAATTGTAAATATCTATGCCCCTAACATGGGAGCAGGCAAGTATATAAGCCAATTAGTAACTAAAGCAAAGAAACACATTGACAACAATACAATAATAGTGGGGGACTTTAACACCCCCCTCACTATAATGGACAGATCATCTAAGCAAAAGATCAACAAGGAAGTAAAGACCTTAAATGACACCCTGGACCAAATGGACTTCACAGACATATTCAGAACATTCCATCACAAAGCAAGAGAATACACATTCTTCTCTAGTGTCCATGGAACATTCTCCAGAATAGATCACATCCTAGGTCACAAATCACGTCTCAACCAGGACCAAAAGATTGGGATCATTCCCTGCCTACTTTCAGACCACAATGCTTTGAAACTAGAATGCAATCACAAGAGGAAAGTCAGGAAGAACTCAAATACATGGAGGCTAAAGAGCATCCTACTAAAGAATGAATGGGTCAACCAGGAAATTAAAGAAGAATTAAAAAAATTCATGGAAACCAGTGAAAATGAAAACACAACTGTTCAAAATCTTTGGGATGCAGCAAAGGCAGTCCTAAGAGGAAAGGATATAGCAATACAAGCCTTTCTCAAGAAACAAGAAAGATCTCAAATACACAACCTAACCCTACACCTAAAGGAGCTGGAGAAAGAACAGCAAATAAAGCCTAAACCCAGCAGGGGAAGAGAAATAATAAAGATCAGAGCAGAAATCAATGAAATAGAAAGTAGAACAGTAGAACAGTAGAACAGATCAAAGAACAGTAGAACAGATCAAAGAAACTAGGAGCTGGTTCTTTGAGAGAATTAACAAGATTGATAAACCCCCAGCCAGACTTCTCAAAAAGAAAAGAGAAATGACAAAATCATGAATGAAAGAGGAGATCACAACCAACACCAAAGAAATACAAACAATTATAAGAACATATTATGAGCAACTCTATGCCAGCAAATTAGATAACCTGGAAGAAATGGATGCATTCCTAGAGATGTATCAACTACCAAAACTGAACCAGGAAAAAACTGAAAACCTGAACAGACCTATAACCACTAAGGAAATTGAAGCAGTCATCAAAAATCTCCCAACAAACAAAAGCCCAGGGCTAATTGGCTTCCCAGGGGAATTCTACCAAACATTTAAAGAAGAATTAATACTTATTCTTCTGAAACTGTTCCAAAAAATAAAATGGAAGGAAAACTTCCAAACTCGTTTTATGAAGCCACCATTACCTTGATCCCCAAACCAGACAAAGACCCCATCAAAAAGGAGAATTACAGACAATATCCCTGATGAACATGGATGCAACAATTCTCACCAAAATACTAGCTAATAGGACCCAACAGTACATTAAAAGCCCAGGGCTAGATGGCTTCCCAGGGGAATTCTACCAAACATTTAAAGAAGAATTAATACCTATTCTTCTGAAACTGTTCCAAAAAATAGAAATGGAAGGAAAACTTCCAAACTCGTTTTATGACGCCACCATTACCTTGATCCCAAAACCAGACAACAACCCCATCAAAAAGGAGAATTACAGACAAATATCCCTGATGAACATGGATGCAAAAATTCTCACGAAAATACTAGCCAAAGGGATCCAACAGTCCATTAAAAGGATTATTCACCACGACCAAGTGGGATTTATCCCTAGGCTGCAAGGTTGGTTCAACATCCGTAAATCAATCAATGTGATACAACACATTAATAAAAGAAAGAGCAAGAACCATATGATCCTCTCAGTAGATGCAGAAAAAGCATTTGACAAAGTACAGCATCCTTTCTTGATCAAAACTCTTCAGAGTATAGCGATAGAGGATACATACCCCAAGATCATAAAAAGCAATCTATGAAAAACCCACAGTGAATATCATTCTGAATGGGGAAAAACTGAGAGCTTTCCCCCTAAGGTCAGGAACACGGCAGGGATGTCCACTATCACCACTGCTATTCAACGTAGTACTAGAAGTCCTAGCCACAGCAATCAGACAACAAAAAGATATAAAAGGCATCCAAATCAGCAAAGAAGAAGTCAAACTCTCACTCTTTGCTGATGATATGATACGTTATGTGGAAAACCCAAAAGACTCCACCCCAAAACTGCTAGAACTCATGCAAGAATTCAGTAAAGTGGCCGGATATAAAATCAATGCACAGAAATCAGTGGCATTCCTATACACAAACAAGACAGAAGAAAGAGAAATGAAGGAGTCAATCCCATTTACAATTGCACCTCAAACCATAAGATACCTAGGAATAAATCTAACCAAAGAGGCAAAGGATCTGTACTCAGAAAACTATAAAATACTCATGAAAGAAATTGAGGAAGACACAAAGAAATGGAAAAACGTTCCATGCTCATGGATTAGAAGAACAAATATTGTGAGATGTCAATGCTACTTAGAGCAATCTACACATTTAATGCAATCCCTATCCAAATACCCTCCACTTTTTTCAAAGAAATGGAACAAATCATCCTAAAATTTGTATGGAACCAGAAAAGAACCCAAATAGCCAGAGGAATGTTGACAAAGAAAATCAAAGCTGGTGGCATCACAATTCCAGACTTCAAGCTCTATTACAAAGCTGTAATCATCAAGACAGTATGGTACTGGCACAAAAACAGACACATAGATCAATGGAACAGGACAGAGAGGCCAGAAATGGACCCTCAACTCTATGGTCAACTAATCTCTTTTTTTAATTGTTATGTTAATCACCATACATTACATCATTAGTTTTTGATGTAGGGTTCCATGATTCATTGTTTGTGTATAACACCCAGTGTTCCATGCAGAACGTGCCGTCTTTAATACCCATCACCAGGCTAACCCATCCTCCCACCCCCCTCCCCTCTAGAACCCTCAGTTTGTTTTTCAGAGTCCATCGTCTCTCATGGTTTTTCTCACCCTCCAATTTCCCCCTCCAATGGAAAAAAGACAGCCTCTTCAAAAAATGGTGTTGGGAAAATTGGACAGCCACATGCAGAAGAATCAAACTGGACCATTTCCTTACACCACACACAAAAATAGACTCCAAATGGATGAAAGACCTAAATGGGAGACAGGAGTCCATCAAAATCCTAAAGGAGAACACAGGCAGCAACCTCTTCGACCTCAGTCACAGCAACTTCTTCCTAGAAACATTGCCAAAGGCAAGGGAAGCAAGGGCAAAAATGAACTATTGGGACTTCATCAAGATAAAAAGCTTTTGCACAGCAAAAGAAACAGTCAACAAAACTAAAAGACAACCGACAGAGTGGGAGAAGATATTCTCAAATGATATATCAGATAAAGGGCTAGTATCCAAAATTTATAAAGAACTTATTAATCTCAACACCCAAAGAACAAATGATCGAATCAAGAAATGGGCAGAAGACATGAACAGCCATTTTTCCAAAGAAGACATCCAAATGGCCAACAGATACATGAAAGAGTGCTCAACATCGTTCGGCATCAGGGAAATCCAAATCAAAACCTCAGTGAGATACTATTTCACACCAGTCAGAATGGCTAAAATTAACAAGTCAGGAAATGATAGATGTTGGCGGGGATGTGGAGAAAGGGGAACCCTGCTACACTGTTGGTGGGAATGCAAGCTGGTGCAGCCACTCTGGAAAACAGTATGGAGGTTCCTCAAAAAGTTGAAAATAGAGTTACCCTATTACCCAGCAATTGCACTACTGGTTATTTACCCCAGAGATACAAATGTAGGGATCCGAAAGGGTACATGCACCCCGATGTTTATAGCAGCAATGTCCACAACAGCCAAACTATGGAAAGAGCCAAGATGTCCATCAACAGATGAATGGATAAAGAAGATGTGGTATATATATACAATGGAATATTTTGCAACCATAAAAAGGAATGAAATCTTGCCATTTGCAATGACATGGGTGGAACTGGAGGGTATTATGCTGAGCGAAATAAGTCAATCAGAGAAAAACATGTATCATACGATCCCACTGATATGAGGAATTCTTAATCTCAGGAAACAAACTGAAGGTTGCTGGGGTTGTGGGGGGTGGGAGGGATGGGGTGGCTGGGTGATAGACGTTGGGGAGGGTATGTGCTGAGTGCTGTGAATTGTGTAAGACTGTTGAATCACAGACCTGTACCTCTGAAACAAAAAATACATTATATATTAAAAAAAGAAGAAGATAGTAGGAAGGGAAAAATGAAGGGGGGGAAGTCAGAGGGGGAGATGAACCATGAGAGACTATGGACTCTGAAAACAAACTGAGGGTTCTAGAGGGGAGGGGGTGGGGGGATGGGTTAGCCTGGTGATGGGTATTAAAGAGGGCGTGTATTGAATGGAGCACTTTGTTATATGCAAACAATGAATCATGGAACACTACATCAAAAACTAATGATGTATGGTGATTAACATAACATAATAAAATAAAATAAAATAAAAATGTTTTTGATGAAACATCACCTGTCATTAATTTTTGCTGGACTTAATCTACCCTAAATTTGATTTAAAATGTAGCTTATTGGGGCGCCTGGGTGGCTCAGTCGGTTAAGCATCTGCCTTCAGCTCAGGTCATGATCCCAGGGTCCTGGGATCAAGCCCTGCATCGGGCTCCCTGCTCGGCGGGAAGCCTGCTTCTCCCTCTCCCACTCCCCTGCTTGTGTTCCCTATCTCGCTCTCTCTCTCTGTCAAATAAATAAAAATAAAATAAATAAATTAATTAATTAAATAAATAAAATGTAGCTTATTGTGTATCTGGATTTAACCATTTCTTTTTCTAATACACTGTTCCTGGTATCTTTCTGAAGAATGTACTTTTTCCCAATGTGCTCATATTTTATTTTCCACATAATTGCATTCAATTTTTTTAAATTTTATTATGTTATGTTAGTTACCATACAATACATCATTAGTTTTTGATGTGCTGATCCACGATCCATTGTTTTTGTATAATACCCAGTGCTCCATGCAGTACATGCCCTCCTTAATATGCATTTTTTTTAAAAAATGCCTTTTATGGAAAAATATATTAGTCTAAATATGTCAATAGGTATTATCTTAGGCTTCCCTTCAGAGCACTTTCTTTAACAAGAATTTTTATATGACAAAACTTATTAATATGTTGTCTCTGTGATTCTTTTGAAGGTTTTGCTAAATTTAGATGCTGCAAAATCATGGATCTTCTGAGTTTTATTTCATTACATTTCAGAATATAAATTTATCTATCCAATTAAAAATATAACTGTATCAAAAGTTGAGCTCTTATAAAGTACAATTATAAAATCTCAGAATAATACCTCACATACAGTTTGAGCTTTCATTGCTTAATTTGTTCAGCTCACTTTTCAAGGGAATAAATTTCAGTAGTTCCCTACTTGCTTTCAATAATTGCATTTTGATAAAAGCTTCAAATAAGTTTTTATTTGTATTTTTTTGGTTGAATATTTAATGACTTTTAACTATTTTGGTCTAAATGCAACTAGAATTTCAAGGACTCATTTACAAAAGGGTTCAATGTTATTGTCAGCCATTTAGGTTTGGTTCACAAAATAGTTCTTTTCTTTGAAGACTGAAATATTTCTAATATCAGTTTGATGGCAGACTGCAAAGAGAAAAGCGTGGGCCACTTCAGTGATTTTTTTCGTATTCCACATCAGTTTTGTCATAGGCATCTTGAATGTCAGTTTCTCTGTATACATAAAAGTATTTAAAATGGAAAACTGTGCTTACCATTTGAATAGAATAGTGCAGCTTGCTTGAACACAATTATCAATTATATGTACATCACAATGTATTCCCAAAATATTCTGCTATACATATTTTTTAATTTAGTAAGAATATTATTTTTTACCACATGCTGTGTGTTACTAAAATTTTTATTCAGATAATCATCACAAGACAAAAATTTATCTTCAGTGTTGAATTTTTTTTTAAGATTTTATTTATTTATTTGACAGAATGAGAGAGCACAAGCAAGGGAAGCAGCAGAGGCAGAGGGTGAAACAGACTGCTCAGCTGGGAGCCTGATGCAGGTCTCGATCCCAGGAACCTGGGATCATGACCTGAGCCAAAGGCAGATACTTAATAAACTGAGCCATCCAGGCACCCGAAGGGGACATGTTTAGAGGTGATATTTATTGTTGTCATCTTTCAGAACCCAAAGTCAGAGTTCTGGGCATTGCACATGCATCTCACACACTACTTAAATTGAACTCAGCAGAAGTTGGAATTGTTAGTTGAAGGTCTACCAAATTCATGCTGGGTTATTTTAATACAACTACTAATAAAGAAACTTCATTAAAAACCTGTGACAAATGTTAAACTGAATGTGACTCCAGGACAGCAACCCCCTCCACAGGAGGGGATAATCCTGGTCACTTTGCCTGCCTGTAGGAAGTCAGACTTTCTTTTTATTTCTTGCTATTGTCAGATCTTGGAATGAAAGAATAACTCACGCTGTGCCTCTTCACCTTCAGCTATGTTTAAGTGTTTGTTCTATCCCTTGATTATGGTTTTGACTACTGGACTGATGGCAGGAACTCTGGAAGATTCTTGGTGTCAGGCACTTGATTCCACATCTAGGGCCTACATCTCTTTCTCCTCTCTCATTAATAGGGCCAGTGTGGGTGGTTCACCACTGCGGTGGCACGACTAAACCCCTGAATCCTCTCTCCTCTTTCTCCCTGCAATGTGGACATCTGGGGGACCACAAGCAGGCATCAGGCCTGCTGAAATAAAGCCTGGACTCTGAGAAACAAACTGAGGGATTCTTAATCTCATGAAACAAACTGAAGATTGCTGGAGTGGTGGGGGGTGGGAGGGATGGGGTGGCTGGGTGATAGACACTGGGGAGGGTATGTGCTATGGTGAGCGCTGTGAATTGTGTAAGACTGTTGAATCACAGACCTGTACCTCTGAAACAAATAATACATTATATGTTATAAAAAGAAGAAGAAGCTCACTATGAGTGTGGCAGCTATTAAAGAACACTACATCAAAAACTAATGATGTACTATATGTTGGCTAACAGAACATAATAACAAAAAAGATTCACTGTTAATTAAATTCTTAAATTTTTGGAATGAATTTGCCTATTTTTTGCACCATTTGTTTCTAATTAGTCTGCTCTTTAAATGTACCTGTGGAAAGCATCTTTGTGAATGTAGTTTTTCTGCATTTATAACACAGGTTTATAGAGTGGCCACTGTGTTTCAGTGCAGTCCACTGGACTTGTGACTCCTATTTCACAGACATGGGAGCAGGGGGTGAGACAGGGCAGGTAACTTTCCCACATGACACAGTGCATGAATGGTGAAGAATTTGAACCCTGATACCTCTGAAGTTTAAGACTATCCTCGGTCAGCTATGCCATGGATGCATTCCCAGAAATGTAATGACTGGGTCAAATGACATGAATATTTTTAAAGCTCTTGGAACATATTTTTACCTCCTGTGAGACCCTCAGAATTTATGTCCTCATAGACCCTTCAAATTCAGGACACACAAATGTGTGTGCACATTACACCAAGAGGGAAGCAATGAGGATGAATGCAGCATTGAAGAAGGCTCTCTATAGGAGCAGGGCCACAGCAGCCAACCAGAGCACAGAGCACCTCAGTGCTGGTGGTCAGTTCCCCACTTCTTGCTTTTCTTACTCCCTGGACCAGAGGCTCTGCCACGCCTTCTGTGCGACCAAAGATACCTGGCCTGTTGCAGCCGCTCCCCTTGTGTGGCCTCGGGTTAGCCTCTGAAGTACACGTCCAATCTCTCCCCTGTCAGAGGCAAGATCACAGCCCTTGTCTTGCAAAGTGATCTGGTGAAGGCCAAACAAAAGAGCAGATGTTAACATGCTTTGAAATATCACAAAGCATTGTATTGTCAAAAAGTGTCACTGTAATTGATAATAATAATACTTCAGCACAGGACTTCCCTGCTGGGCCCCTTTCCATCTCATTGTAGAAGGCAGATGAGGGTATTCTTAGATCTTGCCACCTGTCATACTCCCCAGACACACTCTAGACTAAAGGAAATGTGTCATGAGAGGCCTTTCACACCAGGCATGGGGGAATGTGTGTACGATGAAAAGAAATGCGTACGACAGGCATTGCAGGCTGTCACAGGAGGAAATCACCAGGCCATTCTTTGGGCTTTATCTTTATTCATGTTCCTCCAAAGACTGCTCTAGGGACACATGTTATCTGCCTGCTGGGTGACCACATTATTCCCTCCTGCAGTGCTTCCGCCTCTCCCTTGTCACCAGTGTGCGTTGCCCAGGAGCCTGGAGTTAAAGCTGATGGTCCCCCAGGCAAGGCTTTGCACAGATGAAGGCTCAGGATTAGCTCTCAAGGAAGCGTGGATTGTCTTCTCTCCTGCCTTTGTGTCAGGGGTGCACAGACTATGGGCAGAACAAGCACCACCCAACTTCATGAATATGGAAGTTTCAAGGAGACACTCCTTCCTGCATTTAAGGTACCAGGTTAACAAATGCCCATAAACTTACCATTGTTTCATCCAGTTCAAGACATATTTATTGTGCACCAGCACCTGCAGTACAGATGCTGGTGATAACAGAGACAGGAGCAGGGTGGGCCGGCAGGCAGCCTGCTGCTGAGGTCCGTGCGCGAGCACCTGATGTTGCTCCTGCCTTTACTGCTGCTGCAGTGCAACCTGCTCACCACCAAGCTGTGCACCTGGTGCTGGGTGTGCAGAGCAAAGAGGAAGAGCTCTGCCTCAGTGGAGCTCACAACCCTGCAGGAGAACCTATTAACATACAAATAATTTTTTTTAAATATGATGATTTGGACAGAAATCTTATTTTCTTATCAAAATACACCCCATGAAAGAGATTGAATTGGTTGATGAATACCACAATTTTTTCTCTTGCTGAACAAGTCCAGGAATCAAAGAAATTCTGGTGGCGTGTGGTCTCCCCTCCCCCCAAATCCCATCAGCGCTCCCACTATACAAACAGGAGGACAAACCAAACTAGAGTACGCATGATGCCAGCAGTTTGGTGCAGGGCATGTGTGTGCAAGTGCATGAAAGAGAGCTAGATTGGAGGGCTTACTTACAGATTGCTCTAGGCAGCATAGACATTTTAACAATGTTTATTCTTCCAATCCATGAGCATGGAATGTTTTTCCATTTTTTTGTGTCTTCTTCAATTTCTTTCATGAGTATTCTGTAGTTCCTAGAGTATAGATCCTTTACCTCTTTGCTTTGATTTATTCCAAGGTGTCTCATGGTTTTTGGTGCTATTGTAAATGGAATCATTTCTCTAGTTTCTCTTTCTACAGTTGCATTGTTAGTATATAAGAAAGCAACTGATTTCTGTGTATTGATTTTGTATCCTGCCACATTACTGAATTGCTGTATGAGTTCTAGTAATTTGGGGGTGGAGTCTTTTGGGTTTTCCACATAAAGAATCATGTCATCTGCAAAAAGAGAGAGTTTGACGTCTTTGCCAATCTGAATACATTTTATTTCTTTTTGTTGTCTGATTGCTGTTGCTAGGACTTCTAGTACTATGTTGAACAATAGTGGCGAGAGTGGGCATCCTTGACGTGTTCCTGATCTTAAGGGAAAGGCTCTCAGCTTTTCCCCATTGAGGATGATATTCCCTGTGGGTTTTTCATAGATGGGTTTTATGAACTTGAGGAATGTTCCCTCTATCTCTATACTCTGAAGAGTTTTAATCAGGAAAGGATGCTGTATTTTGTCAAATGCTTTTTCTGTATCAATTGAGAGGACCATATGGTTCTTCTCCCCCTCTTATTAATGTGTTCCATCACATTGATTGATTTGCGAATGTTGAACCACCCTTGCATCCCGGGGATAAATCCCACTTGGTCGTGGTGGATGATCCTTTTAATGTATTGTTGGATCTTATTAGTTAGGATTTTGTTGAGGATTTTGGAATCCATATTCATCAGGGATATCAGTCTGAAATTCTCCTTTTTGATGGGGTCTTTGTCTGATTTGGGGATTAAGGTAATATTGGCCTCATAGAATGAAGTCTGGAAGCTTTCCTTCTGTTTCTATTTTTTGAAACAGCTTCAGTAGAATAGGTATTATTTCTTCTTTGAATATTTGGTAGAATTCCCCAGGGAATCCATCAGGTCCTGGACTCTTGTTTTTTGGGAGGTTTTGATCGCTGCAATCTATACCTTCAATGCCATCCTGATCAAAATTCCAATGACATTTTTCAAAGTGCTGGAACAAACAATCCTAAAATTTGTATGGAATCAGAAAAGACCCCGAATTGCCAAGGAAATGTTGAAAAAGAAAACAAAGCTGGGGGCATCATGTTGCCCGATTTCAAGCTATATTACAAAGCCATGATCACCAAGACAGCATGATACTGGCACAAAAACAGACATATAGACCAATGGAACAGAATAGAGAACCCAGATATGGACCCTCAACTCTATGGTCAACTAATCTTTGACAAAGCAGGAAAAAATATGCAATGGAAAAAAGTCTCTTCAATAAATGGTGCTGGGAAAATTGGACAGCTATGTACAGAAGAATGAAACTCGACCATTCTCCTACACCATACACAAAGGTAAACTCAAAATGGATGAAAGACCTCAATGTGAGACAGGAATCCATAAAAATCATAGAGGAGAACATAGGCAGTAACCTCTTCGACATTGGCCATAGCAACTTCTTTCAAGACATGTCCCCAAAGGCAAGGGAAACAAAAGCAAAAATGAACTTTTGGGACTTAAATAAGATAAAAAGCTTCTGCACAGCAAAGGAAACAGTCAACAAAACAAAGAGGCTACCCACAGAATGGGAGAAGATGTTTGCAAATGAAACTACAGATAAAGGGCTGGTATCCAAGATCTATAAAGAACTTCTCAAACTCAACACCCAAAAAACAAATAATCAAGTCAAAAAATGGGCAGAAGACATGAACAGACACTTCTCCAAAGAAGACATACAAATGGCTAACAGGCACATGAAAAAATGTTCATCATCATTAGCCATCAGGGAAATTCAAATCAAAACCACATTGAGATACCACCTTACACCAGTTAGAATGGCAAAAATGGACAAGGCAAGAAACAACAAATGTTGGAGAGGTTGTGGAGAAAGGGGAAGCCTCTTACACTGTTGGTGGGAATGCAAGTTGGTACAGCCACTTTGGAAAACAGTGTGGAGGTACCTCAAAAAATTAAAAATAGAGCTACCCTATGACCCAGCAATTACGCTACTTGGTATTTACCCCAAAGACACAGATGTAGTGAAAAGAAGGGCCATAGGCACCCCAATGTTCATAGCAGCAATGTCCACAATAGCCAAACTGTGGAAAGAGCCGAGATGCCCTTCAACCGATGAATGGATAAAGAAGATGTGGTCCATATATACAATGGAATATTATTCAGCCATCAGAAAGGATGAATACCCAACTTTCACATCAACATGGATGGGGCTGGAGATTATGCTAAGTGAAATAAGTCAAAAAGAGAAAGTCAATTATCATATGGTTTCACTTATTTGTGGAACATAAGGAATAGCATGGAGAACATTAGGAGAAGGAAGGGAAAAATGAAGGGGGGGAATTCGGAGGGGGATATGAACCATGAGAGACTATGGACTCCGAGAAATAAATTGAGGGTTTTAGAGAGGAGGGCAGTAGGAGGATGGGTTAGCATGGTGATGGGTAGTAAGGAGGGCACATATTGCATGGAGTACTGGGTGTTATACACAAACAATGAATCATGGAACACTACATAAAACTAATGATATATTGTATGGTGACTAACATAACGTAATAAAATAAAATTTAAAAAAAAACTAATGATGTACTGTATGGTGACTAATGTAACATAATAAAATAAAATATAAAAAATAATAAAAATAAATAAATACAATTTTTACTTGTCAATCATATTTCAATTAAACTCAGATTGTGGGAGTCCTTTGCCCATTTTAAATTGGATAATTTGTTTTATTCTTGTTATTATTGAGTTGTAGGAGTTTTTATATATTATGGATATTAATCCCTTATCATATAAATGATTTGCAAATATTTTCTCCCATTCTGTAGGTTGCTTTTTCACATTGTTGCTTGTGTCCTTTAATGCTCACAAGTTTTTTATTTTGCTATAGTCCACTTTACCTATTTATACTTTCATTGCCTTTGGTGTCATATCCAAGAAATCATTGCCAAATCCACTATCATGAAGCAAAAAGCATCACTGGGATTTTGACAGGGATTGCACTGAATCTGTAGATGGCTTTGGGTACTGTTGACATCTTAGCAAAATTACGTTTTCCAGTCTTTGAGCATGGGATCTCTTTTTATTTATTGTGTCTTTAATTTCTTTCAGCAACATTTTGTACTTTTCAGTGTAAAAGTCTTTCACCTCATGAGTTAAGTTTATTCCTAAATATTTTATTCTTTTCCATGTGATTGAAAATGGAATTGTTTTCTTACTATCTTTTTAGGATTTTCATTGTTAGCAGGAAGAGGTGCAATTGATTGTTGTATGTTTATTTTGTATCCTGCAACTTTCCTGAATGTTTATTAGTGCCAACATTTTTTATTTTTATTTAAATTCCATTTCATTAACATGTAGTGTAATATTCGTTTCAGGTGTACAATACAGTGATTCAACACTTACACACAACATCCAGTGCTCATCACAAGTGGACTCCTTAATACCCATCACTTATTTCACCCATCTCCCACTCACCTCCCCTCTGGTAAACCTCGGTTTGTTCTCTATAGTTAAGAGTCTGTTTATTTTGTGTGTATGGAATCTTTAGGATTTTCTATCTATAAGATCATGTCATCTGCAAATAGAGATAATATTCTTTTCCAATTTGAATGACTTTATTTATTTTTCTTGTCTAATTGCTCAGGCTAGAACTTCCAGTACTCTGTTGAATAGCAATGGTAAGAGGTTAGCCTGGTGATGGGTATTAAGGAGGGCACGTACTGCATGCAGCACTGGGTGTTATACGAAAACAATGAAGTGTTGATCACTACATCAAAAACTAATGATGTATTGTATGGTGACTAACATAATATAATAAAATAAAATAAAATAAAGAATAGGCATCTTTCTCTTATTCCTGTTTTTACAGGAAAAGATTTTAGTTTTCCATCATTGAATATAAGGTTAGCTATGGATTTTTACTATATTTTATTACGTTCAGATAGTTTCCTTCTATGCACACAGATCTTTTAACCACAGCCTGCAAAAGTGGTTTGAGAGTGACATCAATATTCCATTTAAACATTGAATTTTGATATAGCATCCTCCAGGCTCTGGCACTATGCAACTCCATGTGAGGTAATTCACAGAAATGTAAGGGCACAGCCTTGGCCTCAAAGAAAGTTACCTTTGTTAGGAAAATAAAACAACAGAAAGAAAAGTCAACTCACACCTGTCAGAATGGCTAAAATTAACAACATAGGAAACAACAGATGTTGGCAAGGATGCAGAGAAAGGGGAACCCTCTTACACTGTTGGGAATGCAAACTGGTGCAACTACTCTGGAAAACAGTACAATTTCTCAAAACGTTAAAAATAGAACTACCATACAACCCAGCAATTGCACAATTTACCCAAAGGATACAAAAACAATGATTCAAGAGATACATGCACTCCAATGTTTATAGCAGCATTATCAACAATAGCCAAATTATGGAAAGAGCCCAAATGTCCACTGAATGATGAATGGATAAAGAAGTTGTGGTGTATATATATGTAGTGGAATATTACTCAGCCATAAAAAAGAATGAAATCTTGCCATTTGCAAAGATGTGGATGGAGCTAGAAAATATTATGCTAAGCAGAATAAGACAGTCAGAGAAAGAGAAATACCATATGATTTCACTCATATGTGTAATTTAAGAAAAAAAGATGAACAGAAGGAAAAGAGGAGGGAGAGGTAAACCATAAAACAGACTCTTAACTACAGAGAACAAATTGAGGGTTGCTGGAAGGGAGATGGGCAGAGGGATGGTTAAATGGATGATGGGTATTAAGGAAGGCACTTATGATGAGCACCGGGTGTTATATGTAAGTGATGAATCATTAAATTTGACACCTGAAATTAATATTACACTATATGTTAACTAACTGGAATTTAAATAAAAACCTGAAAGTACAAAAAAAAGTTAAAACACACCCTTCATATAAGAGTAAGAATCTGATCTTAAGGTGAAGGATAAACCATATTTAGGCAGGATGGTGAGAGTGGAAAGGACCCTCCACAAACACAGTCGGGAATCACTCCCTTACCTCCTTCAGGACTCTGCTCACATGTCACATATCAGACAGCTTTTTCGGATGACCTTATAAAAAAAGCCAGTATCTACCCCATTGCCCTCCAATCAGCTCTACTTTTATAGCATGAACTACTACCTGAAATCTTGTTCTGTATTTATCTGTTTGCCCATTTACTGTCCCATGGTAGACTGTGAACTCCATGGGAGCTGTATTTTTGTCTGCCTTATTCACTGCTAAATGCCCAGCTTCTAGAACATATTCTAGCACATGGTAGGTGCTCAATAAATTTCTACTGAGTGAACAATTAATGTGAATGAATGAATGAATGAATGAAAATATAAGGCCCTGGAATCAGAGCAGACACATATTCTGGAGATAAGATCAAAGAGAAACTGAGTTGAGCCAGATTTCCAATGGCCAGCACTGCCAGACAAATAAGATTTTTTTTAAAGATTTATTTATTTATTTTAGGGGGAGAGAGAGAGTATGAGCCAGGGGAGGGAGAGGGGGAGAGTGTCTCAAGCAGACTCCCCATTGAGTGCTGAGCCTGATGTGGGGCTCAACAGGGGGCTCAAACCTGAGACCCTGAGATCATGACCTGAGCTGAAATCAAGAGTTGGCCACTCAACTGACCTAGCCACCCAGGTGCCCCAAGAAGTTAGATCTCAATACACCAATATAGGGAGGACTTTTGGGCAGCAAGTGACATGAAAGAAAGTATGAGGATTTGGTGATATCTATGCCAAACAAACCAACAAACTAAACATTTAACTATTTCTGGTATAAACTAACCAGAGCTTTTAATAGAGGTTGTTTCTGGATGTGAATGTTATAGGTAACTTTTTAAAAAATCAATTACTCCTAATTTTCTATATTTTAGGGGTTTCTATAATAAATATATATCACCTTTATAATAGAAAACATGTTTTTAATTTTAAAGGACCTGAAAGGTGAATATGGTATCAGTGTGCAGGATAGAATGGCAGAAACTAAAGATGTAAAACCCAATTTGCTAGAATATTAAATAGTCAAAGAATAATTTCAACCTATGTGGAAAATGGTTAAATTCCTTGTCTTCAAAAAAGCAAACAAGTAATATTCAACAGGATTTTCTAAGTTATTTTTTCAGATATGATATTTTAATTCACTTAGCACTATAAAACCAATCATAAGAGATTGATTCACCAAGTTATTAGAAAGAACAGTTTAATTATCCCAAAATTTGGTTGGTTCCAGCATCCTGACATGAAAACTGGAGGGCTGACTCACACCACATGTTATGACTGAGGATTTTAACCCTGATGACAGTGTCTCTGCCTTGAAGGTCTAGTTGAAATCAAAACAAGCATCATTAAGATCATAAGAGGGGCTCTTGAGGAAATTGGTTTGAGTGACCAAATTGGCTCCTGCACATAGTTTCTGCAGGAGTCATTTTACTATAAAAATCATATATGTTTGTAATTAATGGAAATAATCATACGGCTCCCTAGAACCATCTGAGAAGGGCACAACGTCAAGCAAGGACAACCTCAAGGAGGAGGTGATGTGGAAATGGGTCCTAAAGGACAACAGTGGACAAAGAGGAAGGGTATTACAGAAAAAAAGGGAGAAGCATGAGCACAGGCATGGAGAAGTAAGCAAGTATGACTCATTCAGGGAACAGTAGGAACCTGAACATCATGGGATTTAGAGCAGGTGCGGGTGAGTGGGAAGTAGAAGGGTCTTCAGTGGAAGCAGGTATAGGGAGAAGATGTGCAGAGCAGACAGGAAAAAGAGCTAACCCAAGGGAGCCTCCCACACAAGTTCAGTGTGAGATTACATGGAAGTTTGTGTCTATACTGATTTCTATCTTATAATCCTTCCATCTGTTCCCTGTGAGCCTTAAACCAGGACTCCCACAGAAGGCCCCATTTGATGGGTAGGCATGCTCAACCAGTGGCCTTTGTCCAATAACCAGGCTGCCCTTGCTCATAGTCAATGTAGCACGACATCTCACCTGCAGCCGCAGGAGCCCATGACAGCCTAGGTCAGGACAAAGAATGTCAAGGGGGTGACCCAACACACCTCCTGTCAAGTACCCCAATGTTCCCTGTCAGTCAAATTGTTGTCCAAAGTTAGAAACAACTTCTCTATAACCCACTCCCAGCCCTAGACCAGATCCCAACAGGCATCCACAACCAAACCATCTCCCTACATGAAGCCATCAAGCCTACTGAACCCCATAAAACTGCAGCTGGTGAGACCAACTCTGGCTCCCTGTTGGGTTCAGCCCAGAGGAGGTGGTAGAAGGAACCTGGGAGTAGGAGGAGAGCCACAGTCCTCCTGGTCTCTGTGGGTGGGCTGCATTTCCCTCTCAGGCACTGCAGCTCCTGTCTGGAAGCCCTCCTCACACAAGATCCTTCTGGATTCTGAATATTCCTCCTCTCTTCATCCTTTTGGGCCTGAAGTGGCAATGGTTTCCCACAGTTACTAGTCTCAGGATATAGCTTAATTCTTTCATAGATGCCCTGGTTACATTTTGTGAATAATCCTTTCATTATAAACTTGCTTCAAACTGCTGGTTTTGAGTGGACATCTGCTTCCTGCTGGTTTTGAGTGGACATCTGACATACCACAGGAGATGTCTGCTATCACTGGAAAGTATGGCTGCTCTTACGTTTAGACACCATGGTGGAAGTATCAACAAATTTTCTTCTCTGAGGAGCTCAGCTGCAGCATGAACCAAATACTGCACTCCTTGGAGAAAGGGTCAACTGACTTCACCCTCTCCCTACCCTGGGACAGATTATATCCATGATGTTCTAACTCCAGTCTATGGTCTTTCTGATGGGTTGGTGTTTCACCATCCTAAACATGCTGCTAAACATTTGGAACATCATCCACAGGTGCAAGGCAGGAATAAGGAGGTGAACCAGTGAGGCCCTGAATTATGCTGGCTAAAAAAGAGGGGCACACAGTGATTATGGTCAGAGGACACCCCCACATGGTGGAGAGGTTTTTAATGGACAGCTTGCTTCCATCCTGCATCAGAAGGATACTCTGTGTGTGTGTGTATGTGTGTGTGTGTGTGTTATGATATAGATGTGTATGTGTGTGTATATACATATACACATATATGTGTATGTTTTAGCTATATGTGTATAAAAATGTGTGCATGTGTGATGTATTACATATATGTATATGTATATAAATGTGTGTGTGCTTATGCATTGTATATGATATATACACATATAACAACTTGCATATATATATACTTCATACAGTTTACTACAGAATCAACTTACATATATATAATATCTATGTAAATATTTACATATACATATATACAGAGAGTTGTATTTATATTAATACAATTTTGTGTACATGTAATGTTATATTTATATATATGTATGTAAATTTGATTCTATGGTAAACTGTGTATAGTCCTCTTTCACCTATTGGCTTCAATTATCCTCAGACAACCACCTTGCCTCTCCCTGGAACCCTGAGTTGAAGCAACTCTCACCTGGGAATACTGTAGCTGCCCAATGTGCCCCCACTGTGAGTACAAGGGGCAGGAGCAGTTTCCATAGAATGGGGCTGTCGTGTAGCAGGTGCCCTAGTCATACTTCTTCCACCTGGAAACCCCTACCCGTAAGTCCAGCTCCGACCTACAGCAGCTGCTCACCCCAGAGCCACAAAATGGTCAAGGTCGCATGACTTGAGAGTGAAAGCCCTGGCTATAAACTGAAATTCCTGTTCCTGTCAGAAATCATGAGGGCAGGGCACATATCTTGTACATGTTTTGTGGCATGGTCACCTGGAAAAAAACATTGTCTATGACTAAGACCAGCCCGATCTGGATCCCAGCCCTGCTACATGCCCTTTTGTGACTTCAAGCCAGTTTCCTCTGCTTTAGCCCCTGGTTTCCTCATTTATAAAACATGCCCAGTGGCACCTGCTGTGGCGTGTGGCCCTTAATGAATTTTGCTATTAGCCCCTGGAAGAAACCCAACAAAGGTCGCTGTTCAAGCGAACATCCCTGCAGCCCTTGCCCAGCATGGTCCATGGGAGGCCTTGGAAGAAACTTGCTGGTTGAGGACAAAGTTAAAATCATGCTTCCTCAGCTGGCAGCAGCCACATTTTGGGGCCTCTCGCTAGCCTTCCCGCCCAACTCCTACCTTTGTCCGAATGAGGGCTAGAATTGTGGAGAGAGGTATGAACTGTGAGAGGAGAAGCCATGGCGAGGAGCCTTGTACCTCCATGCCTCACTGCCCTCTTCCCTTTCCCAGGGCATGGGCCAAACTTTACTTTGCTGATGGACGCAACAGACCAGCCCTCATGGTCACACTACAAACCTCTGCCACACTCAAGCTAATTCATGTGCTCTAGGCTGCCTGCACATGGCATCCCCAGAGGACCATGAGCTTAGTGAGGGAGGCCGGGCAGGAAAATGCAAGGGTGAGTGAGGATAGGCTATGGAGCTATAGTAAGTGTGCATGGAAATGAAGGAGGGGACAAATTAATGAATGAACTAATGAATGAACTCAAGACATTTCTTCTACTTACAAAAGTAACCCATGATGCCACACATGAGATTTCCATGTACTTAATTTTCTTTTTTTTTTTTTTTAAGATTTTATTTATTTATGTGAGAGAGAGAGAATGAGAGAGAGAGCATGAGAGCGGGGAGGCTCAGAGGGAGAAGCAGACTCTCTGCTGAGCAGGGAGCCTGATGTGGGACTCGATCCTGGGACTCCAGGATCATGACCTGAGCTGAAGGCAGTCGCTTAACCAACTGAGCCACCCAGGCACCCATGTACTTAATTTTCAAAATCCAAGTAAATCAGTAACTTTAGAACAATAAGATAAAAGACAGGGGGAATAAACCTTCTCCAAGGAAAAACAATGGTTTGGGGAAAGTGTATGTTCAGGGACATAAAGCCCCATGGAAAAGCCAGAACAAATCCTATGTTTCTTGAATGAATTCTTCCTTTTAAATGACTGTCCCTGTCCTGACAAGGTCTTATTTCCATGAGCACAGACAGTTAAAATTTATTACTTGTTCTTGGCCAGTGGGGATGTATATCTTGGAGCATTTTTCATACCAAGGAAAGTTGTGATTTATTATCATTATTAATACTAAATCAGGAGAATCAATTCAGTGTGAGAAGCATTCATCATGAGGCTCACTGGCCAAGACCAGCTTCACCCCCTTGGCAGCAGGGTTCAGCAGAGCTGGGTGGAGGTCAGCAAGGGGAGTCTGGACACATGTGGGGTTTGTGTAACCACTTTTATTGTATTTATCTAGTGCTTATTTGATACTTTCTCAGGCATCCACTGCCCGAGGGCAGTGGTAATGGAGCAAGTCCAATTTTTTTTTTTTTTTTCAGTTAAATTTTAGTTAGTTAAAATACAGTGCAATATTGGTTTCAGGAGTAAAATTCAGTGATTTATCACTTACATACAACCCCCAGTGCTCATCACAAGTGTCTTCTTTAATACCTATCACCCATCTAACCCATCCCCCACCTGCCTCCTTCCATCAACCCTCAGTTTGTTCTCTATCATTAAGAATCTTGAATCATTGAACAACATCAAAAACTAATGATGTACTGTATGGTGGCTAACTTAACATAATAAAAATAAATAAATAAATAAGTAAGTAAATAAATAAATAAATAAATATAAAGTTTTGTAAGTAGTATGATTTGATTTTTTTAAAAAAAAAGTCTCTTGTGGTATGGAATATTACTCAGCCATCAGAAAGGATGAATACCCACCATTTGCAACAACATGGATGGAACAGGAGGGGATTATGCTAAGTGAAATAAGTCAAGCAGAGAAGGACAATTATCATATGGTTTCACTTATATGTGGAACATAAGGAATAGCATGGAGGACCGCAGGGGCAGGGAAGGAAAACTGAATGGGAAGAAATCAGAGAGGGAGGCAAACCATGAGAGACTCTGGACTCCAGGAAACAAACTGAGGGTTACAGAAATGAGGGGGATGGGGGGATGGGGTAACTGGGTGATGGATATTAAGGAGGGCATGTGTTGTGATGAGCACTGGATGTTTTAGGCAACTAATGAATTGTTGAACACGACATCAAAAACTAATGTACTATATGTTGGCTAACTGAACATAATTAAAAAAAAAGATTAAAAAAAAAAGAGTCTTGGGGCATCTGGGTGGCTCAGTCGTTAAGTGTCTGCCTTTGGCTCAGGTCATGATCCCAGGGTCCTGGAATCGAGCCCCGCATCGGGCTCCCTGCTCAGCGGGAAGCCTGCTTCTCCCTCGACAACTCTCCCCGCTTGTGTTCCCTCTCTCGCTGTGTCTCTCTGTCAAATAAATAAATAAGATCTTTAAAAAAAAAAAAAATAGTCTCTTTGTGGTCTCTCTCTCTCTCTCTCTTTCCACCCTCCCATATGTTCATCTGATTTCTTTCTTAAATTCCACATATGAGTGAAATAATATGGTATTTCTCTTTCTCTGACTGACACTCAAGCTCCATCCACATCATTCTTTTTGTTGGCTGAGTAATATTCCTGTGTGTGTGTAAGCACATCTTCTTAGCCATTCACCAGTCAATGGACATTTGGGCTCTCTCTGTGGTTTGGCTATTGTTGGTAATGCTGATATAAACATTGGGGTGCATATACCCCTTCAAATCTGTATTCTTATATTCTTTGGGTAAATACCTAGTAGTGCAATTGTTGGATTGTAGAGTACTTCTATTTTTAACGTTTTAATGAATCTCCAAATTGTTCTGCTGCAGAGTGGCTGTACCAGTTTTTATTCCCACCAACAGTGTAAGGAAGTTCCCCTTTCTCCACATCCTCACCAAACTTGTTGTTTCTTGTGTTGTTAATTTTAGCCAGTCTGACAGGTATGAGGTGGTATCTCATTGTAGTTTTGATTTGTATTCCCTCAGGATGAGTGATGTTGAACATCTTTCCATGTGTCTGTTAGCCATCTGGATGTCTTCTTTGGAAAAAAAATGTCTATTCATGTCTTCTGTCTATTTCTTAACTGGATTATTTTTTCAGTGTTGAAGTTGATAAATTCTTTATAGATTTTGGATACTAACCCTTTATCAAATATATAATTTGCAAATATCTTCTCCCATTCCATAAGCTGCCTTTTAGTTTTGTTGATTATTACCTTCTCTGTGCAGAAGCTTTTTATCTTGATGAAGTCCAATAGTCCATTTTTGCTTTTGTTTCCCTTGTCTCCAGTGATCTCTCTAAAAGAAGTTGCTATGGCCAAAGTCAAAGAGGTTGCTGCCTATGTTTTCCTCTAGGATTTTGATGGATTCCTGTCTCACATTTACGTCTTCCATTCATTTTGAATTTATTTTTGTGTATGGTGTAAGACAGTGGTCCAGTTTCACTTTTCTGCACGTTCCTGTCCAATTTTCCCAACAACATTCATTGAAGAGACTGTCTTTTTCCATTGGATATTCTTTCCTGCTTTTCAAAGATTAATTGACCATAGAGTGGAGGCTCCATTTCAGGGTTCTCTACTCTATTGCATTGATCTATGTGTCTGTTTTCGTGCCAATACCATAGTGTCTCAATGACTACAGCTTTGTAATATACATTGAAATCCGGAATTGTGATGTCACTAGTTTTGTTTTTATTTTTCAGGATCGCTTTGGTCGTTTGGGGTCTTTTGTGGTTCCATACAAATTTTAGAATGGTTTCTTCTAGTTCTGTGAAAAATGCTGGTGGTATTTTGATAGGGATTGCATTGTGTAGATTGCTTTGGGTAGTACAGACATTTTGACAATGTTTGTTCTTTTAATCAATGAGCATGGAATGCTTTTCCATTTCTTTGTGTCCTCTTCAATTTCTTTCATAAGTATTCTATAGTTTTCAGAGTACATATCTTTTACCTCTCTGGTTAAGTTTATTTCCAAGTATTTTATGGTTTAGGGTGCAATTGCAAATGGGATCCATTCCTTGCTTTCTTTTTATGCTGCTTCATTATTGGTGTATAGAAATGCAACAGATTTCGGGCGCCTGGGTGGCTCAGTTGGTTGGGCGACTGCCTTCGGCTCAGGTCATGATCCTGGAGTCCCGGGATCGAGTCCCACATCAGGCTCCCTGCTCAGCAGGGAGTCTGCTTCTCTCTCTGACCCTCCCCCCTCTCATGCTCTCTCTATCTCATTCTCTCTCTCAAATAAATAAATAAAATCTTTTAAAAAAATTAAAAAAAAAAGAAATGCAACAGATTTCTGTATGTTGATTTTATATACTGCCACTTTGCTGAATTCATGTATTAGTTCTAGTAATTTTTTGGTGGAGTCTTTCGAGTTTTCAACATAGAGTATCATGTCTTCTGCAAAGAGTGAAATTTTAACTTCTTCCTTGATGATTTGGATGCCTTTTATTTCTTTTTGTTATCTGATTGTTGAGGCTAAGACTTCTAGTACTGTTATATAGTAATGGTGAGAGTGGACATCTTTGTCTTGTTCCTGACCATAGGGGAAATGCTCTCAGTTTTTCCACATTGAGGATGACATTAACTGTGGGTCTTTCATATATGGCCTTTATGATGTTAGGGTATGTTTCATCTATCCCTACTTTGTTGAGAGTTTTATCAAGAATGGATGCTGTATTTTTTCAAATGTCTTTTCTGCATCTATAGAGAGGATCATATGATTCTTATCCCTTCTTTAATTAATGTGGTGTATCATGTTGATTGATTTGCAAATATTGAACCAAACCTGCAGCCCAGGAATAAATCCCACTTGATCATGGAGAATGATTCTTTTAATGTACTGTTGGATTCAATTTGCTAGTATATTGTTTAGAATCATTGCATCCATGTTCATCAGGGATATTGGCCCATAATTCTTCTTTTGAGTGGAGTCTTTGTCTGGTTTTGGAATCAAGGTAACATTGGCCTTGTAGAAGGAGTTTGGAAGTTTTCCTTCCATTTCTAGTTTTTGGAACATTTTGAGAAGAATAGGTATTAACTCTTCTTTAAAAATCTGGTAGAATTCTCCTGGAAAGCCATCTGGCCCTTGACTTTTGTTTTTTGGGAGATTTTTGATTACGGATTCAATTTCTTTACTGGTTATGGGTCTGTTCAAATTTTCTATTTCTTCCTGTTTCAGTTTTGATAGTTTGTATGTTTCTAGTAATTTGTCCTCTTCTTCCAGATTGCCCAGCTTGTTGGCAGATAATTTTTCATAATATTCTCTTTTAACTGTTTGTACTTCTGTGGTATTGATTGTGATCTTTCTTCTTTCATTCATGATTTAACTTATTTGGGTCCTTTCTCTTTTCTTTTTGATAAGTCTGGCTAGGAGTTTATCAATTTTATTAATTCTTTCAAAGAACCAGCTCTTAGTTTCATTGATCTGTTCTACTATTTTTTTGTTGTTGTTTCTATATCATCTATTTCTGCTCTACTACTTCTTATTTCCCTTCTTCTGCTGGCTTTAGGCTTTATTTCCTGTGTCTTTTCTAGCTCCTTTAGGTGTAAGGTTAAGTTGTGTAGTTGAGACTTTTCTTGCTTCTTGAGGTAGGCCTGTATTGCAATATACTTTCCTCTTAGGACTGCCTTTGCTGCATGGCAAAGGTTTTGGACTGTCATGTTTTCATTTTCATTGTTTCCATGTACTTCTTAATTTTGTCTTTAATTTCCTGGTTAACCTATTCCTTCTTTAGTAGGATATTCTTTAACCTCCAGGTATTTGTGGTCTTTCCAAATTTTTTCTTGTAGTTGAATTCAAGTTTCATACGTTGTGGTCTGAAAAATATACATGGTATGATCTCTATCTTGTACTTATTGTGGGCTGATTTGTGACCCAGTATGTGATCTATTCTGGAGAATGTTCCGTGTGCACTAGAAAAGAATGTGTATTCTGCTGCTTTAGAATGAAATGTTCTGAATATATCTTTTAAATCCATCCAGTCTAGTGTGTCATTCAAAGCCATTGTTTCCTTGTTGATTTTCTTTTTTTTTTTAAAGATTTTATTTGACAGCGAGAGACATAGAGAGGGAACACAAGCAGGGGGAGTGGGAGAGGGAGAAGCAGGCTTCCTGCTGAGCAGGGAGCCTGATGCGGGGCTCGATCCCAGGACCCTGGGATCATGACCTGAGCCGAAGGCAGACGCTTAACGACTGAGCCACCCAGGCGCCCCTCCTTGTTGATTTTCTGCTTAGATGATCTGTCCCTTGCTGTTGGTAGGGGTGTCAAAGTCCCCTACGATTATTGTATTATTATCAATGAGTTTCTTTGTCATTAATTGATTTATATATTTGGGTGCTTCCAAGTTGGGGGCATAAATATTTACAATTGTTAGATTTTCTTGGAGGATAGACCCCTTAATTATGATATAATGCTCTTCTTCATGTCTTGATACAGTCTTTATTTTAAAATGTAGTTTGTCTGATATAAGTATGGCTACTCTGGCTTTTCACATCCATTCGCATGACAGATGATTCTTCATCCCCTCACTTTCAATCTTCAGGTGTCTTTAGGTCTAAAATGAGTCTCTTATAGGCAACATTTAGATTACGCAACAAATCAATCAACATGATACACCACATTAATTAAAGAAGGGATAAGAATCATATGATCCTCTCTATAGATGCAGAAAAGACATTTGATGGTCGATCTTGTTGGTTTATTTATTTTTTATCCATTCTGATACCCTACATCTTTGGATTGGAGCATTTAGTCCATTTACATTCAGAGTTACAGAAAGGTATAAATTTAGTGCCCTTGTGTTACCTGTAGAGTTGGTGTTTCTGGTGATGTTTTCTGGTCCTTTCTAGTCTTTGTTGCTTTGGGGTCTTTTTTTCCCCACTCAAAAAGTCCCCCTTAAAATTTCTTGCAGGCCTGGTTTAGTGGGCATGAACTCCTTTAGTTTTTGTTTGTCTGAGGAACTCTTAATCTCTCTTTCTATTCTGAATGACAGCCTTGCTGGATAAAGTATTCTTGGTTGCATATTTTTTCCCATTTAGCATGTTGAATATATCCTGCCATTCTCCTGTGGCTTGCCAAGTTTCTGTAGACTGATCTGCTATGAAACTGTGAAACTAAATGGACCCATGCATGCTTGGAAGCAAGGATCTTACAGCAGGGAGGAGAGGGGTGGCCTTTCATGCAGTGACAGGAGGGCAGCTGCTAGAAAGCCCACATCCCAACGCAGAGTCTATCTCCACTTATTTCATGTGGCTGTAGTCTGGCATCTTTAGGTCACTTTCTTGAAAATTTCAAGTTATCAGGATGTCACCCAGCCCTCCACAGGGATGGGTCTCTGTGAAGTTCTGGAGGGGTCAATGGAGCTGGGAGTAGCTGTCCCCAGATGCCCCCTAAGATGTGCTAAGCTCCATGGGGTGGGGCAGATGGGGGGGCAGCCACCCTGGACTAGCCCTACAAGAAGATTCATCAGGGCTGTGCCTCCCCCTTCCTACAAAGCTATCCAGGCTTCACAGTGCTTTGCCTCTCTGGCCACCTCGAGAAGCTGCCTACTGGGTCTCTGACCTACTCTGGCCGCATGCTCTTAGGTGACCTCACCTCTGGGTTTGGCCCAAATGCCAGCTCCCTGCCCCGCCTCCCCCCACTCCCAGGCTCTGACTATCCTGGGGTCGGTAGGGGTGGGGGTGGGGCTGGCACCCAGAAGAGAGTCACCAGGGTGGCCTGGATTTCAAGAGCCTTCGCCCAGAAAGCTTTGTTCTAGGCAAGCTTTCTCCAGACAGGTTGAGGGGAGGATGCCAGGAGCCAGGAAGCCAGGTCCAGGGAATTCACCAACTTATCCCAGAAGGTCAGAGATACTAGCCCTGGGGCCAGGCCATCAGCAAAACATTCCTGGGACAGGGTGTTGCAGGTAGTTAGGCCATGGCAGAGCCGGGGCTTCACCTGGTCTTTCCCTCATGCCACCCAGTGACAAAGCTTCCTGAAGGGCAGGGCAGTACCTACAGGTCCCAAGGCATCCACTGAGTTCAGGTATGGCTCCAGCCCTCCACGTGTACTAAGCCCTTATCACCATCCTGCCCCTGGACCATCTCTAGTCTCCAAGCTGGTGTCTTCATCTAACTTCTACCCCTCCAGGCCCTTCCTGAATGCTGTCACCTCCCTCATACACCTAGAACAAAGGTCAGCAAACTAAATCCAGCCCACCACTTGTTTTATAAATAAAGTTTTATTGAAACACAGTCATAGCCACTCATTTATGAATCATTTATGGCTGTCTTTGGGCTACAACTGCAAAATCAAGTATGACACTATTGGTTTGAAACGCTCTCAGGAGCCTCCTGGTGTAATCTGAAACTGATTCCTTTACTCAGAGGGCAGGGAGAGACTAAAGAAAGAGGCAGGCTACTCCAGGTTGGTAGGTGGCAGGGGTTTTTTATTTATTTGTTTGTTTAAGACTTTTATTAATGGGTGCTTGCCGTTTGTTGACTTTTTTTAAAAAAAATCAAGTTGTAAATTTTTATCACAAATTAAAAGTGAGGTTCTTAAAAATCTCAACTTGACCAGATATGAGACAACTTAAAAACCTTTAAAAATGTATTGAGAAAAACCAGGCTTAAAAAAAAAAAAAAAACACGTTTGTCATTACCAAAAAAAATGTCTTTAGGTAACAATAATAAAAAGCCCATGCTGCATAGATAATGCAGAGAGTTCTATTTATCTGGTCAATGGTCAAAAGGCAAGCACTTAAGGTCTTCAGCTCCAATCTTTTGTTCATTTCTTATTGCTGGAATTTCATCTTCATTTCTTCATGTTGGAGGACTAAACCGGATGATGGTAGAGATGGTAAGCCGGCATTTGCTCAGCCTCGGAAGCGGACGAATTCTCAGCTGATGGATCCGCTCTGTCTCTTTGTCATCTTGTGGTTTAAGGTTTTCAGGGCGTCTGCCTCGGTAACTGAAGTTGCAGCGGTACCGACGTTGAGGTGGCTGCTGACCTTGGGTCTCATCTCCTTGATTTTCCTTATCTTCCTCATTGTCATCCTCTCTAGGCTGTCTTTGGCGAGGAGACCCCCTGCGGAATTGTGGTCTATAACCATACACATATTCGGTCTCACTGGTCTACCTTGTTCTCCTGCACCCTGGTTGTCTGCACCCTCCATCACTTCTCCCTGCACAGGATGGTTGGAATACTGTGGTCGCCGCCCAGAGGGTCTCCGCATGTAGTGGAAGGTGGGAACCGTCACCCGTGGTAGGGCCAGCGCTGTAGGGCCTGGCCTCGGGAGCACTTTCCGACCCCTCGCTCTTTTGCCCCCTCCCACTAATCTGGTAATTCTGCTGGGAATTACGTGGAGGACCCCTGTGACGTGGATAGCGTCTATAACGGTTCCAGTCTGCTGCATATTTACTGCCTCGCCCTGGAACTCCACCAGGGCCTGTCACATTTGCTGCCCCCGCACCCTTTTCTCCTTCAGCCACATCAAACTCCACAGTCTCTCCATCTCCTACACTGCGAAGGTACTTCCTGGGGTTATTATTTATGACAGTCTGGTGTACAAATACATCTTCCTTGGTGTCATTCTTGTTGATGAAACTATATCCATTTCTTACAATGAACCATTTTACTGTTCCCAAAACCTTCCTTGCGATGACCTTCTTGTCCCCACCAGCAGGTGCCGCGGATGTGAGGCCGCCCGGGCCGCAGTTCCCCGCGCCGCTCCCTGTGCCACGGCTGGCAGTGTAGGCAGCGCTGAGGGCGGGGGCAGCGGGCGGCTGCTGGGTCTCTGCCTCGCTGTTCATGGCTGCTGTGATGGTGACTGGGGCCAGCGGCGGCGGCTGCGGCTATTCCCGGTGTGTGACAGTAACTAGGCCGGCGGCGGCGGTGGGGCGGCTCAGGGCTTTCTGGGGTCCGCTCTCCGCTCCCACTACCAACTGAACTCGGTAGGTGGCAGTTTCAATAAGCAAAGGGAACTTACATACAAGGTTTTTCTTGGGTGGCAGCAAAATTAATGGATCCCTGCCCCCACTCACCAAATCTTAAAAGTTAACAAAGAGATTTAACTGGATTCAGACCAGTATACCATACAGGTGTTCTCAATATCACATCATTACCTTAAGGCTGTGTCCTTGGAGCAGACTCGGGGAGCAGGAAAGGCAACTACAACCCACATTCCAAGGACAGAGGAGGGTGAGAAGCCTCTGAGAGCCCTGGTCCAGCTCTCAGATCAATCAGCAATCATGTGTTTCCCATGACATTCCCCAACAGGCACTACCTGTGACAGAGATAACATAGTCCAAAAATCCTAAAGTGTTTACTCTCTGGCCCTTTACAAAAGTTTGTCAACCCCTAATGTAGACTGTTTCACCACACAGATTCTCCCTCAAGCACCCCCAGCATCTCCCAATGAACACAGGATTTGTGGCCCAGAAGCAGGCCTTCTGAATTCTGACCCTTTCTCCACCACTCTCTGCACAAACTTTCCCTTCCTTTCCTGCATATGAGATTGTCTAGGCCTACACTTTGCAAGAACAATTCCTTTAATGTTATGCGTTGGTTGTGTGGCCTATGAACACGCGTGTGACCAGGCTGTGAATGTGCATGGTTCTTTCTAAGCAGTGCTGAAGGTATCCTTGAATAAGTCAGCATCATTATTCAGCTCCTCATCTAATCCACACATTAATAGAAAATGGAAGGATTCCCTTGGAAATTATTGTCTGGGGGAAAATCAATTATTTACAACTCATATTCAGTTAAGTAATCATTCTTAATGCCTAGAGAGATTTCCTGGTGGGGCTCATGCTAATGCAGTAAGGTAGATGGTCACATCCACAGCGCCTGCTTTGACAAATCGAGGGGAAGTCTCCATTATACAGACCATGTCCAAGCCTGAGCTTGAAAAACAATTGCATCTCACCTTCTTGCTCTTCCCTGTCACAAGAAAGGACATACCCCATGCGGTAGCTGCCCTGCAGTCAGGGGCTAGAAGAAGGAGACATTGGGAGCAAAGCTGAACAGAGCCAAACAGCAGCAACCACCCTCAGCACCAACATATAACATAAGCAAAGTAAGTATGCTTGCAAGTCACTAAGACTGTGAGTTTGTTATGCAGCAAAGTTGACTAATAGAATTATTAGGATTTTCCAGGGTCCTTCTTACACAACCTTAATCCTTTGATGACCTCAACTTTTATGCTAACATCTCCAAAATTTATTCCTGAGCTCCAAAACTATCATCTGCCTACCAGTTTTCTTCCTAGCAAGTCCTAGAGGCATCTGAAGTACAACAATCCCAAAACTCATCCTCTTTCCTAAGATACTGCTTTCTCTTCCTAGGATTCCTGTGGCAACTTGCATCATGCCTATTTAACCTTGAACCACACTTCCCAGATCACTGACCCTGGGTAGTTCCAGGGTAGCATACCCACAGAACACATTTTGTGGAAGATTTAGAAAGTATAGCTAAAGAAGCAGCCATGTGCTTTATGCTTCAAAGTTGATACAGGGCCAGCTTCTCTTGCAAGTTGCAAGTACAAGTCAGATGGTGGGGCCCTGGGGACTCACCCAGGAATATGTAGGGGGTCTGGGGTCAAAGCAGGGAGGCAGTCCTGTTTGTGCATGCAGAACTATAGGTACTGGAACAGCGCTTATGAAGGGCACTGAGTCAGACCTGGGCATGCCTAATCCAAGGGACAGAAGAGGGTGAGGTTTGTGATCAAGGTCATCCCAGAGCAACAGGTGAGAACAGAGAACT
Organism: Phoca vitulina; assembly: GCF_004348235.1. Taxonomy (NCBI): domain Eukaryota; kingdom Metazoa; phylum Chordata; class Mammalia; order Carnivora; family Phocidae; genus Phoca; species Phoca vitulina. The sequence continues at coordinate 110,817,086 of NW_022589704.1, forward strand.
TAACAGGGTCAACATAGAAGAAAAGTACTCTCAGAGCACAGAAGAGGTCAGATGGTGAGCCACACAGGCTGCGGAGCTGGGGGGAGTGTGCTGTGCTGAGTGGTGACAGGCTGAATCTCAGGCGGGTTTTCCTCAAGGACACCGGATGATCTTGTCCCAGCACATCACCTCCCTGGTTCTTTGGATTTCCCCATGTGTAATGAGAGGAGTGAGACAAATGATAGCTCTCTCAAGTCCTTTTAAGTTCTGGCATAAACACTATAATTTTATGTTTTGCAGTTCCTTCTACCAGCTGTTTTTGCATTTTCTAAAAGGAAATCATTTGCTTGTACTTTTTTCCTTCTACTGCCCTCCTTTCCACCACAACCCTGTTTTCAGAATTATGCAAACTGCATTTGCCACCCAAGGTGAAGCTGATTAAAAATGCTAAATGAGACCTTAATGGAGTGTCTACCACCATTTCATCTTGCTTAACACTAGTGAGCGACCATCCGTCCTCGTGCAGAGCTTCCTGCTCAGATCCCAGACACATGCCATCATTAACAGTGATTAACAGGCACAGGAAAAAATCATGTTTAAAGGTACATGGTGAGCACTAAAATTACTGATTGGTAGCATGATTCTGAGAGTCTTGCAGAGACATTGCCTCCCTTTCCCCTTCCTTTACCCCCCACAACCACACAAACTTTTATTAGCATAACTTTAAATTTCTAGTACTCACTTCAGTGGCTAGAAAATTCAATAAAAAGCACACCCAGGGGGCTTTCTCAAAAATCCTCTTTATTTTATAGAAGAACTGGTTTGAATTATAGCAAGAAAAATCTCAGCTACAGAAAAGAATCAGCAATTCAACAATATTAGTTTCTAGGAATTCAATCAAAATGACACCAAAAAAAAAAAAAAGTGCAAAAAAAATGCAGTTGACTCTTAGTGTTTGACTGTTCTTGAAAAATCTTTTTCCTGGCTTCTGTGTCATTTCTTGAAATCTATCTTCCTATATTTTCCATCTCCCAAGCTGCTTCTCAGCCTCCTCCATTCTCACTCCCTGGGCCTTGACTACAAAGGACTGAGCTATTCAAGATGCCATTCTGTCCCCCATTTCTCCTTCTAGATGCCTTGCTCTGGCCAACACCAGCCACAGACACCATCTATATGCCAGAAACTCATCCATTTATGTGCCCAGTACTAACTTCATCTGTGGCCTCCAGACCAGCTGACTGCCATCCCACCCAACCTTGAACTTTCCTCTTTGGTATTACAAAAGTACAAAACTTGGCATGTCCAGCTGAGCTCATCTTGTTTCCCATACCAGCTAGGTTCTTCTCCAGCATCCACATCCCAGTGGAGCCTCCATCAATTCAATCACACAAGCCAAAACCTAAGAACATCTATAATTGTCCCTCTCCTTCCTCATCCCATGGCCAGGCCATCATTGAGTCAATAGGTATTGGCTTCTAAATCAGATAGATATATATATAGATGATAGGTAGATGATAGATGATAGATAGATAGAAAGATAGACAATCTCTTAATATATATATTGAATTTTGTTCCATATAAGTAGTGAATATACATCATTTTCAAAAAAAAAAAACATATAATCACAAAATTTAGTCATGTATAAAGCCAAAAAATAATGTCAAATAATTCCCTAAAGCAGAAATCATATGAACCACAATCATTAGCCATGATGCAGTAAAATACGGACCTCAAAAGCCTAGGCCTCCAAAAAAATTTATTAAATCTAAAAATTTAAATATATTATTTACAATATATTATATATATTTCTCAGGGGCAACTGCGTGGCTCAGTCAGTTGAGCATCTGACTCTTGATTTTGGCCCAGGTCATGATCTCAGGATCCTGGGATGGAGGTCTATGTTGGGCTCCCCACTCAGTGGGGAGTCTGCTTGTCTCCCTCTCCTTTTGCCCTCCCCCTCCCCCACTCACACATGCTCTCTCTCTTTCACTCTCTCAAAAATAAATAAATAAGTCTTTTAAAAAATAAATATATTTTATTTACTCAGGCTAAAAAGAAATCAAAACTGAAATTTAAAACTATTTAGAGGAATAACAATGTAGGACTACAGAACAGAACCTACAGACATAGTCAAAGAGGCTCTCAGAGGAAGATTCATAGCCATGAGTACATTATTAGATGTGAGAAAGATCAGAAATCAATGAATCAAGTTTTTCATGCAAGAATGTGGATTAAAAAAAAAAAACACAGTAACAAAATAAAGCCAAGTATAACACAAGATATACACCTATCCCTGATCCTACAACTACAGAAGGGAGTCCATGATAACACCAACCAAACAATGACAATTTACCTAGGAATGCAGATATAAAGATCATAAAATATGCACAACTCAAGTCTAACAATTACCAAGTGCTATCCCTGAAATTCAAGGATAATTACTTACGTGTTGTCTCTTCCCATATTCCTGAAGTAGAGCTCAGAACTATGGTGCAGGTGCATGACTCAGACCATCTGTGAGAACCTTGAGTTTGGAAGTGAGCATTGCAAGAATACCACCCCACTCGGGAAGTAAGGAGAAAACTGAAATGCAGAAAGTATTTCTGCAAGGTGGGAAAATCGGCATGAATTCTCTGGTGCCATTAGGTGACCAACCAGCCACCTCAGGAAAGGGGGCAGGTGTCTTTGTTTCTCAGTTTTCCTGATATCTTCTTCATCATTGCACTTCAGAGGTGTCAGGGACAGGAAGGCTGACCTGAGCAGGCCTCTGTGTACCTTCCCTGCAGGTCAGAACACCCGACGTTCATGTGACCGGCCAGGTGTAGCCTCTAAGTGCCCACAGCCATGGTCACACATCAGGCACATGACCTGAAGGGAGAACTAGGCTCAGAGCCACCACAACTGGTCTTTAACCATCCCTGTGTCCTTTCTTAAGCCCCATTTCTGGATGCTCAGTTACTTCACCCTGCTCCTAGTTACCAGTCCCCAGTGCCCAATGCCATCCAAGCCTGCCATACTAGGCAAGCCAGTGATGACCAAAGGGTGGGGGCAGGGGTGAGTGCAGCCTGAGAACCTGATGTGCAGGACAGGGGACTGCCTCTCCAGGTTTTCAGACGGCCAAGCAGAAACTGGGAAATAATTTATCTTAAGGAAAGAATCAGATCACACATTTACCTGCCAGGACAACAGGCGCCAGAGTAGAGGAAAGGAAGGGCTTGTCCTGAGCCTTCCTGCTTCTTATCATGCCTCAACATAGACCCTAGGGGTAGGCCTGGGTCCTAGAAGGAAAGAATGTGTGAATCTGGCATCTCATTACTGTCCAGATACGGAGGAATCCAGCAGTATTCAGCTTCAGTACCTCTGGATACAGCAGGCTGGGAGATAGTGGGCCCTCGAGGGGAGACATCCCTCCATGTCAGGAGCTGACTGGTCAGGACAGACATCTCTGGGTATGAGCAGCAACAGTGCTTTTGGCAGGAACAATGGTAAAGCTATCATGACCCTGAGTGTTGCCAAGGGAAGAAGATATTTGTCACCCAAGCCAAAGCAGCAAGAAAGGAAGTTGTAGCCCAGAGGGGCTGAGAGAACCAGTTCATGACATCCATGATATGTCCCTGGGATTCCCAGAACTGTCTGGGGCTGAATTGTCATAGTCTGGACATGGACTGAGTCAGGAAGTACAGATTCCTGACTGTTGATGGTTGCTATATTTTTTAATAAGATATTTGCAGGGAGGGCTAACATTTAGTTCCACAAGCTCCAGAGCCCAGTGTCTTCACAGTGGGGGCTCAGCAAAATCTTGCACAATGGACAAATAATCAATGCTAAGGTGACCTTAATGAGACTGTAATGCTTCCTATTTGTGATGCTCTTCATTAGATAAAGAGCCTGAGCCTTCATGCTTTCTCATTAGATGTTAGGTGGGGATTATTAGTATTTTTGGGGTAAGGAAACTGAGGCTTAAGGCAATCTAAGGCTTACCTAGGGCCACTCAGCTAGTGACTGTGGGAGGAACTCAAACCAAAGTCTCTGTGGATGAGCATATCTTGGTTGTTGTAAATAATGCTACAATAAACATAGGGCTGCATATATCTTTTCAAATTAGTATTTTTGTTTTCTTTGGGTAAATACCCAGTAGTGGAAATACTAGATCAAATAGCATTTCTATTTTTAATGTTTTGAGGAACCTCCATACTGTTTTCCATAGTTGCTGCACCAATTTATATTCTCACCAACAGTACACCAGGGTTCCTTTTTCTCTACACCTTTGCCAACATGTATTATTTCTCGTCTCTTTGATACTAATCATTCTGACAGGTTTGGGTGATATCTCATTGTGGTTTTCATTTGCATTTCCTTAATTAGTGACGTTGAGCATCTTTTCATGTGTCTATTGCTCATCATAGATGAATGGATAAAGATGTGATATCTATATAATGGAATATTACTCAGCCATAAAAAAGATAAAATCTTGCCATTTGCAACAACATGGATGGACCTACAGGGTATTATGCTAAGTGAAATTAGTCAGACAGAAAGATAAATACCATATGATTCCATTTGTATGTGGAATCTAAAAAATAAAACAAATGAACAAGCAAACAGACTCTTAAATATGGAGAACAAACTGGTTGTTACCAGAGGGAAGTACAAAATAGGTGAAGGAGATTAAGAGGTACAAACTTCCAATTATGAAATAAACAAGTCACAAGACGAAAAGTATAGCACAGGGATATAGTCAAAAATATTGTACTAATGTTGTATGGTAACACTCACTGTGGTGAGCATGGAAGAATGTATAGAATTGTCAAATCACTATGTTGTACACCTGAAAGTAATATAACATTGTATGTCAACTATATTTCAATTAAAAAAAACAAACAAACAAGTCTCCTGGCCAAGTCTAGACTTCTGACCTCCACCCCCATGGAGCAAAAGTGCCCTGAGCTAATCCTCAAGAAAGCTGTGAGCATGTTTAGAAATGCTGTATGGGAGAGTGACATTGCATGTTATATGTCAAAGACTTGGAGAAGTCCTGAAAAAAGTAAACTTCTTAAATATTTCCCAAAGTTTTTAGAACAGCAAATGATTTTCTTTTTCTGCAATCCCCACTAATAGCAAGGGAAAACAATGTGGAAGTGTCCTTTACTAAAAGTGAAACTAGCTCACCTTGAGGTGAGCTAAATCCCAGCCTGGGGATTTAGCATTTCAATCATCCCCCAAAACACAGAAATGCTCTATGTTGGGAAGTAGAATCAACCAGCTGGAAGGGATAGGCAATTGTTTTTTGGATAAATGCTCCTTAAAACAAACATCTGCCTACAAGGAAGTCCTGACAGCCGGTCCTGGGCAGTGGGAGAGCTGGAGTGATATGGACCCCCAGGGTAAAGAGGGGCAGAGCCCTGGGCAGAGCCTGGGCAGAGACTCCGGTCAGATTTAGGGATCCTCAGCTCATCCCTCACTCACATCAGGCTTTAGCCAAGTCTTAACACATCTGGGGCTCAGATTCTCCATAGGTGAAGAGAGAAATTCTCCACTCTCTGTTGATGCCCACAAATATGGTAATGAGTGAATATTTATTAAGCTTCTATTTGTAGAAGAAACTGTAAAGGCTGTTCTCAAGGAGCTTTAGCCTAGGAGAGAATAGTCAGATGCAGTACATCCTAAAGAACAATGAAAGACAGATGCTTGGGAACCAGGCAGAATGCCAGGTGTGGCCAGAGGCCTTACTTTGGAACAGGTTGCACGACTGTCTGCTTGAGTGCAGCTTTTGGTTGGGAGCTAGTCAAAAGAGGACAGACTTCAAGGCTGGGAGAGACTGAGGTTAGGGGCAGAACGGGGGCATCCCCAAACACCAGGTCTGAGAGCCTTCTGGCCAATGTTGTGCAGCCCCTGTAGTCAGGAAGAACTAATCTTAGTTATAAATCATCATATTGGTAGGCAAAATGAAGGCACCAATCCCATATAGGAAAAATAAAAAGCAGGCAGGATGAATATAGAAGACTCTCATCCTGGCTGTGAGACATAATTCATGATAGATTACATTTGGTTTTTGGAATAAAACTTCAACATGCGGCCCAGCCATTTCATTGAGCTGTGTACTACAATATACACAGAATATATTTACATTCCTTACTCCCCATCTTCTCTGGGCTAATAATTTCTTATGTGAAATAATCTGCCTCTTAGCACTTCTTCCTTGCTTCTCAAGAATACCTCTCTAAAAGAAATAGAGCCAGTGCACACATGAGCTTGAAAACTTAGTTCTGTTCCCAAAACCCTAAAAGATGTATCCATTGCCAATTCCTTTTTACTAACAACAAGTCAAAATGTTGACTGGTGTAGAAAATGAGCATTATAGAATGAAAAGTACCATGTACTTGGGTGGGTCCCAGCTTCTCCAAACCTATTTCCTTCTCTATATAGTTGGATTCATACTGCCTGCCCCTTCTACCCATGGAGTTCCTACAAGGATCACATCCTAGAGCACTCCCGCTCATTTTTAAACCATCACACACGGGGAAAGTGACTTTTATTATTCTCTAAACATATAAAAAGTACACACATACATGAAGCTGTTTGTGTTAATGGTACATAGTATTATTTTCATTAAGTGAATTAAATTAAGTCACTATTAAGAATTAAACACCCTAGGAGCTGGTTCTTTGAAAGAGTTAATAAGATTGATAAACCCCTGGCAAGACTTATCAAAAAGAAAAGAGAAATGACCCAAATAAATAAAATCATGAATGAAAGAGGAGAGATCACAGCCAACACAAAAGAAATACAAATAACTATAAGAACATATTAGAGCAACTATATGCCAGCAAATTAGATAATCTGGAAGAAATGGATGCATTCCTAGAGATGTATAAACTACCAAAACTGAACCAGGAAGAAATAGAAAACCTGAACAGACCTATAACCACTAAGGAAATTGAAGCAGTGATTAAAAATCTCCCAACAAACAAGAGCCCAGGGCCAGATGGCTTCCCAGGGGAATTCTATCAAACATTTAAAGAATTAATACCTATTCTTCTGAAACTGTCCCAAAAAACAGAAATGGAAGGAAAACTTCCAAATTCATTTTATGAGGCCACCATTACCTTGATCCCCAAACCAGACAAAGACCCCATCAAAAAGGAGAATTACAGACCAATATCCTTGATGAACATGGATGCAAAAATTCTCACGAAAATACTAGCTAATAGGATCCAACAGTACATTAAAAGGATTATTCATTGCGACCAAGTGGGATTTATCCCTGGGCTGCAAGGTTGGTTCAACATCTACAAATCAATCAATGTGATACAATACATTAATAAAAGAAAGAACAAGAACCATATGATCCTCTCAATAGATGCAGAAAAAGCATTTGACAAAGTACAGCATCCTTTCTTGATCAAAACTCTTCAGAGCATAGGGATGGAAGATAATACCTCAATATCATAAAAGCCATCCATGAAAAACCCACAGTGAGTATCATTCTAAATGGGGAAAAACTGAGAGCTTTTCCCCTAAGGTCAAGAACATGACAGGGATGTCCACTATCACCACTGCTATTCAACATAGTACTAGAAGTCCTAGCCACAGCAATCAGACAACAAAAAGAAATAAAAGGCATCTGAATCAGCAAAGAAGTCAAACTCTCACTCCTTGCAGATGATATGATACTTTATGTGGAAAACCCAAAACACTCCACCCCAAAACTGCTAGAACTCATACAGGCATTCAGTAAAGTGGCAGGATATAAAATCAATGCACAGAAATCAGTTGCATTTCTATACACCAACAACAAGACAGAAGAAAGAGAAATTAAGGAGTCGATCCCATTTACAGTTGCGCCCCAAACCATAAGATACCTAAGAATAAATCTAACCAAAGAGGCAAAGAATCTGTACTCAAAAAACTATAGAATACTCATGAAAGAAATTGAGGAAGACACAAAGAAATGGAAAAACGTTCCATGCTCATGGACTGGAAGAAAAAATATTGTGAAGATGTCAATGCTACCTAGAGCAATCTACACGTTTAAAGCAATCCCTATCAAAATACCATCCACTTTTTTCAAAGAAATGGAACAAATAATCCTAAAATTTGTATAGAACCAGAAAAGATCCCAAATAGCCAGAGGAATGTTGAAAAAGAAAAGCAAAGCTGGTGGCATCACAATTCCAGACTTCAAGCTCTATTACAAAGCTGTCATCAAGACAGTATGGTACTGGCACAAAAACAGACACATAGATCAATGGAACAGAACAGAAAGCCCAGAAATTGACCCTTACCTCTACGGTCAACTAATCTTTGACAAAGCAGGAAAGAATGTTCAATGGAAAAAAGACAGTCTCTTCAACAAATGGTGTTGGGAAAATTGGACAGCCACATGCAGAAGAATGAAACTGGACCATTTCCTTACACCACACACAAAAATAGACCCAAAATGGATGAAAGACCTAAATGTGAGACAGGAATCCATCAAAATCCTTGAGAACACAGGCAGCAACCTCTTCAACCTCAGCCACAGCAACTTCTTCCTAGAAACATCGCCAAAGGCAAGGGAAGCAAGGGCAAAAATGAACTATTGGGACTTCATCAAGATAAAAAGCTTTTGCACAGCAAAGGAAATAATCAACAAAACCAAAAGACAATGGACAGAATGGGAGAAGATATTTGCAAATGACATATCAGATAAAGGGCTAGTATCCAAAATCTATAAAGAACTTATCAAACTCAACACCCAAAGAACAAATGATCCAATCAGGAAATGGGCAGAAGACATGAACAGACATTTTTTCCAAAGAAGACATCCAAATGGCCAACAGACACATGAAAAAGTGCTCAACATCACTTCGCAGCAGGGAATCCAAATCAAAACCTCAATGAAATACCACCTCACACCAGTCAGAATGGCTAAAATGAACAAGTCAGGAAACAACAGATGTTGGTGAGGATGCGGAGAAAGCGGAATCCTCCTACACTGTTGGTGGGAATGCAAGCTGGTGCAGCCACTCTGGAAAACAGTATGGAGGTTCCTCAAAAAGTTGAAAATAGAGCTACCTTATTACCCAGCAGTTGCACTACTGGGTATTTACCCCAAAGATACAAATGTAGGGATCCAAAGATGTATGTGCATCCGATGTTTATAGCAGCAATGTCCACAATAGGCAAACTGTGGAAAGAGCCAAGATGTCCATCAGCAGATGAATGGATAAAGAAGATGTGGTATATATATATATTTACAATGGAATATTATGCAGCCAATCAAAAAATAATGAAATCTTGCCATAAACGACGTGAATGGAACTAGAGGGTATTATGCTAAGCGAAATAAGTCAATCAGAGAAAGACAACTATCATATGATCTCACTGATATGAAGAATTCTTAATCTCAGGAAACAAACTGAGGGTTGCTAGAGTGGTGGGGGGTGGGAGGGATGGGGTGGCTGGGTGATAGACATTGGGGAGGGTATGTGCTATGGTGAGTGCTGTGAATTGTGTAAGACTGATGAATCACAGACCTGTACCTCTGAAACAAATAATACATTCATTATATGTTAAAAAAAAAAAAAAAAGTAGGAAGGGAAAAAATAAAGGGGGCGGGAATCAGAGTGGGAGGCGAACCATGAGAGACTATGGACTCTGAGAAACAAACTGAGGGTTCTTGGGGGAAGTGCGGTGGGGGTATGTGTTAGCCTGGTGATGAGTATTAAAGAGGGCATGTATTGAATGGAGCACTGGGTGTTATATGCAAACAATGAATCATGGAACACTACATCAAAAACTAATGATGTAATGTATGGTGACTAACATAACATAATAAAATAAAATTAAAAGAAAAAGAATTAAACACCTACTTTTGTAGAAAGGCCTGGGAAAGAATCAGGATGGAGGATAGAAGTGAAGAGTTTGATTGTGGTGGTGAAGAAGAAGACAGAGATTGAGCAGCAGGTGAGACGCAAAAGAAGTGCCAGAGGAGCAGGTGCCTGTCACCCATTGGAGGGCTGGTGCCTTATCCTTCAGTCCCACTGAGGAAGCCCCTCCTCTCCATATTACCTCATGGCTGCCCTCACCCACATGTGGCTGCAGGGCCCAGTTCCTCTCCCATCTCAGGGCGAGGCATTTGGGTGCCCCTCTCTGGTTCCCCAGTCTCTCCCTCTCCTCTCAATCATCCCCATCAGTGAATGTGTTCTGGGGTCTCCCATGAAAAGCAAACCACTCCTAACAGATACTTCTGCATTTATCTTCTTTTTTTCTTTAACAAAACTTTTCAAAAGAATTATCCACACTCTGTCTCTCCTTCCTCTCTCCCACTGGCTCTTCCGCCTTCTCTAGATGAGCATGAGCTCCAGTGCATTTGCCCTTTTATGTCTGTATTGACCTTTCACAATGACCAACATGGTCTCCTCCTCAAATTCTCTCTTCTCTTGGCCGCTATGACACCATTTTATCTGTTTCCCCTCTTCTAGCTCTGACCACTTTCAGCCTCATCCTGTATGCACTGTCCCTTTCCATGAAATGCCCTTCTGTCAGTCTTCCCATCACCTCAAAGCCATTGCTCCTGGAGGTCCCTCTGCCCACAGTACAGCTCTTTACATCCCTCAGGACCTAACACATGGAGACCTTCCCTGACCCCACTTCCTAGAGCAGTCTTTCCCCTATTTTTTGCTCAGTCACATTACCCACTTATGTCCACCATAGCATAGTACATAACTATCCTTTTTATATATATTATTCAATTGTTTACAATATGTCCTCCTACTAGGAGGTAAACACCATGAAGGCAGGAGCCTTATTTGTCTTGCTATCAGTTATACCCTGATATGGTGTAGGAATACAATCATATTCACTGAATGGATGCATACATTTATTTATGAAGTCACAAGTAAGAGCCGCATATCAATCCACATAAGCTGGGTTGTGCTAAAAGGAATAAACAAGCCCCAAATCTCTCAGGCTCAAAACAATAAAAGCATACTTTGTTGCTAACATTACAAAGCTATTGTATTGTGTGTTTGCAGGGTAGTCCTTCTCATTGCAGTCACAAAGGAAGCTCAGTGGACAGCCAGCAGGCCAGAGGGAAGAGGAAACCCTGGAGGGTCACAGAGCAGCAGTAAAATATCCCAGCCCCAAGTGGTGCATGTCACTTCCACTTAGGACTTACTCCCCAGATCTGCATAGGGGAATGCCAAGCATGAGAAGATGAGGACCAGCCTTCTGTGTGCCTGGAGGGAAAGACAAGCCAGACATCAGAGAAGCAGAGGACTGCCACAGCCACTAAGGGGACACTGGGAGGAGTCAGCCAAAGAGGTGAGAGAAGAGCCAGAAAGAATCCAAAAGGAGGTGGTCAATAATGCCCAGTTCTGCAGAGTGCATCTGCAAGTCTCCATTGCACTTGGTGACTCTAGCACATGAAGTTCCAGGGGACTGAAAACAGAAGCCAAACTCAGTGGGTTGGGCCAAAGGGAGGCATGAAGAAATGGAAGCATGAGAATAGGCAGAACTTTAAGGAAGTGTGATTGTTAAGGAGGGATTGAGGCAGTAATTAGAGATAGACAGAATGAAAGCAGTAATTTCTTAGGCCAAGAGACAAGCAGGTATGCACTATGGGACAGGTTAGAGACCAAGAGGACACAGAAGAGATGGGGAAAAGATGTGTCTCTTCTGCAGGACTTGGGGTGGGAGTGGACAGAGGACAGTGAGGGGGAGGGTGCCTCTGACAGGTGGATTGGAAATGGGACAGAGATCCTAAGAGCTCTGGGGGACCCTGATAAGACTCTGCCTATTTTGTCAGCTATTACAGAATTATTATCCCATGCTCTGCTAACTCGACAAAATCAGAAACTGCAGTTGTGAGAGAAGGAGGCCCAGATGACAAATAACTGTTAAAAGAATTTTCCTGGGTCAAGTAATTATTACCCCACCAGAGATGGGAAGAATTAAAAGGAGAAGGGCACTGCCAACAGTAATCAGAGCACAGATACTGAGAAAAAGAGGTAGACACATGTCAGGAAAGGTGGTAGATGGAGTGGTCAAAGGTCAGTCCCAAAGGTGGGAGGCCAGGTAGGTGGGGTCAGCAGAGAGCCAACCACCACTATCCAGGTCAGCATGGAGGCTGGCAGTGACAGAGCAACTGGCTCTTGTTTGACCAAGAGTCAAGGTCAAGGTGACTTTAATAACTGGGTAGGTAAAAGGATCTTAAAAATAAGACAATTTTCTTGGATGTGACATAAAAGCTAAAGAAATCACTCAACAGAGGACATGTAAACAACAGAACTTAATCACCAAGAACCTGGTCAGAAAAGGTGTTCCTAAAAGTGTAGAAAAGTAGAGGTGTTGGGGGCAGAGGAAGTGCGGGGGTTAAGGAGCCAGGCCTAACCATACAGCTCAGATGCACCTGAGTCCATGGGTGGGGACAAATGGGACACAAGAAACTGAGGACATTTACCTCTCACCCCTTTGCAGGCACACCCTCATGTCCTCTAAGGGGCCTGCTATGCTCAGGGCTGCCCTGGTAGCACTTCCCAGAGGACTGCTTCTCAGAACCCTGTCCTGGTTACCAAGGACAGACAAGAATCCTCCAGTGCCTCCATCCTAAAACTCCTATGTGAATGAATCTCTGTGTTAAAAATTGTTTTCTTAGGTGAAGAAACTTTGGCAGTCACTCACAAGTGTTCTATAGGAGATAGACACCAGCTAGCTGATGGATGTTCCTTTATAAGGAATTGGAGGCTTTTTGTGACTGTTAGCATATAGTTTTAGACAACACACATGCACGTGCACATCTGTGGGTTTTTTTTTTTAAAGATTTATTTATTTATTTTAGAGAGAGAGTATGAGTAAGAGTGGGGGCAGAGGGAGAGAGAAAATCTCAAGCAGACTCCCCACTGAGCACAGAGCCCAGTTGCAGGGCTCTATCTCACAACCCTGAGATCATGACCTGAGCTGAAATCAAAAGTCAGACGCTTAACTGACTGAGCCACCCAGATGCCCCCCCCTTTTTTAAGATTTATTTATTTATTTTTATTTATTTATTTTAGAGAGAGAGATGCATTTTTTATTCTTGAGCATCATAGGGGCAGAAAGGTGGGAACAGAAGAGGTAGGTAGAAAAAGTCAAGCCCACCACCACTCTGATTTTTATAGATGTGGAAGAACTAAAGTAACTGCAAGAATGCTTGCTTTTAAGCAATGACAAGGATTGAAATTCTGAGGAAAATGCATATATTGTGTTTTCATACATTTTCAATATTCATTAATGGTACAGATTAGTACTGGGCTTTGTTAATTTTCCTTCCCTAATGCCAAAGTACACTGTGAAGCTTCCACTGCTAATTCTACCTTAAGTAATTACATTTCTCAACACAGAAACAAAATTTTAAATTAATAATCATAGCCTCGAAATCTCTATGATAGGTAGAGCTTTTACTTAGACTAAGAGTTAGCTACTCCAAGATAAGGACTTTTAAAATGGGAGGGGCTTGAAAGGGGGGAATAATAGCACATAATATTGCTTCAGCCCTAAATTAGGTGTTTTATGTACATTATCTCATTTCATGTCTTGAAATGAGCTGGTTAGATAGATATTAATAATTTATTTGTTTCAACATAAGAAAATCAATCAGTGTAATAATACACTACATTAATAGAAAGGGGGGAAGGGGGACATGATTATGTCAATGACACACACACAAAAAAACATTTGACAAAAATCTACCCTCCCATGATAAAAAAAACCTTCAGAAAACTAGGACTAGAAGAGAATTTTCTCAACATGATAAAGGGCATCTATGAAAAACCCACAGCTAACATTATATTCAATGGTGAAAGATTGAAAGCTTTCTCCCTAAGATCAAGAATAGGACAAGGATGTCCACTTTGATTACTGCCATTCAACATTGTGCTGAAAGTACTAACCAGAGCAATTAGGCAAGAAAAATAAATTAAAAGCACCAAAACTGGATGGCAAGAAGTAAAACTATCTCTATTCACAAATGACATGATCCTATATGTAAAAACAAAACAAAACAAGAATCCACCACTAGAGCTAATCAATTAATTTGATGATGTTGCATGTTACAAAATCAACACACAAAAATCAGCTGTGTTTCTGTATACTAGCAAGAAAAATTTGAAAAGGAAATTATTAAAATAATTTTATTAACAGAAGTATCCAAAAAATAAAATAAATTTAACCAAGGAATAGATGTAACCAAGGAAATAAAAGACAAGTACACTAAAAATGATAAACATTACTGAAAGAAATTAAGGAATGCCTAAATAAATGTAAAGTATTCTCCATTCATGGACTATAAGATTTAATATTGTTAAGATGTCAATACACCCCAAAGTGATTTACAGATTCAGTGCAATCTCTATCAAAAGCCCAATGAATCAGAGAGGGAGACAAACCATATGAGACTCTTGACTCCAGGAAACAAACTGAGGGTTGCCAAAAAAGAGGTGGGTGGAGGGATGGGGTAACTGGGTGATGGGCATTAAAGAGGGCACATGATATGATGAGCACTGGGTGTTATACATAACTAATGAATCATTCAACACTACATCAAAAAATAATTATGTACTATACAGTGGCTAACTGAACATAATAAAAAAATCAAGAAAGAAAACAAAACAAAACAGAACAAAAAACCAATGATGTACTATACATTGGCTTATTGAATTTAAAAAAAAAAAAAAAGCCCAATGGCCTTTTTTGAAGAAATGATAAAACTTATCCTCAAATTCATATGAGATTGCAAGGAATAAAAAATAAAACAATATTGACAAAAAAAAAATTTGGAGGACTCATACTTCCTGTATTAGTTTGCTTGGGCTGCAACAACAAAATACTACAGACTGTGTGGTTTACATAAGAAAAATTTATTTTGTCACAGTTCTAGAGGCTAAAAGTCAAAGACCAATCAGCAGGACTGATTTCTTCTGAGGCCTTTCTCCTTGGCTTGTAGATTGCTGTCTTCTCCCTGTGTCTTTGCATGCTCTTTCCTCTGGGCATATTTGTGTCCTAATCTCTTTTTCTTATAAGGACACCAATCATGTTGGATTACAGCCTAAACTAAGATGAGATCTTAACTTAATCACCTCTTTAAAGGCCCTAACTCCAAATACACTCACATTCTGGGGTAGTGGGAGTTAGGACTTCAATATATGAATTTGGAGAGGACACAATTCAGCCCATGACACTTCCCAATTTCACATCTTACCAAAGCTACAGTAATCATAATAGTGTGGCACTGGCATAAGGATAGACATATATAAATAGAATAGAATTGAGAATTGAGAAATAAGCCCATACATCTGAGGTCAATTAATTTTTGACAGGCATGTAAGACTATTCAGTGGGGAAAGAATAATCTGATATTTCATTTGCAAATATCTTCTCCCATTCTGTAGGTTCCCTTTTACTTTTGTTGATTATTTCCTTTCCTGTGCAAAAGCTTTTTATCTTGATGAAGTCCTAATTGTTCATTTTTGGTTTTGTTTCCCTTGCCTCTGGAGACACATTTAGGTCTTTCATCCATTTTAAATTTATTTTTGTGCATGGTGTAAGAAAATGGTCCAGTTCCATTCTTCTGCATGTGGCTGTCCAATTTTCCCAACACCATTTGTTGAAGAGTGTCTTTTTTCATTGGATATTCTTTCCTGCTTTGTTAAAGATTAATTGACCATATAGTTGCAGGTCCAACTTTTGGGCATTCTTGACATATTGACAATATTAAATCTTTGAATTTGTGAGCAGGAGATATCTTTCCATTCATTTTTTTTAATTTAATTTTATTTTTTTTTTGTTAGTCACCATACAAAACATCATTAGTTTTGGATGTAGTGATCCATGATGCATTGTTTTCATATAACACCCAGTGCTCCATGCAGTACATGCCCTCCTTAATACCCATCACCAGGCTAACCTATCTCCCCAGCCCTCCCCTCTAAAACCTTCAGTTTGTTTCTCAGGGCCCATAGTCTCTCTTGATTCATCTCCCACTCCGATTCCCCCCGCCCATTTTTCCCTTCCTTCTCCTAATGTCCTCCATGTTATTATTATGTTCCACAAATAAGTGAAACCATATGATAATTGACTTTCTCTGCTTGACTTATTTCACTTAGCATAATCTCCTCCAGGCCCATCCATGTTGATGTAAAAGTTGGGTATTCATCTTTTCTGATGGCTGAGTAATATTCCATTGTATATATGGACCATATCTTCTTTATCCATTCATCTGTTGAAGGGCCTCTCAGATCTTTCCACAGTTTGACTATTGCAGACATTGCTGCTATGAATATTGGGGTGCATATGGTCCTTCTTTTCACTACATCTGTGTCTTTGGGATAAATACCCAGTAGTGCAATAGCTGGGTCATAGGGTAGCTCTATTTTTAATTTTTTGAAGAACTGCCACAGCATTTTCCAAAGTGGCTGTACCAACCTGCATTCCCACCAACAGTGTAAGAGGGTTCCCCTTTCTCCACAACCTCTCCAACATTTGTTGTTTCTTGCCTTGTCCATTTTTGCCATTCTAACTGGTGGAAAGTGGTATCTCAATGTGGTTTTTATTTGAATTTCCCTGATGGCAAAGATGATGAACATTTTTTCATGTGTCTGTTAGCCATTTGTATGTCTTCTTTGGAGAAGTGTCTGTTCATATCCTCTGCCCAATTTTTGACTTGATTATTTGTTTTTTGGGTGTTGAGTTTGAGAAGTTCTTTATAGATCTTGGAAAGCAGCATTTTGTCTGTAGTGTCATTTGCAAATATCTTCTCCCATTCTGTGGGTTGCCATCCAAACCTCACTCAAAAAAAGTAGAAAAGTCCT
Organism: Phoca vitulina; assembly: GCF_004348235.1. NCBI lineage: Eukaryota > Metazoa > Chordata > Mammalia > Carnivora > Phocidae > Phoca > Phoca vitulina. The sequence continues at coordinate 110,833,894 of NW_022589704.1, forward strand.
GAATTCACCAACTAACTTTACACCTTAAAGAACTAGAGAAAAAGCAACAAACAAAGCCTAAGCCATGCATTAGAAGAGAAATAATTAAGATTAGAGCAGAGATCAATGAATTAGAAACCAGAAACACAGTAGATGAGATCAACAAAACTAGAAGCTGGTTCTTTGAAAGAATTAATAAGATCGATAAAGCACTGGCCAGACTTATCCAAAAGAAAAGAGAAAGGACCCAAATTAATAAAATTATGAATGAAAGGGGAGAGATCACAACACCAAGGAAATAGAAACAATTATTATAAACTATTATTAATAACTATATGCCAATAAATTAAGCAACCTGGAAGAAACGGATGCCTTCCCAGAAACCTATAAACTGCCAAGACTGAAACAGGAAGAAATTAACAACCTGAATAGGCCAATAACCAGTAGCGAAACTGACGCAGTGATCATAAACCTCCCAAAAAACAAGAATCCGGTCCTGATGGATTCCCTGGGGAATTCCACCAAACATTCAAAGAAGAAATAATACCTATTTTACTGAAGCTGTTTCAAAAAATAGAAACAGAAGAAAAGCTTCCAGATTCATTCTATGAGCATTACCTTAATCCCCAAACCAGGCAAAGACCCCATCAAAAAGGAGAATTTCAGACTGATATCCCTGATGAATATGGATTCCAAATTTCTCAACAAAATCCTAGCTAATAGGATCCAACAATACAATAAAAGGATCATCCACCACGACCAAGTGGGATTTATCCCTGGGATGAAAGGGTGGTTCAACATTCGCAAATCAATCAATGTGATAGAACACATTAATAAGAGGAGAGAGAAGAACCATATGGTCCTCTCAATTGATGCAGAAAAAGCATTTGACAAAATACAGCATCCTTTCCTGATTAAAACTCTTCAGAGTATAGGGATAGAGGGAACATTCCTCAAGTTCATAAAATCCATCTATGAAAAACCCACAGTGAATATCATCCTCAATGGGGAAAAGCTGAGAGCCTTTCCCTTAAGATCAGGAACACGTCAAGGATGCCCACTCTCGCCACTATTGTTCAACATAGTACTAGAAGTCCTAGCAACAGCAATCAGACAACAAAAAGAAATAAAATGTATTCAGATTGGCAAAGAAGAAATCAATCTCTCTCTTTGCAGATGACATGATACTTTATGTCGAACATCCAAAAGACACCACCCCCAAATTACTAGATTTTTATATGTTGATGTTATGCCCTGCAACTTCGCTGAATTTATTTAATAACTGTAGATTTTTTGTGTGGATTCCTTACACATTCTATATATAGAATCAAGTAACTGTGAATAGGTTTAGTAATCATTGATTTTATGTTGGTAATTATAAATTTTACATTGCTAAGTGATTTTTTTTTTTTTTTTTGTCTCTTGTTAAAGAGTATTGAGCTTTATGCTGGAAGGTAATAAATTTTCTTAAGGATAATATTGAGCCTGTAGAGGCTTGTATTTGCCTTTCTTAGTGTATCTAGATTAGTCTTTCTTAGCCATGGTTTCTAATCTGAACCACAGAATGCAAAAAAAAAAAAGTTTTTAGTGAATTTTTTTCTCAATTTCCTGATGATAGTAATAACTACTAACATCTTAGATACATAGAATGGAGAAATGAAATTCATTATGTACAATGGATGGTTTGGGGCATTAGCACTTAATTCTCTTGAACAACCTCAGTAGGAGATTACAAAGAATTTATCAAACTCAACACCCAGAAAAACAAAAAACCCAGTCAAGAAATGGGCAGAAGACATGAACAGACATTTCTCCAAAGAAGACATATAAATGGCTAATAGACACATGAAAAAATGTTCAACATTACTCAACATCAGGGAAATACAAATCAAAACCACAATGAGATACCACCTCACACATGTCAGAATAGCTAAAATTAACAACTCAGGAAATGACAGATGTTGGCTAGGATGCAGAGAAAGGGGAACCCTCTTACAATGTTGATGGAAATGCAAACTGGTACAGCCGCTCTGGAAAACAGAAGTTTTTCAAAAAGTTAAAAATACAGCTACCCCATGACCCAGCAACTGGATACAAACACAGTGATTCGAAGGGGCACATACACCCCAATATTTATAGCAGCACAATCCACAATAGCCAAAATATGGAAAGAGCCCAAATGTCCATCAACTGATAAATGGATGAAGATGTGGTGTATATATATACATAATGAACTCAGCCATCAAAAAGAATGAAATCTTGCCATTTGCAACAATATGTATAGAACTAGAGTGTATTATGCTAAGTGAAATAAGTCAGTCAAAGACAAATACCATATGATTTCACTCATATGTGGAATTTAAGAAATAAAACAGATGAACATAGGAGAAGGGAAGGAAAAATAAAATAAGATAAAGGGACACCTATGTGCTTAATCAGTTGAACATCCAACTCTTGGTTTTGGCTCAGGTCATGATCTTGGGGTTGTGGGATTGGGCCTGCATAAGGCTCTGCACTTAGCATGGGGTCTGCTTGTCCCTCTCCCTCTCCTTTTGCCCATCCCCCTGTTCACTCTCTCTCTCTTTCTCTCAAATAAATAAAATCTTAAAAAATAAAATAAAATGAGATTAAAAACAGAGAGGGAGGCAAACCATAAGAGATTATTAACAATAGGGAGCTAACTGAGGGTTGCTAGAGGGGAGGTGGGTGGGGGAGGGAGTAAATGTGTGATGAGCATTAACGAGGGCACTTGTTGTAATGAGCCCTGGGTGTTACACACAAGTGATGAATCACTAAATTCTACCCCTGAAATTAATACTACACTGTATGTTAACAAATTACAATTTAAATAGAATCTTGAAAGAAAAAAAAAGATGTTCATTAAAAAAAAAAAGAGGAATACCCAAAATATATCTAAAGATTCAATAGGATTTTTTTGCAAGAATATACGAATCCTGGGTGCCTGATGGCTCAGTTGGTTAAGTGCCTGCCTTCAGCTCGGGTCATAATCCCAGGGTCCTGGGATCGAGCCCCACATAGGGCTCAGCTGGGAGTCTGCTTTTCCCTCTCCTTCTGCCACTCCCTCTGCCGCTCCCTCTGCTTGTGCTCTCTCTCCCTCTCTGTCAAATAAATAAATAAATTCTTTAAAAAAAAAAAAAGAAGAAACCAATCCTAAGATTCACATGGCATTGTAAGGAAATCTAATAGTCAAATAGAATTGAAAAAGAAGAGCAAAGTCAGAGGACTCACACATCTCAATTTCAAAACTTACAACAAAGCTATAGTAATCAAAATGGTGTCCTGCTGGCATAAGGATAGACATATAGAACAATGGAATAGACTTGAGAATCTAGGAATAAGCCTATATATTTGTGACCAGTTGGTTTTATCAATGATGCCAAGACAGTCACCCTAAGGAAAAAGAATAGGCAAACAAGTGGTGCTGGGACTAGACCTCCATAAGCAAAAAAAATGAAGTTGGACCTCTACCTCACAGTATATACAAAAATCAACTCAAAATTGGTCAAAGACCTAAATATAGTACCGAAGATGTAAAACTCTGGGATAAAAACATTGAGGTAAGTCTCCATACCTTGAATTTGACAATGTACTCTTAGACATAACTTCAAAAACAGGAGCAAAAAAGAAAAAATGATAAATTGGATTTGTCTAAATCAAAAAATGTTGTGAATCAAAAAACATTATCAAGAAAGTGAAAAGACAGTCTAAACAATGGGATGAAATATTCGTAAATCATATATTTGATAGGGTCTATTATCAATAATAAAGATTTCTCACAACTCAGCTACAAAAAGACAAAAAAAACCCAGCTAAATTACAAGCAAATAACTTGAATATACATTATGCCAAAGAAGATATACAAATAGCAAACAAGCATTAATTAAGGAAATGTAAATCAAAACCACAATGATACCTCTTCATACCCATTAGGTTGGCCATAAAACACACACACACACACTCACACACACACAATAACAAGTGCTGGTAAGAATTTGGAAAAATTGGAACCCTCATATATTGCTGGAATTGTAAAATACTGTGCAAAACAATTTGGTGCTTTCTCAAAAAGTTAAACAAAATTACCATATGACCTTGCAATTGGTATATGCCTAAAGGAATGTAAATACATATTCATACACAAATTTGTACACAATTGTTTATAACAAATTGTACACAAATGTTTATAACAACACAAATCACAATAACCAAAGGTAGAAACAACCCAAATGTCTATCAATGGATGAATAGCTAAACAAAATGTGGTATATTCATGCAATGAAATACTATTAAACAATAAAAAAACATGACATACATGCTACAGTGTGGATGAACCTCCAAAACATTATACTAGGTGGAAAAAGCCAGACACAAAAAGTCACATATTATTTTATCCTATTTATTAAATACCCAGAATAGATAAATCCTAGTGGTAGGACACAAATGCAATTTCCAGGGGCTGAAACCTGAAGGCAGGGAGGAAAGGGGAACAATTGCTTAATGGGTATGAGGTTTTACTTTGAAGTGATAGAAACAGTTTGAAACTGGATAGAGGTGGTAGTTGAACAACACTGCAAATATACTAAATGCCATTGAATTGTTCACTTTTAAAAAATGGTTAATTTTATGCTATATGGATTTTATCTCAATAAATGAAATGGGGATGGGTATTAAGGAGGGCACGTGTTGTGATGAGCACTGGGTGTTATACACAGCTAATGAATCACTGAACACTACATCAAAAACTAATGATGTACTATACAGTGGCTAACTGAACATAATTATTAAATAAATAAATAAATAAATAAATGAGGGAAAAGTAAAGGGATGGAGAAATATACACTATTCTAACACTAATCAAAAGATAGCTGGAGTAGCTATATTAATTTCAAACAAATCAGACTTCAGAACAAGGAAAGTTATCAGGAAAAATAAGAGATGTTATATAAAGTGACCAATTATCAAAGAATTCATAACAATCTTTGACAAATAAATCTAGCAAAGGAGCATCAAAATACATGAGACAAAAAACTGACAGGACTACCAAGAAAAATAGACAATCCACTATTATAGTTGGAAACTTCAATGTCATCCTTTCAGTTATTGATAGATCAATCAAATCAGATATAGCACAAACAATTTTGATCTACTCCAAATAGAAACAGAACACTTATTCTTATCAAGCCTGCATGAATATTTACCAGGATATACCAAATTCTGGACCATAAAATACACTTTAACAAATATAAAAGAATAAAAATCTTACAAAACGTTTCTCAGATTACAATGGAACTAAGCTAGAAATCAATAACAAAAGCATAGCTGGAATATATTTGGAAATTAAACTTATTAACTTCTAAATATCACATGAGTCAAAGAAGTATAGAGAGAAACTTGAAAATATTTTGAACTAAATGAAAATGCAACTTTTCTGTGGGGTGCAATGAAAGCAGTGATTAGAAGGAAATATAGAGCATTAAATAGATATATTGGAAAAGAAGAACTAAAGTCAATAATCTAATAATCTAATAAACTTTCACCTTAAAAAAACAAGAGAAAAAAACAATTGAATTCTAAAGAAACTAGAAGAAAAGAATAAAAATTAGAACATAAGTGTATAAAATTGGAGGTAGGAAAACAATAGAGAAAATCAATGAAACCCAAGAGCTGATTTCTTTAAATATCAATAAAAATCATAGAATTCTAGCCTGGCTTAACAAGGATGAAAGAGAGAAGGCATGAATTACCAATATCAGAAATGAAAAGGGGATTACCAGGGCTGATCCCATGACATTAAAAGGTTAATAAAGGAATACAGTGAACAACACTATGTCCACATATTAGTTAACTTAGCTTAAATAGACCAATTCCTTGAAGGATATATATTATAAAAACTCAAAGAAGGGTAAACATATAATTGAATAGACCACTACCTACTAAAGAATTGATTAACTAATAACCTTCCAGATAAGAAGGCACCAGGCCCGGATGTTTTCATGGGTGAATCCTACCAAACATTTAAGGAAGAAATGAAATGAATTTTCCCCCGTCTTACAGAAAATAGAAGCAGAGGAAATATTTTTTAACTCATTCCATGAGGCCAGCATTATCCTAATTCCAAAGCAAGTTAAAGATATTATGAGAAAGAAAAACTACAAATTGGTGCAACATTGATGCAAAAATCCTCAACAAAATGTTAGCAAATTGAATCCCACAATGTATATAGAATGATACAACACTACCCAGAGGGATTTATTCCAGATATGCAAGACTGGTTCAACATTTGGAAATCAATTAGTGTAATTCACCACATCAACAGGCTAAAGAAGAAAATTCATATGATCATACCAAGTGATGCAGAAAAAAAGTTTTGACAGTGTAAAGGCATGAAATACTGACATGTATAACAGCATGGATGAATCTCAAAAAACACTATTCAGAGCAAAAAAAGGCAGACTCATAGGAATATATATTGTCAGATTCCATTTACATGAAACTCTAAAGAAGATAAATCTAATCTTTGATAGAAATCAAAACAGTAGCTCCCTTTGGTTGGAGGGACGGACTGCAAATGGGCTTTAGCACTTTCTGCAGTGATATATAGGATCTGTGTCATGATAAGTCTATAGGTTACATGGGCATGTGCATTTGTCAAACTCTACATTTAAGATCTGTGAATTAAAGTATACTTCAATAAAATAAAGATTTCATAAAGAAAAAATGGGCACTCTATAAAGGAATGTTAATAAGTGATTGGCATTGTTCTCAATATTATTTTTATTTTTTTAAATCAGGGGATTCTTTTTTCAACCAATATAATTTGTATTGTAAGGAGTATCTAGGATATAGAGGCTATCAATAATTGTTTGTTGTTGGGTTAATGACTGAGTGGGAATGTTCAAAGGTATACTTCAAATTATCTTCAGTTCTGTGAATTCCATTTACTAAATAAAAATAATTTCTTTTCACAGTTATTCTGACAAGTAAATGATACATGTTACACAAACTGCTCTATTAATGGTGGTGGTTGTGGTGGTGGTGGTGGTGGTCAGAGCTGTGATTGAGATTGTGTTGCATGCTGTTGATGCTGTTGAAAATCTAATCTCACCATCAATGGTGCCTCCATTTTTCTGGGGGAATAAAATCTTTGCCTCCATACCTCTTCTGTAAGTGGGTCTGTATGTAAAACCTCCAAAGACTGATGGGAAATGATGTTACTATTCTGAAAGTCCTATAACATGGTTAACAATAAACCTTGGTCTCTCATCCCTTACTCCACAATGACAGAAGACAAAGAGCCCTTAAATATTTATATGTTCTGTTTAGGGCTCCACTCTGACCAAGATGATTAACAATGTACCTCGATGTATACAATATGTAAATTAATATGATATAGTCCTAGAAAAAGCAAATAAATTTTGAAAATTAAATCCTATTTTTTAAGGATTTTATTTATTTGAGAGAGAGCAAGAATGCAAATGCACAAGCAGGGGGAGCAGCAGCGGGAGAGGGAGAAGCAAGACCATGGGATCATGACCTGAGCCAAAGACAGATGCTTACTTGACAGAGCCACCTGGGTGCCCCTTAAATCCTATTTTAAATTCATCCAAGAAGCTGGATATTTATGAATAAGCCTCCCTGTTTCTTTTAGAAAAGTTCTAATGTTCACATATTGGGTTTGCTTAAAGACATGGACAGTGTAAGTCTTCCTTAATCGTTCTATACCCTTCACAGCCCTGGGATGAGCACTAGAGAGTAGCAGACAAGTGAAGGGCACAGGCCCTGACCCTACAGAACCTCCAAGGAACAGTAGTTCCTCAGTAGTTCTCCAGCTTTCACTTGATATTTTTGTACTTTTCAAAGACCCACTTCTTCCACCATTGATGGAGGTTCCTAAGGGGTTAGTCTTGGGGGAAAAGGCCAGTAGCCCAGATATTCCTAAACCCAAGATAAGAATCTCATTTGTCTTTACTTATATTAGTTTTCTTACAACTCACAAAAAGTCCTTAGAGTATACAGGTCAGGACTATTGAGATTATAATTACTATTACCATTCTATAAATGAGCAGAGAATGACAGATCTGAGCCCAGATCCAGTTCTCCTAACCCCAAAGTGGGCTTCCTACCCACAGTTCTTGCCCTGTCATACTCATCCATCTCTGGAGGTAAACCGGTTATAGCACCATGTCACTCCAAAACGTCAGAGATGTGATATCACCAAACAGCCTTAATTAGGGGGCATAAATATTTCTTTTTTCCTCCAGAGCTTTTAACTGGGAATATTAGATGAAATAAACTAAAAAGTTAAAGAATATTCAAATCAGTTCAATTAAATAACATTTATGGAGCAATCAGTACTAAGTACAGAAGTTAAAGCAATGTTTTGAGGAGCTCAGAGTCAAAGAGGCACAGAAGAGCAAGTAAATTGCCCCTTGCTGCCACACACAATAGCCAAAGTACACACCCCACCCCCCAGGGGCAATGGTATGAGGAGGTCCATGTTATCCATGGCCTGGAGGCAGGGGCAGGGCATCCATGTCAGTGTTGAGGGCAAACGGGAGTTCAGCAGGGTTGTAAGTGGGTAACTGGCATCTGCAAACCTGAACAGTCCTTGAAAGATGAGTTCACTGGACAGATTTGTGATTCTAATAACTACCCAACATGGCTGAACTTGAAGTGGATGGCCTGTGGCTTCTTCCATCAGCCCTGCCTAGACAAATCCTTGCAAACCACAGACTTCTTTTTTTTTTTTTTTTAAGATTTTATTTATTTATTTGAAAGAGAGAATGAGATAGAGAGAGAGCATGAGAGGGGGGAGGGTCAGAGGGAGAAGCAGACTCCCTGCCGAGCAGGGAGCCCGATGCGGGACTCGATCCTGGGACTCCAGGATCATGACCCGAGCCGAAGGCAGTTGCTTAACCAACTGAGCCACCCAGGCGCCCCGCAAACCACAGACTTCTTGACCCTGGGAGATGGTCAGCCCTTTGCCCTCCTGGAAGGACAGTGGTTCATGTAGAAGAGAGAGGGAAGCAGGAGCTCATGCATGCTTCAGACCCCAGAACAAAGGGCTTTAGGCTGGTAGCAGGGCCTCACCATAGCAGTCCTGGAGGAGAGCTACTTTCCATGCCTAGAACCCAAAGCTGAACCTACTGCCTGGGGAGATCATCAGTGTCCATCCCCATCCCAGACCCCTCCTGGAGCCCACTACCCAGGAGCTCATCAGTGTCCAGCTCCATCCAGACCCTTCCTGGGAGCCCACTACCCATGAGCTCATCAGTACCTAGCCCCATCCCAGACTCCTCCTGGGAGCCCACTACCCATGAGCTCATCTGTGCCCAGCCCTATCTCAGATCCCCTCCTGGGAGCCCACTACTCATGAGCTCACCTGTGCCCAGCCCCTTCTCAGATCCCATCCTGGGAGCCCACTACCCATGAACTCATCAGTACCCAGCCCCATCCCAGACCCCTCCTAGGAGCCCACTACCCATGAGCTCACCTGTGCCCAGCCCCATCCCAGACCCTTCCTGGGAGCCCACTGCCCATGGGCTCGTCAGTGCCCAGCCCCATCCCAAACTCCTCCTAGGAGCCCACTACCCATGAGCTCACCTGTGCCCAGCCACATCCCAGACCCTGGGAGCCCACTACCCATGAGCTCATCAGTGCCCAGCCCCATGCCAGACCCCTCCTGGGAGCCTACTACACATGAGTTCCTCTGTCCCCAGCCCCATCTCAGATCCCCTCCTGGGAGCCACTACCCATGAGCTCATCAAGACCCAGCCCCATCCAGACCCCTCCTGGGAGCTCACTGCCCATGAGCTCATCTGTCCCCAGCTCCATCTCAGACCCCTCCTGGGAGCCCACTGCCCATGAGCTCATCATGCTCAGCCCCATCTCAGATCCCATCCTGGGAGCCCACTATTTGGGAGCTCACCTGTCCCAAATCCCATCTCAGATGCTTCTTGAGCTCCATCCTTCCAGTCTAGATCCTTCCTAGGTAGCTCAGGAGGTACTGAGCTCTCTGGATCACAGGGTGGCACAGCCCCAGAAGAATATCTGTCTTCTCACTCTCCCTCCCACAGGTCTTCAGGCTAGCTCGGTGCCCACCTCCCCAGGAAGCTCATCACAGATCCCCAGCTTAAAATATATCAGAACCACTTGGCAGGCCCAAGCCACCTACTGACATCCATGTTAAGGGTAGAATTTCCCAAAAGAGACTCTTGTGTCTTGCCATTGAATATCCTTCAAGACATTCATCTTTCCCTGTGTCAGGATGTTTCTTTAGATTGTGCTACAGGCAGAAGACCTGATTCAACCACTCCTAGAACAGTGTTACTAAACTTTTCATCTCTAATCTCATCATCATCATCACCATATCACCCCCAAGGAGAGAAATTAAGTTTAATTTTATGAGAGAAATAAATGAGAACTGATAGGAAGAGAGTGGGGATAAGTGAAGCAGTTAACAGAGAAGAGAAAAAATGTCTAGGGACTACTCTATGTCAAATGTACATTAATTTAAGAAGAAAGAAATTAAATACAAAGGAGTAGGAGTTTGTCATATAGAGTTGAGCTGTGGAGAACCATAAACCATTGTAATATCTAAGGTTTTTTGTCCCCTAAGAACCAATTTTTATTCCTTTGGGAATCATATCACTGTGTTGAGATTCATGTCACACAGAGAAATTCCTAAAGTGAACACTTAGTTAAAATGAGGTCCTAGACCAGCTCTTTTCTCCAGCACCTGTCCCCTGAGATCTGCAGAGGTAGGCTAGTACCCACCTCTCAGTACATCTCCAGGATTAACATCTGCAGGCCCCACCTCCTCCCAGCTCTGGCTGAGCATTCCTCCCATTGTTCTACCACTACTTCGAACTCAGTTTGCCCCAAATTGCAAAACACCTCTGCAGGAGCAGAGAGAGGTGCTCCCAGCAGCCCATAGATTTGCCACCTATGTCAGGAAAAAATCCTGCTGTCCCCAGGACCCTGCCCTGCCCAAGAAGCCACTGTGGTCACTTTGCACCTCTGATGTAGGACCCCTTCCCTACACAGACAGGCCATCCTGACCCCTGTGGTGTGGAGGGGGTTAATTGGATTATGAAAGTAGGTAACAGCTCACTGTTTCACAGTCCTCTAACTATTTACTAATTAAAAAGAACCACAACTGTTTATCAAGGGACTGAATGTATATTAATGGAGCAAGGCTATTTCTGTGATACTTTTTTGATGGGGAAACTAAATATTACTTGACACTTTACCACAGAGCTTTCTGACAGGGCTTTAAACATCAATCAGTTATTTAAAGTCTCACATATATTGACTTTTTTTTAATTACAGAGCTTTCCAGAGTGGAGGGAGTATAAAGGAAGAAAGAATGAGGTCACCACAAAGAACACTCCATTCATCTTAGAATTTGATCTATTTCCTTTCTGTTTTATTAAGACCTTGCTTTGTTTTATAGATCCTACGACCAGGTGTCAATTTGTTTCTAAGACATAGTGTTTGCTTATTTTTTCCTCAGGGCAGAAACCCCTTAATTGGCATGTCTGGGATGGATGCAGGCTTCAAGAGAGGGCATGCATTCTGAGAAGTTTGATGTTCCTTTTGCAGAACACAAGGCCTCTGGGTAGCCCACCCCCACCCCAATCACCCACTCTGGTATTAACAATACCACATTGTATATAATATTGTATTAGCAATACCACATCAAGGAAGGGAGTAACAAGAGTGTGCAGAACCTTTCCCAAGGGGAAAAAGTAGAACCACACGTTTGAAAATAGAGCTACATTTATGGAAGCCCCTATCTATACATAAGTGGTACTTTTTAAAATAGTAAATGGAGATACATAAGGGATAGTGTTCCTTCATTCCAGAGCACAACTTAGTCTAGCAGGCAGTCAAGTTTATTTATTTATGAGCATCAAGCCTCCTCCTGGGCACTACAAACACTGCAAGTAAGGCAATATGGTTGCCTTCAAAGAGCTTACAGTCTACCTGGTAAAGATACCCAATAAATATTTAAATAGATGAACAGAATAACTTCAAGTAGGGAGAAGTACTATGGAAAAGATAAAGGGTATATCACCAAGAGCTGAAAGCAGCTCCTTATTTAGCATGGCCAAGGAGAGCTTTGCTGACCTGGTGGCATTTGAGAGGAGACATGAGTAATGAGATAGGTGATTGTGTGTGGATGTAAAGGAAAAGCATCCCAAAGGGGAGGAACAGCAGATGCTAAGGCCTTGAGACACAGCAGGAATGATCTCAGCATGTTTGAAAGAGAAAAAGAGGCCCATGTAGATGGGAATGAGGCCAAAGTGTAGGCAGGACACAGTGAGAAGGCTGAAGGCTGTGCTCTCTCCTTAATGTAATGAGAAGATCCTGGGGGTGGGGCATGGCAGGGTCTCCCCTGTGCTTCAGAAAGAGCACCCTGTCTACTAAACAATAATTGGACCATCATGCACAAGAGTGGGCAAAAGACCAGCCAAGAGACTATTGCTGCAGTCCAGGCAGAAGATGTGGTGGGTTGGACTATCTCTGCCTCCACCTGGCAGGTCTTCTTGGGGATACCCTAGTGCTTCCAGGGATGATGTCTATGCAGGTACTTAGTCTGACACTCCATCATGAGCAACATCATATTTGGCCAAGGTCAAAGAGGGAGTCTCCCCAGGATGCCCATTTTCTGGCTGGCCAGATGTGATGGCTGATGTAGTCTAACAAGTAGGAGCAATCTTTTCAATTCTTTCTCACACTCCAACTTCAAAGATACATTTACTCCTACTAGCCTTGCCATTCCCTCACTCATCCATCTGTCCATTCAGAGCCAGGGCTTCAATGTAAATAAGAAAGGGAACCAAGGGGTGCCTGGGTGGCTCAGTTGGTTAAGCGTCTCTCTTTGGCTCAGGTCTTGATCCCAGGGACCTGGGATCAAGTCCCACATTGGGCTCCCTGCTCAGTGGAGAGCCTGCTTCTCCCTGTCCCTCTGCCCCTCCCCCTGCTTGTGCACTCTCTCTCTCTCTCTGTCCAATAAATAAATAAAATCTTTAAAAAAAAAAGAAAAGAAAAGAAAGAAAGGCAACCAGATCAACTGTATGTCTTTAGGATATCCCACTCTGGAGGGGGAGAAGGACATAAGCAGCACCATGTCATAGAGCAGTGTGGAACTGGATGCAAGAACAAGGCATAACACACACACACTGCAAAGACTGCTGGAGACTGCCTGGGCCAGTCAGGGAGGGCTTCCTAGAGGTGTTTCTTTAGGTGAAGAAGCATGCCAGGCAGAGGAGGTTGGGTAAGGGAAGACATGTACCTGCTTGTGTAAGGACCCAAAGGCATGAAGAACATCCAGGCAGCGAGTGGCAAGAGAATGGGGTAGGGCTGCCGAAGTTGAGGTTTATCCTGATATTCTTCTAAGTGACCTATTTCTTACCAATTTTCAGAGTCTTGAAAGATGGAGTTACATGAAATGGAATATTAAACTGTTGTTAGACCTAAAAGGGGCCTCACAAGCCATAGTGGACGTTGCAGCCACTAAAGGACATACACTCAACCATGCTTCCCCTTCCTCCTTGCCAGCAGACTCCAGCCTGTTCGTTTTCCATCTTCCTCCATGCAGCCATGTGCTCCAGAGAAAGGGGCTCATTCCCAGAACTGAGAGTGGGAGAGAGCCTGCCAAGCATTTCTCATGCCAGTGATTGGTCTAGGCATGGACCTGTGATATAATTTTGGCCACTGAGACACCAGAGGAATTTTCTAAGTTTTTTGGAAAAGTTTTCCATATTGATTAAAAAAAAAAAATACCTATGGGAAGAAATACTCCCTCTTTTTCCACTGAAGTCTGATGCATCAGCAAGTGACACCTGGCACTGTGGCAACCGTACTGGGACCCTGAGAATGATATCACTGACAGGCTGAGAACAACAGAGTGGGAATGTGGGCAGAGACATAAACCATCATTATGAGGCTGGATTCACCAAACCTAGAGCCACCTAACCTCAGGTGACAAGCCTGGAAGATTGCCCTCTGAGGCTCCAGAACCCCTGGCAGGCTAAGGATACCTGCCAAGTGAAACTTCATGCCAATTAAAACCCTCCACTTACATATAGCTATAGACTCAGCAATTTAATGCCCCAATGTGCAGTTTGTATATACTTTTGCAACTGACTCAGGACCAAAGTTCTAGGTTAAAGAGATGAAGCTCTGACTAAATGTTTAATCCCCTGAGTATCCAAGAGGGAACAGAATTCAGATGGGTGGAACATCACAGCTGGGAGTTTCCACATAGAGCCTCGGAAAATGATCTAGTCAACGATCTGTTCCTCAGCTCACCCATAGGGAAATAGATCCCAGAGGGAGTCTGTGATGGAGCTGGGGCTGAGCCCAAAGTACAGGACCTCAGCCAGTGCTACCCTCACACTGGTTCTAGAGGAAGAGACTTTGAGGTCAGGGACCCGGCACTGATCAAGGCCTGGCTCTGCAACTTACGCAGCGGGGTGTGTCAGACCTCCCCTGTGAACACCTGCCTCTCACAGCCATCACAAGGATTGCAGGAGATCCTATGTTGTAGAAAGGCTGCCAGTGCTCCCCCATCTCCTTTCCTCTTCCTGGGGACAGGAAGTCCAAACTTCCCAGGCTTCCTGGAGTCTGGTTGGGCCAGTGGCAGCTGGGCACAAGTGGGTACTGCACCTGCAGGCCTGGCCCACCCATCTGAGCCACTCTCCTAACTTTCTCCCCTGACTGTTGGTGCACAGGATACAGGGCTCCCAGTGGGGGGATGCTGAGGAGGCCCTGGAAGACCGCAATACTAACAAGTGGGAGCTTGGACTCATCAGTCATCAAGTGAAAGGCCGTCTACTGAATCCCTGCTTAGGCTTTAATGTGAGTAAGAAATAAACCTCTATTATGTTAGGCTTTGGGTTGCTTGTTACAACAGCTAGCATTAATAATCCTGACTAATAACAAATGTCATATAAAACATAATAACAATAAGAGATGCTCAAAAAAATTGTGATTTCCCTTTATACCTTTCCCCTTCTCCTCACTTCCTAGAACATGTTCTGCCCCTTTAAAATCAAGGAGCAAGCACTGGTGCAGAGAAGGCTAGCAGGAGGCTCCTTTAAAACCCTGCCTGTGGGCTCTGCTCCCCTCAACTCCTGCTGCTCTTCTCTGAAACCTACAGAAATTCAGGATCTGTGCCATGTGGAGGAGGTCTGCACTTCCAGACACTTCCTCCAACCCTGGTCTTAGCCCAGGGCAGGTGCTAGCTTGCCCTGGGACCTGGAGAGCACAGCTCTCTCATGTCCCTTTACTATGACCTCATTAATTTCCCTGTCTCCAGGAGCCTGGGGAAGTCTGGGCAATGTAAGTGAGGCTCCGTCTTCAAGGCCAGCCCTGAGGACTCTGTTCCATGCCAGGGCCATGGGGACTGGGCATGCCCAGAGACTCATCTCTGAAAGGATGCTTCCACCCTGAGCACCCACAGAAAAAAGAGAGAGTGTGTGACCTCACACAGGATAGTATGATGATCTGGAATCCCTTCCCTTAATAGGAACCAGTATCTCAAAAGGTTTTGTTGTTTTAAATCTATCTTCTCAGTCATTAATCCACTCTTACCCACCCACCCACCTGTGTGTCCAGTTCTCTGACCCCTGCCTTCCCATTCACAGTCTCTGTTTTCTCTCAGAACCCAGCACCATTTCAAGGTCCCAGAAAGCACGTCTAGACTCTGCATCCAGAAGTTGGCAAGCATCCAGACTCTGCTCACAGACAAAGGATAGACAAGAGGAGAATTAAATTACATATCCCTTGGCCAAAAACTTAAATTCTTGTTAGACATTGCAGTCTTCCTAAAGCCAACCCA
Source organism: Phoca vitulina (assembly GCF_004348235.1). Taxonomy (NCBI): domain Eukaryota; kingdom Metazoa; phylum Chordata; class Mammalia; order Carnivora; family Phocidae; genus Phoca; species Phoca vitulina. Next base: position 110,849,744 of record NW_022589704.1, read on the forward strand.
TCCATGCCACACAGCCACTGCCCCCTAAACTCCAGGGCCCCTCCCTCCCCTTCCTCTATTTTGCGTGGGACTCAGCACTTGCCAGCAGCTGGCCCCAAATCTGCATAACAAGCCCACAGTGACCTGTAGGACTAAGGCAGTTGAGTTCCACATGTTCTCTGAGCTCCTACAGGGACCCAGTGCTCTGCCAGAGGAAGATCCCGCAGAACAAATCATGTCTCCTTGCTGCACACTGTTATCCATGCATCTCCCTCAGCCACCCCTTCTCATCTCCACGCAGCCAAGAGCTGCACTCACCTGGCCAGGCAGGTACGGTGAGAGCAGAGGGGCTGAACTGCATGTTCTCCTGACCTAACACATGGGCCCGCTGAAAGAAAAGCAGACAGGTGAGAAGTCATGAGATCCAAGAGGCGATCAATCATAAGACAGGAAGAGAGAGGGCTACAGGTGGCCCTTGTTTTGTCAACCGACAGCTAAATTCAAAGGAGGAAGCACCTCACCTGGATCACAGTCAGGACAACCCATCTCTCACCCTGACGATGGGTGGGTCTGTGGCCTGGCACGGTCCAGTAGAGGCTGAGACAGAGGGAATCCATGGGCTAGTGGGGATAGGGAAGGGCAGGAGGTGTTACTACAGGCCTTGGGCAGGTGCTGAGGGGATCAGAGCACACAGAGGGCACGAGTGCTCATGCATCCTATGCAGTCAGACTCTAGACTCATTTCCCAGTCAGAGGCACTCAAAGCTTCCTCAGAACACTTCAGACAGAAGCAGCAGGCAAAGGCTTTTGGTGGAGGGAACACACTTGGCCAGAAACCAAAGGAAGGCCAGTATGGCTGGGGCACGGGGCCTGAGGACTGATGCCCAATGTGTCCAGAGAGGAGGTGACCAGATGGTACAGGTTCTTATAGACCACAACAACGATTTTTGTTTTAACTTAAGAAGAGTAAACAGTCATTGAAGAATTTCTAGCCAGGCAATGACTTTCGGTTCATAAAGTTCTCTTAATGAGAAATCAGGCAGAAAGTTGTTTGTATTAGTCCAAGTGAGAGATGATGGACATTTGTATTATGGTATTGGCCATGGAGAAGTGCCTGTATTCAAAACATAATTAGGAAGAGAGGATCCATGGGAATGAAGGAAAAGGTGGTGTCCAGGAGGACCCTGAGGCCTCTGCTGCCCACATTGTGAAGCTGCTTCTGCTGAGATGGGTGGTTGCAGGATAAGCCCAGCTGGATGGGAAAGACCAGCACCCCTGCCAGGGCAGGCTGGCTGGTGATGCTTTTGGGACATCAGAGAGGCAACTGGATGTGCTGTCCGGAGCCCCAGGGGCAGTTTGTGTGAGAGTTATAGATTTGGGTGACATGGGCCTGACAGCAAGGGGATGACAAGCACATAGGCCTGGGAGAGAGGAACTGTGGGCTTCAGTGGTCAGAGAGACGTCCTGGCTGGGCATTGCCACATGAAGGGCACCAAAGCTGGTGACCGGCAGGGAGAACTGGCCCTTTAAGTTCCAGCAAAGAACATGCTTGCTGCATCTCCAGAAAAGACTCCTCCCTCGTGAGCCTCACTCAAAGCCACTTTTAGATGGGGAAAGACTAGCACGTACCCCACCTGCAGATTAGTCAATGGGACTAAAGGGAATGCTCAGCCTGTGAGTCACAGGGCTTGGGCTTCAGGCAGCCCCCCAACACCAGCTTTAACCCCCATGAGTCATGGGCATTTTGTGCTCCTCAGGTTTTTATCTGTGAGTGAAGAACTATCTTAGTTTTACCTCTGTGGAAAATTAAGAGAAATTACTTCAGGACACATTACAAATGGTGCATTTATGCATGTCAGGATTACTAACAATGGATATGAAACCTGAGGGTTGCTCAAAGAGGCTTGTCCTTGGGAGAGCTTACTGGGTGAGAGGACACGGTTCAAGTATGAGGAATAAATATGAACTCCAGATCTCACTTTTATCTTCCAGAAGACAGGCCCCCACCACCTCAACATTCTCACAGAGTGGTAAATCAGGGAATCTTTTGCTTAAAGCAGTCATCCCTCTTCACACCCAATGCACACCAACCCCTGGGTATGATTTTGCAAAGCCAGCATTGGACTAAGGAGCCCAGGTTCACAGCCTGGCTTATTCACAATCCGTGTGAACTTGAGGGAAAAAGTGTAACCCCTGTGCCTCAGTTTCCCCAGCTATCAAGTGGAAGCTTTCACTTTTGCCTTTCAAACCTTACCCAAGTGTTATGTTATGAGCTTCAAATTAGACCACGAAAAGCATGAACATACCTGAAAAGTAAATGGAATCAATTATCAAAAGCAATTAGCAGATTCTGAGTCCATTAAACTGATTATGGAAAAATGAACAACTTAGGACCTCCTCCTCCCCAAAATTGACTTTAACAAAAAGAAGTGATTCAATCTAGTGGTGTCAGTCAGGTCCATCAGACTATTCTCTGTGTACAATTCATCCTACATGAAATTAAACCAAGAAAATGTGCTGATTCTGATAATGCTGTCAAGATGCCACTGTTCCACCAGAGAAACACCCAACATGATATCAACAGCTACCCCGTTCCTCCCTCCCTTCCCCAGTTATTTCTGTGCCCAAAGTTCTCCTCTAGAACATTCTTGCCAATGCCTTTTACATCGGGTCTTCATTATGTCATGAAAGGTTATTCATGGCCACGCTAACCATTGATTTCTATATTCAGGAGAGAAACACTTTAATTAACAGAACAATAAGAACCTATTGGAATATTTTTCATGGCTCAAATCTGCTGAAGAAATGCAAAACGTTAATTTAGGAAAGTATCAATATGTCCTCTGCAGATAATACACTGCCCATTGCCTGGTACATTTTAAAGGGATTTGAGACAGACAGGAGGCATTTGCAATTATGGGTCTTGTGAAATATAGATGCCGCATCTTTTTGTTAATAATAAACCTGGACACCCAAAGAGTATAAGCAAGTGATATAAAAGGAACTAATTATCACAACAGACCAGGACAGCAGTCTTTAACACATAGATAATGCAGCATTCTTTTAGACAAATAGGTGGGAAAATATATTTTTTCTCCAGAAATGTCTTTACAGAAGGGATAAATGTAGATAAGATCATCTTTTTTTTTTTTTTTAAAGATTTTATTTATTTATTTGAGAGAGAGAGAATGAGAGACAGAGAGCATGAGAGGGAGGAGGGTCAGAGGGAGAAGCAGACTCCCTGCCAAGCAGGAAGCCCGATGCGGGACTCGATCCCGGGACTCCAGGATCATGACCTGAGCCGAAGGCAGTTGCTTAACCAACTGAGCCACCCAGGCGCCCGATAAGATCATCTTTTATGTCTGCAGAAGACAGTCCCAAAGTGTGCCTCCACATTTCCAATTTATTCCCCACCATGCAGCCCTTTCTAAAAGACAGTGTAGCTGGGTTACAACTTCAAACTTTCCATGCTTCAGTGGCCCCAAGATACAGTCCAAACTCCTTGCCTGGCTCACAAATTTTGCACAATGTGGCCCAATGACCCCATCAGCCCCCTCCCGCCTCCACGAACACCATTCTAGGTCCAGAAGACTCTCTCCTTCCGGTCTACCACACTCCCCTGCCCACTCCTTGATTTGCTATGAGCAGCTCAGTTGCACTTCTCAGAATCTGCATTCTGAGGACACGGCCAGCATTACCTGTATCTGACCCTCAGTGGGCACTCAGAAATATTTGTTGAATAAATAATGAATATTTGATGAATAATCAAGTAAATGGGAGAATACTTACCAGGATTCAGCCCATGTCTTTGACCAGCTCCAACAGGTGCTGTGATGAGAAACTGGCTTACAGGCACAAAGATAAGACAATGTCTGTCTGGAGCAGAAAGGGGAGCTGCCAGTGGCTGGTATCCAGAGCCAGCCCTGGCCAGGCCCCAGGCTCCATCTGCAGATCTACATCACTCCATACTGCAGTTAAGACACAGTCTGAATCAGCAAATTGACTGAGCCTGTGACAAGCCTGGGAAAGCTGACACACTTTCCATTCTAAAAAATATGTTTCCTTCTGCCCCAGTGAGCAGATAAACAAGGCATGACTCTCCTCCTCCCGTGTGGCCAGCGGAGCTCAGTGGAGAGATAAGGAACATTAGTTGGAGGTACTCCGGTGGTTCAAAAGTAGCTGTCTTCAGGAAAACAGGACCAAAGCTTTCTGAACCCTTCCCCCCCAACCCCCACCCCCACCCAGCCAGGGCAGCATTCCTGAGAGAAACAGGATCCTGGAGGTTTCCAATGATGTCACACTGGGACTGGGCTATTGAGGTTGGTTGGATGACAGCCTGCAGGGGCCTACAGTGGACAGGGCCTCCTCCAGGGAAATCCCACCAGGAACAAGGTCCACTCTGTGGAGCAGTGAACCACGAACTACACAGTATGATACTATGCTGCTCAAGGCTAGGAATTACAGCTTCTCTGTATATACAAGTTGATGTCCCCAAGGGCTTGGTCTAGGGCCTTCTTGTCTACTCCCTCTACCTCTATTCCATAGCTACAATCACCACCCATATGCCCATGTCTCCCAGGCCTGGACTCCAGCAGTTTTCTCAACTGAGTCACAACCTAATACCCCATAGCCTGGCCACATGGATGACCCACAGGAGCTTGACCTCAAAACTGAGCTTACATCATTCTGTGTGCCCCCTCCTAATGAACTGGACTGATAGTCACCCAGTTTCTCAAATCAAATGCTAGAACTCATCCTTGACTTCTCCCTTACCCTCTCCCTCCCCTATCATATCCAGTCCCCAAGTATCATTGACTTTACCTCTCAAAGAACTCCCCCATTGATCTTGTGTCTACGACCAGCTCTCAAAGCTTACCTCCAAAACTACTGCAACAACCTTCTAAAAGTTCCTCCTGACTCCATTCTTTTTATTCCACCCTCCACACGGGCCACCAGGGTGTCCATGTCACTTTGCTGCTTAAAATCCTATGCCTTTCAGCCCCAAGCCCAACCTTCTCTACTCTATTCTCTGACAATAAGTTTGGAAATCTGCAAATGACCATTCCCAGACTTCAGGGCCAGCTATCTTTGGTTAGGATTTGCCACTGGAAAACAATCACAAGGGAAGGGGAGGGTGGACTCTCCTAGGCACCCAGTGTTTGCTAGCCTCCCTGTAGGGGTAGGAAAACACTTTAATTCCAATATCTTTTGGAACTTCCAGCCCTGGTTCTGCAGTACATCCCCAGAAATGTGAGAACTAATCTTGTAGCCCCCCTCAGCAGCCCAACATAGATGGTGTGCCCTCAGAGGTCCAGCCACCAGCCAGTTGTGCCCCCTTAAACAGCCCAGTGGCCCTGCCTCTGGGTTCCTAAGCTAGGGACATCATTTCTATTTTTTCCAACAATCTTAGGAGTAATAGCTGCTTCTTGCATTTACACATATCTGAGTTACTGCCGGGTTTCTTGTATTCTGTTCTTTTAACCCTCCAATACCTGTGTTATCAATACCTTGTATTAAATCCCCTTTCATTGAAATACCTAGCATGGTTTCTCTCACCCTGACAGTATCTCAACTGATACAGGTAGACTGAAAACACAAGTTTGTCTACTCCCTCATAAAATACCACTAAAATAAAAATAAAAGTTTAAAAAATGTAAACCTTCAAGGACAAAGAAAACACATGAAAAGATAACAGCAGATGAGCGATATCAACCAAATTTTACAGAATGACGAATATCTGAAAAGGAAGTAACTGATGTAGTGGACCAGAGAAAGCAAAAACTCAGGTACCTGAGGTTGCTTCGAGGCAACAAGAATGAAGGCAATTTAGATTGCAGAACTTTAGAAGAGGCTCAGAAGTGGGAACTACAGAGTTTGCAGAGTGATGCCTAAAAGAGCAAAAATATTTAAGCCTGTGCATGTATGTAAAAGGAGCAAACAGATCCCTTCTTCCAGCCAGGACAGCTAGAAGCTGCCTTCCCACTGTAGCTGAGCAGACCACTCTTGGAAAGATGAGCTAGAGAGGGTCTGCAGAGCAGACAGCTGAGAGTGGGGGGAGTTGTTTATGACCATAGGGGCATTCAGGAAAAGTCTGCAGTGTAAATCAGCTCACTCCTTGTGTCCTCCCCATCCATTTCTCAGGAAACTACCAGAGAACATGCACCAGCAAAAGAAAGCCATAAATATATTTTTTAAAGATTTTGTTTATTTTAAAGTAATCTCTACAGACACAAAAAGTCACATATTATATAATTCTATTTATATTAAATATCCAAAATACCTATATCATAAACACAGAATGCAGATTGGTGCTTGCCAGAGATTGAAGGGAGTGGGGTCTGGGGAGTCAGTGCTTAATGGGTGTGAAGTTTTACTTTGGAGCGATACAAGTGTTTTGGAACTAGATAGAGGTGAAGTTTGAAAAATATAATGAATGTACTATATTGCCACTGAATTGTTCACTTCTAATAGTTAATTTTCTGTTATGTGAATTTTATACATTTCTTAAATATTTAGAAAGACCAGTGTGTGCAGATTATATATGTTGCCAAAGCCCACAAGGGCCAAAGAAATTAACATGATTGTCCCTAGGGGCAGGAGTCAAAGATTGGGATGGGTGAGAAGAGAACTTCTGTTTTTCTGACTCAGTAAATTATGAAATGTATAACTTCGAAGAAAATAAAATTAAGAACAAATTTTGGTGAAAAAGGCAGGTGGAAAAGAATCTTCAAACATGAGAATTCAAGCAATATAGCACCCATAAATCCCAGTTTTTTATTTCATGGATTTTTAAAATGTTTAATGTAATCCATGTAAATGGTTTTAAAAATTAACGCTCAAAGTTTATAATAATATTTTCCCAATGAAGCAACTTAGAGAAATGAGCTCCTTACCTCTAGAATTCCTAAAGCATCCATAGAATTTCCATCAAGGATAGTCTTAGAGAAATTAAAAAATAGCTTGATACCCCCTGGAAAATCTCAGTGGAAAACTGATAGGATTATCTAGATATGTCACAGCAAAAATATAGCAATTTTAAGAAAGCACCTGCAGTCAGTTGACCTGATGAAGCAAATTGCCTGTGTGCATGGTTAATTAAATATTCTACACTAGCCTTGCCTGGGCAGATATGGTAATGGCCGAGGAACAGGAATCATGCCTTCACTACAGAAAATTCATGGAGCGATTTCAAGAAGGATTATGACTCCAGATTATGATTTAATTAACCGGAACATTCCTGAGACAGCAGGGATAACTTTTACACAATATTTTCCATTTTGAAATGTGCTTTATAACTTAATTGGTCTGACAGCCAGCAGTCCAAATCTTTCATTGGCCTGTGACTGTCCCTCCATCAGGCAACCACACACACACTAACCCTCACACATTCATAACTCAGAAACACGTGGCACAGTTACATTTAGGCCGATTAAGATGTAAATCTCTTTGCAGCCTCTGATCTCCTTTTAGATGTGTTTTAGCAATAAAACAGCTTGATGTGGATCAATTTGATATGCTGATGATCTGGTTGCTAACAGGAGTGCCCTTGCTGTTCCTGATGACCAGTTTAGTCAGCCTCAGGGTGGGGTCAGGGAAGGTCCAGGGAGGTGCATCCTTAGGAGAGCCTAGAGGAGGAAGGGGAAACCACCAGAGGGAGTCAAATACAAGTGCTGTTATTTGAAAACTCTCAAAGCTCCCATGGCAGGGCCATGCCAACCATAGCCAAAGAGGAAGGCAAGCTGGAAACACTGAGGGAAGCCAGATGGCATGTCCAGTTAAGGAGCAAGGCTCAGGTTTATGGCCTGGGCATCAGAGGAGGAGTTCAGGGAGCTCATGAGAGTGGCAGAAGGTAGGCGGCACCTGTAAGAGGGAGGCTGAATGATGTATCATGCCACAGAGTGTGCTACTCTGCAGCTCTTCCTTTATTCTTCCCATGTCTACCCTCACCAGCCTCAACCCACTTCCCTTCTGAGACCAGACAAGGAGACCTTCCCAGAGACCGTTTGTGAGCTGCTCCATCAGTGGGTGAGCCCACTGTGGGGCTAGCTTTGGACTGCTACCACCAGACTTGATGGGACGGGGTCTTTTTCCAAGCCAACACCAAACGTTCCCTGGCAGCATGTGTTGAAGACAAAAAACGTCCCTCCTTCTCTCTTCCCAGAAACCTACTTCACCAGCCCATGCACGTTTGAAGCCAGTAGTTCTCATGCTTCAGCCTGCATCAGAAACACCTAGGGCCATCAAAACAGAGTGCTAGCCACTCAGGTGCTGGTGATGATGCTAGCACAGAAACCACATCCTGAAAACTCTAAATGTTCTTCCCCATGCATTGAGCAAGTTTTCTAGCCTTCAGGCTTGTTTGATAGCTGTGTGACCTCAGAGAAGTTCTTTAACTCTCTGTGCCTCAGTTTCCTTATCTGTACAATAGAGATGATAATACCTTCCCCACCCACCCACCCCCACTCACAGTATTGTTGAGAGGATTGAGTGAGCTAATGCACATAAAGATTTAGGACAGGGCCTGATACATAGTAAATGCTATATATGTGTCTGAGATTCTTATATTCTCCCAAAATGACAATCCATTGCACAAGATCAGGTATTTAATTGATGTACTTGTGGTATCTAGTGGGAACCCTGCTAATTTTCTCCCAAGAAATGGATCTGGTGCCATTGTTTCTGCCAATATCCCAGCTGACACTTCAATTTAGATGCCAGCCGCACACTTCCTTTCACAGGTAAGTAAATTAACCAGGAAACTTGGAGTCAGAACTAAGCTTCCAAATGTTATGTGCTGGCATCTGCTCTGTACCTCTTATTATATTTCTTCTCATATAGTCCAAGGTCTGGACATCTAACTGAACTGTGCTCCCTTTAACCAATTTTTCAACTTCACACCAGGCTGGGGAGAACTCAGAGGCTGGCCTATATAGTCCAGGTGAATTTAAGGATAACAATTATTTGACCCCTGTGTCATGGTTTTATGTCTTTAAATTAACTGTAAGTTCTTTATACACAACAATCCCTTCTCCTACCCCCTGTGCTGGCTAGAAGTGTGAGATGGAGGCATGCTCTGAGGAAGAGAAGTGCTTAAGCCTGAATGAATCTATTGGCAGAATGAGGGGTCAGGTGGGCAAAGAAGACCCAGTGGTCTCACAGAGACACAGCTGGTTTGAAAACCAAGAGGACATGGTCAAAGTGCTAATGCTGCCATGCCCTGGTGGGCAGCTCCTCACCTTGCTGGGACTCAGTTCCTCACCTGTAAAATGGGGATGACATCTGCTTCCCAAGCCCCTGGAACACAAGTGGCTGTAAGTGCATGACACATGCACACATGGTGCTCAATAAAAGTGGGGATCCTTCCAGCACCCGGCACATGCATCTCCCCAGATACCATGAGGTGGGACCATGCTGTACCATGTCTGATCCCAGCACCTAGCACAGTACCTGGCACATGGAGGGGCTCAAAAAGTGTGTGTGGAATGGGAGGGAAGGGCTTATAGTTGAATTCTACAAGCACATCCTCTCTGCTGCTAGGGGAAGGAATGTCAGTCATTCTCCTGCCATTCACTGTCTGGATTGGCATATTGATTGCCCTCCCGGGCAATTATAAATTGATCATTTGATGATCTGTTCCAGCATCTTCTCACTTTTCCTGTTAAGTAGACAGTTATCAAACTTTAGGCCCATCCTTGCTGAGGGTGGATGCTCTGTGACTAGAACTCCTTTGGGGGCCTCCAGGGAGGCCAAAAAAATCACTGCAAACTTATAGTTTTGCTCTGAGCTGGTAAAAGTTCTTTCTGTAGGCTTTTGATCTGATCCTCTAAAGTGGTAGTTCTCAAAGTGTGGTCCTCAAACCAACAGCACCACCTGGAAATCCCACATATGTTATCTGAAACTTGGCATGGCCAAGGGTCCTCTTGATCTCAAGCATACTGATTCTAGGTGTCTTGGGGGTCCAAGTGGAGGTGTGGAGATAGCAACTGGATATGTGGATCTGGAGCTCTAGTGAGAGGCCCAGCTAACAATAGCATATGATGGTCTTTACCCCTGGGGGGTCTGTGGCTCATTAGACCACCCATAGAGGGCTGAAGGAGAGGATGGCACTGGCAAAGGTGAGAAGTTCATCTCTGAGGACAGGCTTCCAAGCTGGATCCCCTTGTCTGCTTGGTTAGTTGTGTCTCTACAATAGGAGAGAGGAAAGAGAAGACAGGGCAGCATTGGAGAGGTGGTAGTGAGGGGTTCAGGGATGGGGCCAACCCTCTGCTTCCTCTGCCTGACAGACCCAGAGTAGGTCTCCCAGATACCTGTCTCACAGCTGTGGGGAAAGGCTGGAGGGTGGGCAGGCATTTCACAAAAAAATGGCTCTGCATCTGTGTGGGTCCAGGTATCAGACAGCCTTAGTTCAAACCAGCTCTGACCAGGATTTGATTGGTGGCCCCTAGGGGAGCCTAAATGGCCTCCCACAGCCTCATCTTCCTTGTTGCAGAAGAGGGCTAGTCACAGAGTTTGCACTGAGGCCACTAATATCATCCTGGTGTGCATAGCACCTGGCACTGTGCTGGCCCACAAGGGTGATGTATAGTCAATGGTGGCTAGAGATAAAGCCATCTCATAGGCTCCTCATGTCAACCCACTGTGCAACCATGCAGACTCTCACAAATGTGTTCAATGAACCACACTGGGAGAGGACCTCAACTTAATCGCCTTTTTCTCACCCTAATCTAAAGTATCTTAACCGTGAACTGCAACAATGCTTGTTGCCCTTGGCTTTAAGAGGCCATTCCCTTTAAAAAGAAATCTCTGGATTTTCTAAGGCTCTGGAGTAAGCTAAGCTAGTTTTTCTAGAGAGGCTTACATGCACCTGGCCTGTCCATGCCCCCATGAAGCCAGATGTGGATAAAACAGCCCCTGCTCTGAGGCACATGCCAGCTGCCCGGCACTGTGGCGTTCCCTTCTTCCTCTCCACTGTTGCTGTGCCCGGGCCTGCAGGAGGGAAGAAAGGAGCAACAGCCTGCATTTGAACAACCAGAGGGCCAAAGATGCCAGTAATGGCTAAATTCCAAAGGAAGCGACATTAAAATGTGAGACTGGGCTCTCAGGAAGAGAGCCTTCCCTCTCAGAGTATCCCCATTAAAGAACTTTGAAAGCTGACCTCCACAACTTATTTCAAGGCTGGACTGTAATCAAGCCTGAACATCTAAAACTATATAAATTAACACTCTCATTAGGGTCTTAGTAGCTACAGGCTCTGTGCAAAACAGGCCCATTTAAGTGGAAATTTTGACATTCAGCCAAGACTAGAAAAGTAATAGTTTCCACACTAAGCACTGGGAAGGAGAATGAGAATTAAATATTAATTCTTTATGAAGGAAGACTTTTTAATCATGTTTACTTTCAGACCATCATGATTCTGGGTCTTTTTCCTTTATGGAGAATACTGGATTTTTAATTCCCTACCTAAAACCTGGAGCCAGTGTCCACACACCTTTCAGATTCTCCCTTGTGGCCACAGGTAGTATGATTATGTGTAATTTTTTGTTAAAAGTGGAGCTCCCAGCACTGTTAATTGACAGGGGTCCTGGAGATACTAAAGATAATCAAGCAGAAATGAAAATATGTAATTCTGGCTGAAAATGAAGAGAAAACCTGCCTTGTATAATAAACCACATGGTGATAGAGCTTATGCTCTCTGTAAGACAGTAGAAAAGCTAACATCCCATATTCCTACATATTATGCTCTGTGGAAACAGTACTGGCAGAAATGTGGTCATTTTAGCTAAAGGCAATGTGATTTCCGTCTCATCTTTCAGAGCACGTAGCCTGGGCTCAAATCCCCGTGCTTCCCTAATTAGCTAGGTGACATTCAGTGAGTCATTTAATGCCTCGGAGTTTCAGTTTGTTCATCTGCAAAGTGGGGTGAGAACAGCCTACTGGTATGATGCTGTGAAAGTTCAACATGATGGCCCAGACCAGGGATGAGGACCCTGCTCCCTCACAGAACCTTCCCCGACTCCCCAGCCACCCACTGGTATGGCTACACAGAGCCTGCAGCAGCATAGCAGAGTGCAGGAGAGAGGACCATGTTCTGGCTTTTCTTATTAGTAGCTCTGCGACCCTGAGAACATCACACAACTTTCATCACCCCAGCATCCTTGTCTGCAAAATAGGGACAGCATCACTTTCCTGGGGAACCGAGAGGACATGCCTGGCATCAAGCTGGTGTCAAAAATACAAGCTCCATGTCCTTCCTTCTCTGCAAGCTTCCTCACTTCCCACCCTCAAGGGCACAGGCACCTGGGAACATCTCTAGGGAAATGTGAAGTAGCAGAACATGGATTTCCACTCTTGAAGGCATTACTATCTACTTAGAACACACATCTCTACACACTATGAACAGAGAACAGGCACCCTGAACATAAACACAAATGAGACAACCAGCCCAGGATATCCACTGGGGTTCCAAGATGTCTGTGGGCAAGTCCTCAGGGGGTGGGTTACACACTCAGTGCCCCAGGTTGGACCTAATGGGGTGCCTATAAACCCTGAGCACCACCACGACTTTGGCAACCCATGCACCTCACCCCACACACCCACTCACATGAAACACACCCAGTTTAAAATTAGTGCTCTCATACCTCTTCCTCAGGACACCTGCCTGTCCTTTAAGAATGTCCTTACGTGAGTTCTGCCCCCACACTCCAACCTTGTGAGAATGAATGTCTCATTCATTGTATCCATGTTTTGATTACTGACCCATGTACCATGCTATCCCTCCACTCACTCAGACATGTACCCAGGGTTACCGTGTTGCCAGACACTGGCATTAAACAGCAGAGGTCTCAAGGGGATCCTCGAAGATTTTTAGAACCCCATCTACCAGTCCCCAGACTACCTGAAATTACCATTCAATTTCAGCAAAAGCTATGTGCTATCTAAATGTAACTTTCAAAGTAACACCTAACCCCCTAGCAGATCCTGACCCCCTCTACTACAGAAATTCTGGGCAGCAAGATGAATAAGACCAAGTCTTGTTTTCAAGAACCTCACAGTCCTAAAATTTGTATGGAACCAGAAAAGATCTCGAATAGCCAAAGAAATGTTGAAAAAGAAAACCAAAGCTGGAGGCATCACAATTCCCGACTTCACATTCTATTACAAAGCTGTAATCATCAAGACAGTATGGTACTGGCACAGAAACAGACATATAAATCAATGGAACAGAATAGAGAACCTAGAAATGGACCCACAACTATATGGTCACTAATCTTCAACAAAGCAGGAAAGAATATCCAATGGAAAAAAGACAGTCTCTTCAACAAATGGTGTTGGGAAAATTGGACAGCAACATGCAGAAGGATGAAACTGGACTACTTTCTTACACCACACACAAAAATAGACTCAAAATGGATGAAAGACCTAAATGTGAGGCAGGAATCCATCAAAATCCTAGAGGAGAACCCAGACAGCAACCTCTTTAACCTCAGTCACAGAAACTTCTTGTTAGATGCATCTGCAGAGGCAAGGGAAACAAAAGCAAAAATGAGCTATTGGAATTTCATTAGGATAAAAGCTTTTGCACAGCAAAGGAAGCAATCAACAAAACTAAAAGGCAACCTACAGAATGGGAAAAGATATTCGCAAATGACATATCAAATAAAGGGCTAGTGTCCAAAATCTGTGAGGAACTTATCAAATTCAACACCCCTCCCCTCAAAAAAGTCAAGAAATGGGCAGAAGACATGAGCAGACATTTCTCCAAAGACACACAAATGGCCAACGGACACATAAAAAAATGCTCCACACCACTCAGCATCAGGGAAATACAAATCAAAACCTCAATGAGATACCACCTTACACCAGTCAGAATGACTAAAATTAATAACTCAGGAAACAACAGATGTTGGTGAGGATGTGGAGAAGGGGAAACCCTCTTACACTATTGGTGGGAATGCAAACTGGTGCAGCCACTCTAGAAAACAGTATGGAGGTTCCTCAAAAATTTAAAAGTAGAACTACCCTAACATAGTGATTCAAAGGAGCACATGCACCCCAATGTTTGTAGCAGCAATGTTCACAATAGTCAAACTATGGAAAGAGCCCAGATGTCCATTGACAGATGAATGGATAAAGAAGATGTGGTATACACACACACACACAGACACACACACACACACACACTGGAATATTATTGAGCCATCAAGAAGAATGAAATATTGCCATTTGCAACAATGTGGATGGACCTAGAGTTTATTATGGTAAGCTAAATAAGTCAGTCAGAGAAAGACAAATACCACATGATTTCACTCATAAGTGGAATTTAAGAAACAAAACATGAACATAGGGGAAAGGAAGGAAAAAATAAAATAAGATGAAAAATGAGAGGAAGGCAAACCATAAGAGCTGCTGAACTACAGGAAACAAATTGAGGGTTGCTGGGGGGGGTGGGTAGGGAGGGATAACTGGGTGATGGGCATTAAGGAGGGCACTTGATGCTTGATGTAATGAACACTGGGTGTTATATGCAACTGATGAATCACTAAATTCTACCTCTGAAACTAAAAAAAAAAAAAAAAGAACCTTACAGTCCAGTCAAGAGCATGGTGGTCAACAGTCAAGAGAACATCACAGCAACAGCAAGCTCATGGGTGAACCAAGACCCTATATTCCCTAAGGCCAGTGTTTGGTACCTATATGGTTAGAGAAAGATGGGGCTAGTGAGATGGGCAGGGACCAAGATCCCAAGCAAAATCTGCATCCCAAGATAAGAAACTTAAACTTTATTAGGACATTCTTATCTGGGGAGTAACTCATAAGCTTGAATCTTGTTCCAGTGTAGACACTGGACTACGGGAGATACAGTGGAGCAAGTGGACCCTGGGGATGTTGTTTAACCACCCCCCCACCCTGATCTATGGCTTTTAACATGTAAAATGTTATAGAACATGTTGGAGGGAGGATAAGAGGCACCTTGAGAAATCTAATTACAGATCCTCTTTGTTTTCCAATACCTGTACAGGGTAAGATCTCATGTGTTCATTTAACAAACTCTTAAAGAGCACTTACTATGTGCCCTACTTGCTACATACAGAGTTACAACATGGTCAGGACAGACTGGGTTATTCTGAGGTAACAACTAGCTCCCAATTCCAGTGGCTTAACAACACCAAGTACACTTTCCATCAGTGCTATGTTTCTGTCAGGAGTTGTTTGATGGGGATAGGGCACTACTCCATATACTCCCTCAGAAAACGAGGGTGAAGGTGGCTCCACCTTTTAGCAGCTGAATCATCTGAATCTGAAACATCTGGAATTGAATCACCTGGAGTTCCTTGTTGTCTCAGAAGGCAGCAACCAGATACAACATGAGCACTGACTCTTTGATACTTTGATAGCCCCTATTCCCACAACTAGTCACCTGTCCCAGCCTGACAGCAAGGGGCTGGGAAGCGTAGGAAAGCAGATTGAGTGTTTGATGAGCAGCCCTGTCTCTGCCATAGAGAGATACTCTTCCTGGGTGAAAAAAATAGGAGGCTCAGAGAAGTTAAGTCCCTTGTCCAAGTTCACATAGAAAATAACTGTCAGAATCAGGCTATGTGGCCCCAAAGTCCCTGTTGGTAACCAGTACACTGTATTGCCTCTCTCACTGTCTTGACATTGATATGAATGATTTGGGCCATAGTTGCTATTTTCCTGACACACGCATAAATCCATCCTATATGGAGAAGAGGGATGGAGAGAGAGGAGGGGACATTTCTACTAGGGACCAGGAAGGGTGAGTTTGGATCTGGAGCATACTCAGGCCAGGACTTAAGGCTGGATGGCCAGTGAAAGGGTGACAAGAAGTAGGATCTATGCAGGAGAGGAGAGGTACCCACACACTAGTATGTGCCCCTTGTGAGCAGCTGAGTATCCCCATGGGAGGAGAGCAGAAACTGAGAGAGCCTCCTCCTGAAGACTCCCTGAGTCTCTCACAGCAGAGGGATCCATGATGTGGAGATCAGGTGGCTCTACATCAGTCTGTAGCTGGACAGGCTATGTCCACCAGAGTCCTGACTGCAGGTTTGCATGAATCACATGGCTCAGGGGAGAAGTTCTCCCCGGAGAATGAACAGCCAAATGTTGCCCATGTAGCTCAGGAGGTCAGGGGCTTCTCCTTATGAACCCCAGTGCTCCTCCTCAGAGCACTGACAATGCCCTGTGTGAATGACCTCAGTAGCTCCAGTGCCCACCAGAGGGCCTGGCATGACCAGTGCTGGTACCATTGGGTGAGACATGATGAAAAGATGGGTGGATGGGCACATGGGGATGCTTAGACAGCACCCTCAGACCTCCTCTATGTCTGTGTTTCTGTAGGACCACAGAGTGTGGTCAGCCCACAGTGTGTGAGGGGCCCATAGAGCCCAGAATAGACACTAGTCTGTTCCTTGACCACAGATGATTTTTGGAGTCTTTGAGATGTGTCCTGCTATTTCAGAAAGCAGAGGGAAGCTCCAGCAGGCACTGCAAGGAAAATAAAAGAGTCTAAAACAAGAATTCGAAAGAAGCAAGTTCTACTTTGCATATTTGTAGTAAAGGGAATTGCTCCCCATGAAATTATATGGACTCCTCCTTTTATAGGCCACTGAGAGAGTGAGCTGTGAAATACTGGAAATTTCAAGATTTAATTAAAACCCAGTTCACTGCACTGAAATTCGCTTACAAAATATAACAAAGATTAATGGGAGATATCAAACCAAACTATTTGTGCACGACCTGTTGAGTCACAATTTATGCGAACAAGAGGAAAGGAGCAAGATCATTGCCTTAAAATAAATTTACTGCTTCTCTGGCTAAGTAAAATGGAAATTGTAAAAACCCTCAGGTCAGCTCAACCACACCAAGATAAAATGGCAGACCAGCCAAGTAGGTGACAATCAATCAGCAGGTGTTTGTCAGGGTGTACTGGATGTTCCACTGTACTTGCTGGGAAGGGCACTGGGGTGGGAGAAAGGGACCCCTCCTATTCTATTTATTCCTCACATGACTACAATGGTGACTATCCACACTTTCTAGGTGAGCAAACCAAGCCTCAGAGGGACCAAGTGACTTGCCCAAAACCACACTCCTAGAAGGTGTCAGAGCTGGCGTTTGGGCCAGGCCATCAGGCTCAGAGTCCATGCTCTTTCCACCATAAACTACAGCCTCCCTTGTGTTCCATCCTTGAAGGAACCTGACCCATCTAAGTGAGGTGACATGGTCTGGGTATGCCAAACACCAGACCCAGGCAGGGACACTTGACTCAGGGCTGGAGCAACTGGACAATGGGCCCCCAAAAGATTTCCATGTGCTGATCCCTAGAACCCATGAGTGTTACCTATGTGACAGTTAATTTTGTGTGTCATCTTAGCTGGGCTATAGTTTCCAAATATTTGGTCGAACACTGTTCTAGGTGTTTCTGTGAAGGTATTTTTAGATAAGATTAACATTTAAATCAATGGACTTAGAGTAAAGCAGATTATCCTCCATAATGTGAATAGGCCTCATCCAATCAGTTGAAGGCCTTATGAGCAAAGATCGAGGCCCCCCCAAGGAAGAGGGAATCCTGCCAGCTGGGGCCTTCAGACCTGGGAGGCAACACCAACTCTGCCCTGAGCCTCCAGCCTGCCAGCCCACCCTGCAGATTTTGGACTTGCCAGCTCCAGTTGTGTGAGACATTTACTTAAAATAAATCCCTCTAGATAGGTAGGAAGGTAGGTAGATAGACAGACAGGTAGATAGATATGGATGGATGGATGGATGGATGGATGGATGGATGGATAACTTGATTGATAGATACATAGATGATAGATAGGTAGAATCTATCCATATAGATGTATATCTATATAGATAATATATTATATTGTGTATATAGATTAACATAATATGGAGATCAGTATACACACACACACACACACACACACACGTGTGTATATAGATGTTCTGTTTCTCTGGAGAATCCTGGCATACACACTATATGGCAAAAAAGGATTTTTCAGTTATGATTAAGTTAAAAGTCTTGAGATGGAGGAGATCATCTTGGATTTTTCCAGCCAGGGCCAGGGCAGTCACAAGTACCTTTATAAGAGGCAGGCAGAAAATGGAGTGATGCAGTCACAAGTCTTCTAATGTAGTCACCAGAAGAGGCAAGGAACAGATTCTCCCCTGGAGTCACTGGAGGGGACATGGTTCTGTTGACATCTTGATTTTAGCCCAGAGATACTGATTTCAGACTTCTAACATCCAGAGCTATGAGATAATAAATTTTTGTTGCTTTAAGTGAACCTGTTTATGGAACCTGCTACAGCAGCCCCACAAACACTACACATTGTGTAACTCTGTGTAACACAGTAACACAGTGGTCACTCTCAGAGGAGGGCAGGAAGCTCTGGACCTTTCCTGGTGGGGAAGGGGGGGGTGGGCGAGGTGTCTATTGTTGAACAAAAGTCAAGGGGCACACTGTTTGGTGTGCTGCCTCTCCCCCCTAACTGAACCCCCTATGAATCTCACCTCTGGAAGCCTCACCTGAGGCCGCACTCTGTCCCCTTTCCTCTCCTGGACAGAGTCAGCCATGACTACAACACAGAGAAGCACCTTTGCAGCTCCTGGGCCTGCCACACACCACCCCCCATCCCACAACAAATACAGCTAAACTATGATGAGAGCATGTGATGAGGATCATAGAGCCATGGAGACAGGTAGGTGGGGGTGATTTCTAAGTGACTCAGGCTGGGAAGGGAAATGGAAACTTCTGTATATATTCATTTTAGCAATTATGTCCCTGGTCCCAGGCTGCTGGGTAATTTTTCTGCCTTCAATCGACTTTTAGCAAAGAGGAGTCCCAGCTCCCTCTCACAATCACCACAGAACTCTGTGACTCTGTGACTCAAAAGCAGGACTATGGTAGCACCCCAACCAGTTCATACGTTGAGGAACTCCAGCCACAATTGAGTCCAGGGCCCAGCCCTGTGGCCTGCTCAGGAACCCCCCATCCAGACCTGTACTAACTGCTCAGAACTGCCCCCTCCCCAGTCCTGGGCAGGCTGCTTAGGACCCCCACTGAACCCCAGGTGAGCCCTGCTCTGAGTGCAGGCTCTAGGAGCAGGCAGTGGAGAGAGAGGGAGAAATGAGTGTGCAGGGAGAGAGACACTGTGGTTGACAAACACCTATGTAGAGGATGGTAATGACAACAACCACTGTCATGGTCTGTGGATAGACCATCGCAGACTCTGTAGCACTCCACTCTTCCCCCACACTCTGGTGTCATTTGCCAGGGTCACTGTTAATGCATGTAAATGTCTGCCCCTTGTGCTTCCTTGGTGCTCTGAGGACATACTTGGTGCTCAGCTCATGCCTTTTAACTGCTGCAATTGTCGCAGGAGCCACCCAGGCAAGCCCCATTGAGATATAAGGAGAGGAGTATGACAGAGCTAGGCTTGAGCTGTGTCCACCTGACTTCAGAGACATTGTCCCAAAAGCCTCACTGCCTGCCCCCAACATATCTGAATTCACATGGGCTTCAGAGAATTCTGTGACTTTAGGCAACAGTAAGTCATTTGATGCAGCTAGATGCAAAGATGAGCACCAAGTAGAGGTAAGCCCATTTGAGGTCATGTGCCAATGGCCTCCTAACAGAAATGGGAAGCCATTACGTCAAGTTATATTACAGAGCTGTGTTAATCAAAACAGTATGGTACTGGCACAAAAATAGACACATGGATTAATAGAACAGAATGGAAAACATAGAAATAAACCCACAACTATATGGTCAATTAATCTTTGACAAAGCAGGAAAGATTATCCAATGGGAAAAAGGCAGTCTCTTCAACAAATGGTGTTGGAAAATTTGGACAACAACATGCAGAAGAATGAAATTGGACCACTTTCTTATGCCATACACAAAAATAAACTCAAAATGGATTAAGTACCTAAATGTAAGACATGAAACCATTAAAATCCTAAAGGAGAATACAAATAGTAATAACTTCTTTGACATCAGCCATAGCAACTTCTTTCTAGATAGGTCTCCTGAGGCAAGGGAAACAAAAGCAAAAATAAACTATTGGGACTTCATCAAGGTAAAAATCTTCTGCACAAAGAAGCAATCAACAAAACTAAAAGCAACCTACAGAATGGGAGAAAATATTTGTAAGTGACATATCTGATAAAGGGTTAGTATCCAAAATATACAGAGAACTTATAAAGCTCAACACCCAAAAAATGAATAATTCAATTAAAAATGGGCAGAAGACATGAACAGACATTTTTCCAAAGAAGACATACAGATGCCCAAGAGACACACAAAAAGATGTTCATCATCATTCATCGTCAGGGAAATGCAAATCAAAACTCCAATGAGATATCAATTCACACCTGTCAGAATGGCTAAAATCAACAACACAGAAAACAACAGGTGTTGACAAGGATGTGGAGAAACAGGAACCCTCTTGTACTTTTTGTGAGAATGAAAACTGGTGCAGCCACTCTGGAAAATAGTATGGAGGTTCCTCAAAATGTTAAAAAATAGAGCTACTCTATGATCCATCAATCGCACTACTGGGTATTTACCCAAAGAATATGCAAACCCTAATTCAAAGGGATACATGCACCCTGATGTTCATAGCAGCATTATTTACAATAGCCAAGATATGGAAACAGCTGAAGTGTCCACTGATAGATGAATGGATAAAGAAGATGTGGTGTATATATATAATGGAATATTACTCAGCCATGAAAAAGAACGAAATCTTGCCATTTGCAATGATGTGGATGGAGCTAGACAGTATTATGCTAAGTGAAGTAAGTCAGAGAAAGACAAATACCATATGATTTCACTCATGTAGAATTTAAGAAACAAAACAAATGAGCAAAGTGGGAGAAAAAAGTAAGAGAGAGGCAAACCAAGAGACAGACTGTTAATTATAGAGAACAAGCCTGTGGTTACCAGAGGGGAGTTGGGTGGAGGATAGATGAAATAGGTGATGGGACTTAAGGAGTGCATTTGTTGTGTTCAGTACTGGGTCATGTATGGAAGTGTTGAATCACTATTTTGTACACCTGAAACTAATATAACACTGCTGTATGTTAACTAACTATAATTAAAATAAAAACTTAAAAAAAAGGAAAGAAATGGGAAGCCCTTAAAAAGCATTCAACAAAAGAGTGTCATGGTGAGTTTCACCTCTCAAGAGAGGGGCTTACCCCATTCTGTGGTCACAGTGAAGCCCATCATCAGAGTGTGGGCTGCAGGGCAGTCACCCCAACCAAACTGACATCCTTAGAGATGTGCACAGAATGTCCATCACAGATTTACATGTAAGAACTAAGAAATGCAAATGACTCAAATGTACACCAATAATGGAATAAATAAATGATGGCAGACAGTGGCATAATATAAAGCCACAAAAATGACTAAACTGCAATGACACAAAACAACAGGGACGAATCTCACAAGCAAAATGTTGAATGAAAGAAACCAGACACAGAAAGAGGACATATTGTTTGTACAATAGAGATAAGGATTACCTTTGAGGAAAGAGGGAGTCATAACCAGGAGGGGCTTGAGAACACAAAACCTTCTTGGAAATTAAAAATATGATAGGTGAGGTTTTGTTTAAAAGTACCAGAAAGATTACCTGCTCAGCAGGGAGCCTGCTTCTCCCTCTCCCTCTGCTGCTCCCCCTGCTCGTGCGCTCTCTCTCTCTCTCTCTGTCAAATAAATAAATAAAATCTTTAAAAAATAGAAGTACCAGAAAGATTAGAAAATAAAATTAAGGAAATCTCTAAGAAAAGTCAAGATAAATGTAAAAAATTATAAGAAAATTGAAGGCTCAGTGTAGTAGATTTAATAATAGGAATTCCAGAAACAGAGAACAAGTGATGCAGGGAGATGGGCTCTCTCCTCATGCCACTTAGTTTTCTCCTTACGATGAGAAACAACCAAAACACCATGACAATTCCTTCGCCCAAGAGAGACCAGCTGCACTCTGCAGGTCCCACATTCAAAAGCCTAAGGAAAATCGACAACTGAGCCGGCTTGGGTAAAGGCTGATTGTAGGCTCTGATCAGATGTTGCCAGGGACAGGGGTTCTGCAAGAACACAGTTGGAGTGAGCACAACGGTGGTTCTCAGGAAAGGTCACCTGACGGAGGGGTCTACCCCACCCATGCATCCATCCACTCACCCATTCATCACACACACACACACACACACACACAAACACACACACACACATACACACACACACACACACACACACGCTAGCCTCTAACCAGCCAGTCTCTAGCCTCCAGGCTGGGAATGCAATGGTGTTCCTCCCCTGGGAAAGCGGACAGTCTAATGTCCCATGGTCACAGCCAATAGTATGTGAACGTGCAAATCCTCAAGAAAGGTTTACTTAGCATCCTAGTTGGAATGAAGAAACACCTGGGAAATACCTGGGAATTTAGCAATGCCAAGAAAGTTTGAGCTCTTGAATTTCCTGCTTTGCAATCACTTCTGCACAGCTGATTCCCCTTAGTTGATGTCTTTGGAAGGAAAAGGAAACTTCAATACTTCTTAAGCTTCTATTAGGTTTTACATTTAATTAATGCACACCTAGGAGCACCTGCACTGTGCATAAGCATCTCAGAAAGGAGACAGCAAAGTGAACAACAGTAACGAGTACAAAATTAGATGCCAAAAATAAACTTGTGGGAAAATGTTATTTTTATGAGGCTGAAACACGTGTTTGTGTGATGGGGAAAGCCTGTTCCCCACTCCCTGCAGAGGGAGACCCACTGGCATTAATACCAGCCTATGCCCTTCAGTCACTGGTCTCAAAGCAGAGGAAGGGTCTGCCCTACTGAGTGGGTAGGAGAAGGGGCACCCCTGTTACCTCCCTCCCATCCCACTGTGCCGCTTTTGCCTTACTGGGCTCGCCCCCATGAAGCAGTGCAGGTCTGGTTTTGCTAAGTAGTCTCGCATGCACTTGAGTGGGCATGCCTAAAGCTGACGTCTGGTGTTAGAAAACTCCATTTCTATCAGAAAAAAAAGTGACATTGCGGGCTCCACTATCTCAGCATTTGCCTTTCCCTTAAGTGATTCAGAGCTTGAAATGAGGAGAAAGGAGCTATATCGTGGGTTCCCTCAAACCCCAAACTTCGGCTAACAAGGAAGTCATGCCCAGTTTCTCCAGGCCTCTGGGGTCTCTGAAAGGATTAACTCTATCCCAGTATCCACAATCAGACCCACGGTTTCTATGCCTTCAAGCCTCACTGCCCCCTCTGCTCCTGTTCCTGGGGCAAGTCTCCTGAAAACTGCACTCCTAGAGGAAGGGCCCCTCCCTGGAGGCCAGCCCACCACAGCCTGACATCCAGCAACCATGCATTCAACAATCAGATGAGTACCCTGGCCTCCCCACTTCCCACAAGAAGGTGAGATCATGACTTCTGAAACTGTGAGGAAGGACCAGTTTCATCAATTTCCAGTATGTTATAGACTGATATTTTAGCAAAATAAAAATAAAATACTAGAAAAATGAAATGAAAAACAATGGCATACAAAATACAAGACCCCAAATCCTTATTATTAGATCCAACAGACATAAAATTACTAGAACTGCTGCAACATTTTCTAGATGCATGCCTCCATTCTGTTTCTACCTCCTTGTGAACGGGTGGCCCTAGATGACATTGTCAGAAGTCAGGAGGGAGGGGGAAAGGGGAAAGGATGGCAGAGGAGTAGGGGACCCTATCCCAACTGATCCCTGGAATAGAGCTGGATATCTACCAGACCACTCTGAACACCCACGAAATCAGCCTGAGATATAAGATGATAGATCTGGTTGTCTACAAACAGAATATCACAGGCGGTTGGTTTCAAGATACGAAGAGGGGTGCTGTGATTCCATAGGCAGATACTGGAGGATAAACGGAAGAGGGAGGGAGCCGAGCTATGGGAATCCTACACCGCGGGGGGGTGATTGCCTCCTGCGCTGGGGACCGGGCACAGACTTGCAGACAGGTAGCAACAGTGAAAAAACTTTAGAGCAGCCCCCTGGAGGGAAACCCAGAGCGGAGGGGCTGTGCCTGCCAACTGGAGGTGGCTGGTGGTTTTAGAAAAGCAAAGAGCAGAGACATGTCCCAACCAGAAGGTGAGGACTGGGAGCACAGCTGAGGGGCACACAACCCAGAACGCTGTAGTTTATAGCAGCACAGACAGAAATGGAGATAGTGTGGCCTTGAGAGCTCACTAAAGAACAGACTGCAATCTCTCTGCTCTGAGGGAGAGGGTTGGAAATGGTCTATTCTGCTCTGACTCTCAGAAGAGAAGCAGAAAGCCACCAGGGAAAGACTCCAGGGAACAAAAGCCCCAAAAAACTGGTTTCCACTGAGCCCATTCCCTGCCAAAGGGGGCAGGGCAACTCTGCCAAAAGAGGGTTGCCTGAGTAACAGCACAGCAGGCCCCTCTCCCAGAAGACAGGCTGGGAAAACAAGAGGCCAGCAACCCTAAGGTCCCTAGAAAACAGGTGCATCTTGCTTAGGTTCTGGTCAATAATTTGGACTCTATACATTCCCTCAACCACCCATCAACAGAATGACTAGGAGGAGGAACCCCCAAAATAGGGAAGACTCAGAGACTATGACTTATGCCACAGATTTACAAATGGATTCAGATATAACCAAGATGTTGGAGATGGAGTCCAGGCTAGCAATTACGAAGACGATAGCGAGAATGGAGAAATTGATTAATGGTAACATAGAGTCTCTAAGGGCAGAAATGAAAGCTGAATTGGCAGAACTTAAAAAGGCTATCAATGAGATCCAATCTAATCAAGATAATCTAAAAGCTAGGGTAAGCGAGGCAGAAGAACGAATTAGTGAACTAGAAGACCAATTAATAGACAAAAAGGGAAAGAGGAGGCAAGGGAACAATAACGCAGAATCCATGAAAATAGAATCAGAGGAATAAGTGACACCATGAAACGTTCCAATGTCAGAATTACTGGGATCCCTGAGGGGGTGGAGAGAGAAAGAGGACTAGAAGATATATTTGAGCAAATCGTAGCTGAGAACATCCCTAATCTGGGGAATGAAACAAACATTCATGTCCTAGAGGCAGAGAGGACCCCTCCCAAGATCAAGGAAAACAGGCCAACACCCCAGCATGTAACAGTAAAACTCACAAATCTTAGAAGCAAGGAAACCATCTTAAGGGGAGTTAAGGGGAAGAGATTTCTTACATACAGAGCGAGGAACATCAGAATAACTCAAACCTATCCACAGAGACCTGGCAAACCAGAAAGGTCTGGCAAGACATATTCAGGGCCAAGAATACTTTATCTGCAAGGCTGTCATTTAGAATGGATGGAGAGATGCAGAGTTTCCACCACTGGCAGAAACTGAAAGAATATGTGACCACTAAGCCAGCCATGCAAGAAACATTAAGGGGGGTTCTATGAAACGAGAAAGACCCCAAGAGTGATATACAACAGAAATTTACAGGGACAATCTATAAAAACAACATCTTCACAGGCAACATGATGACAATTAATTCATATCTTTCAATAATCACTCTCAATGTGAATGGCCTAAATGCTCCCATAAAACGGCACAGGGTTGCAGATTGGATAAAAAGACAGGGCCCTAGCCATATGCTGTATACAAGAGATTCATTTTGAACCTAAAGATATATCCAGACTGAAAGTGAAGGGATGGAGGTCCATCTTCCATGCCAGCGGACCTCAAAAGAAAGCTGGGGTAGCAATTCTTATATCAGAATAATTAGATTTTAAACTAAAGACTGTAGTTAGAGACACAGAAGGACACTATATCATTCTAAAAGGGTCTATCTAACAAGAAGATCTAACAATTGTAAATATCTATGCCCCCAACATGGGAGCAGCCATCTACATAAGCCAACTGTTAACCAAAATCAAGAGTCATATTGATAACGATATGTTACATGTAGGAGATCTCAATACTCCACACTCAGCAATAGACAGATCATCTAAGCAGAAAATCAACAAACAAACAAGAGCTTTGAATGACACACTAGACCGAATGGACCCCATAGATATGTACAGAACTTTCCACCCTAAAACAACAGAATATTCATTCTTCTCAAGCGCGCATGGAACTTTCTCCAGAATAGACCACATACTCGGTCACAAATCAGGTCTCAACTGATACCAAAGATTGAGATTAGTACCTGCATATTCTCAGACCACAATGCTTTAAAACTGGAACTCAATCACAAGAAAAAATTTGGCAGAAATTCAAACACTTGGAAGCTAAAGACCACACTGCTCAAGAAAGTTTTGGTCAACCAGAAAATCAAAGAAGAACTTAAACAATTCATGGAAACCAATGAGAATAAAAACACATTGGTCCAAAACCTATGGGATACTGCAAAGGTGGTCCTAAGGGGGAAATACATAGCCATCCAAGCCTCACTCAAAAAAATAGAAAAATCCCGAATTCACCAACTATGTCTACACCTTAAGGAACTAGAGAAAAAGCAACAAATCATACCTAAGCCATACATTAGAAGAGAAATCATTGAGATTAGAGCAGAGATCAATGAATTAGAAACCAGAAACATAGTAGATCAGATCAACGAAACTAGAAGCTGCTTCTTTGAAAGAATTAATAAGATCAATAAAGCACTGGCCAGACTTATCCAAAAGAAAAGAGAAAGGACCCAAATTAATAAAATTATGAATGAGAGGGGAGAGATCATGACTAACACCAAGGAAATAGAAATAATTATTAGAAATTATTATCAACAACTGAATGTCAATAAATTGAGCAACCTGGATGAAATGGATGCCTTCCTGGAAACCTCTAAAGTGCCAAGACTGAAACAAGGAGAAATTGACAACCTGAATAGGCCAACAACCAGTAACGAGATTGAAGCAGTGATCAAAAACCTCCCAAAAAACAAGAGTCCAGTCCTGATGGATTCCCTGGGGAATTCCACCAAACATTCAAAGAAGAAATAATACCTATTCTCCTGAAGCTGTTTCAAAAAATAGAAACAGAAGGAAAGCTTCCAGACTCATTCTATGAGGCCAGCATTGCATTAATCCCCAAACCAGGCAAAGACCCCATCAGAAAGGAGAATTTCAGACTGATATCCTTGATGAATATGGATTCCAAAATTCTCAACAAAATCCTAGCTAATAGGATCCAACAATACATTAAAAGGATCATCCCCCACAACCAAGTGGGATTTATCCTCGGGATGCAAGGGTGGTTCAACATTCACAAATCAATCAATGTGATAGAACACATTAATAAGAGGAGAGAGAAGAACCATATGGTCCTCTCAATTGATGCAGAAAAAGCATTTGACAAAATACAGCATCCTTTCCTGATTAAAACTCTTCAGAGTATAGGGATAGAGGGAACATTCCTCAAGTTCATAAAATCTATCTATGAAAAACCCACAGCGAATATCATCCTCAATGGGGAAAAGCTGAGAGCCTTTCCCTTAAGATCAGGAACACGTCAAGGATGCCCACTCTCACCACTGTTGTTCAACATAGTACTAGAAGTCCTAGCAACAGCAATCAGACAACAAAAAGAAATAAAATGTATTCAGATTGGCAAAGAAGAAGTCAAACTCTCTCTTTTCACAGATGAATGATACTTTATGTCGAAAACCCAAAAGACTCCACCCCCAAATTACTAGAACTCATACAGCAATTCAGTAATGTGGCAGGATACAAAATCAATGCACAGAAATCAGTTGCTTTCTTATACACTAACAATGCAACTGTAGAAAGAGAAATTAGAGAAATGATTCCATTTACAATAACACCAAAAACCATAAGATACCTTGGAATAAATCTAAGCAAAGAGGTAAAGGATCTATACTCTAGGAACTACAGAACACTCATGAAAGAAATTGAAGAGGACACAAAAAGATGGAAAAACATTCCATGCTCATGGATCAGAAGAATAAACATTGTTAAAATATCTATGCTACCCAGAGCAATCTATGCCTTCAATGCCATCCCGATCAAAATTCCAATGGCATTTTTCGGAGTGCTGGAACAAACAATCCTAAAATTTGTATGGAATCAGAAAAGACCCTGAATCACCAAGGAAATGTTGAAAAAGAAAAACAAAGCTGGGGGAATCGCGTTGCCCGATTTCAAGCTATATTATAAAGCAGTGATCACCAAGACAGCATGGTACTGGCACAGAAACAGACATATAGATCAAGGGAACAGAATAGAGAGTCCAGATATGGACCCTCAACTCTATGGTCAAATAATATTCGACAAAGCAGGAAAAAATATGCAATGGAAATAAATCTCTTCAATAAATGTTGCTGGGAAAATTGGACAGCCACATGCAGAAGAATGAAACTCGGCCATTCTCTAACACCATACACAAAGATAAACTCAAAATGAATGAAAGACCCCAATGTGAGTCAGGAATCCATCAAAATCCTGGAGGAGAACATAGGCAGTAACCTCTTTGACATCGGCCACAGCAACTTCTTTCAAGATACATCTCCAAAAGCTAGTGAAACAAAAGCAAAAATGAACTTTTGGGACTTCACCAAGATAAAAAGCTTCTTCACAGCAAAGGAAACAGTCAATAAAACAAAGAGGCAACACACAGCATGGGAGAAGATATTTGCAAATGACACTACAGATAAAAGGCTGGTATCCAAGATCTATAAAGAAACTTCTCAAACTCAACACCCAAAAAACAAATAATCAAGTCAAAAACTGGGCAGAAGACATGAACAGACACTTCTCTGAAGAAGACATACAAATGGCTAACAGACACATGAAAAAATGTTCATCATCATTAGCCATCAGGGAAATTCAAATCAAAACCACACTGAGATATCACCTTACACCAGTTAGAATGGCAAAAATTGACAAGGCAAGAAACAACAAATGTTGGAGAGTTGTGGAGAAAGGGGAAGCCTCTTACACTGTTGGTGGGAATGCAAGTTGGTACAGCCACTTTGGAAAACAGTGTGGAGGTGCCTCAAAAAATTAAAAATAGAGCTACCCTATGACCCAGCAATTGCACTACTCAGTATTTATCCCAAAGACACAGATGTAGTGAAAAGAAGGGCCATCTGCACCCCAATGTTCATAGCAGCAATGCCCGCAATAGCCAAACTGTGGAAAGAGCCGAGATGCCCTTCAACAGATGAATGGATAAAGAAGATGTGGTCCATATATACAATGGAATATTACTCAGCCATCAGAAAGAATGAATACCCAAGTTTTACATCAACATGGATGGGACTGGAGGAGATTATGCTAAGTGAAATAAGTCAAGCAGAGAAAGTCAATTGTCATATGGTTTCACTTATTTGTGGAACATAAGGAATAGCATGGAGGATATTAGGAGAAGGAAGGGAAAAATGAAGGGGGGGAAATCGGAGGGAGAGATGAACCATGAGAGACTATGGACTCTGATAAACAAACTGAGGGTTTTAGAGGGGATGGGGTGGGGGAATGGGTTAACCTGGTGATGGGTATTAAGGAGGGCACGTACCGCATGGAGCACTGGGTATTATACGAAAACAATGAATCATGGATCACTACATCAAAAACTAATGTATGTATTGTATGGTGACTAACATAATAAAATAAATTTTTTTCAAAAAGTCAGGATGGAGAGAATGCAGAGCCCTGCCTGCCTCTGCAGGTCAGCTCTGGGCTGGGCCTCGCCTGAAGGTCTCCTCCCTGTTCCCTGCCACCTTCTGCCTGCACATAGCATTTGAAGCTCAGCACATTCCAGATCTGACCAAGCACCCTGCACTCCTGAAACAAATTACTCTTCTGGAACAACCAAATTAGCTTCTGGAGTAAACTATTGAAACTTATTCTTGAAACTGAGTGATTTATGCTCTTTGCAAAAGAAAAACACCAATGCAGCTTTTGGCTTCCCAAGGTGATTTAAATCTCAACTTTGTTCCAACCTAGGACAAAAAGTAAAAACAACAAAAAGAACTACTGAAGATAGCCTTTCCTCTACTTACTCAGGGAGCTGGCTGGGGTAGGGGGTTGCAATCTGTAGCGGATCTTATGTGTTCTTCCCAGTCCAAAGCAGGTCCCCTCTGAGACACTTGGGGAACTTGCAGAAGCCCCATCTGCTGCCTTCTCACCCATTGCCCTTGCCATACTTGGGCATCACCTCTGCCTTGGCAGCCACAGCCCCTGCAAACAGGACTAACCTTCATGCCAGCAGCAATGAGAAGTTGTGCCTTGTGATTTGGTCCTTTTTCTACCTGGAAGACACAGCCTGAGGGAAATGACAGGGCAGGTGCAGAGCTGCTAGCAGTGGACTGGGCACACTTCCTCCCACTCTGTCTTCAAGGGCTGAGGGCATCTTTCCACTCTCAAAACAAGCAGTCAACTGGAAAGAAGGGCCTGGGAGTTGAGAGCTGAGCAAACCTTTGGCAACCTCTCAGGACAGTGGGGGAGAAAGTGGGCACACTTCCTCCCCCTCTGTCTTCGAGGGCTGAGGGCATCTTTCCACTCTCAAATCAAGCAGTCAATTGGAAGGCAGGGGCTGGGAGCTGAGACCTGAGCAAAGCTTTGGCAGCCTCTCAGGACTGTGGGAGGAAAAGTACAGCTCAGGGCCCATGAGGATGAGGTGGCCTGGTGAGCACCATGGGCATGCTGCCATGTCTCTCCAAGGGGCATAGTGCCCAAGAAATTGGTCACCTTGCAAAAACTGATTCCCAGATTCCAGTTAATTCAGATTGAGGTGATCTTCCCCTGTGCTAGAAGCCCACCAGAAACAAACAAATCTTTTCTGGAGGACTATAACCTCATCCAGAGCCTCAAATTATACCTATGATATAAATTATTCTGTAATTAGTCAAAGATGCATGCTGTAATCTCAAGATTAACCCCTCAAAAACAGTTAAATGACTAACATGTTAAAAAAGAAGTTAAAAAGTAAATAATAAAAATACACCTGATGATTTCAAAAGAAGGTAACAAAGTAAAAAAATTTTTTAAGAGAACATAAGTGAGAGAAGAGAAATAAGGAATGTAATCAATCTAAATCCAAAATATATAAGCTATTGAATTAAATATAAATGGACTGAATGTTCAAGAAGTTGAGACTTCATAAAAAGAGAAATTATATGTTGCTTCTAAGAGATACACCTTAAAGTAAGGACACAAAAGATTGAGAGTAAATGAACAGAAAAAACTAACCAAAGAAAAGCTGATGTGAAAATACCAATATCAGACAAAGTAGAATTTTAAGTCAAAAACACTGAAAACACATTACTAAACATAAACAGGAACACTTTCACATGATAAAAGGGTCAATCTGTTAGGAAGACATAACACTTCTTAGCATGTGTGCACCTAATTAGCATAATTTTAAATTATGTAAAGCAAAAATAGATGGAACTAAAAGGGGAAGTAGACAAATCTGCAATCACAGTGTCAAACCTGAACACCTTTCTTAACAACTGATAGAAAAAGCAGGCAAAAAATTATTGAGAATATAAATGATCTGAACAACACAATTAGCAAACTTAACCTAAATGACCAATATAGAAAACAGCACCTAACTGAAGAATGAACATCGTTTCCAAGGAAGTATGCATGAAATATTTATAAAAACTGGCCATATGTTGGGCCATAAAGCAAGTCTCAAGTCCTAAAATCATTCCAAATCAGAAATATTGACATTGAAATTAGAAATCGATAACAAAGATAAATATAAAATCCCTAAATATTTGGAAATTAAGCAAAACACTTTTGAATAATAAATCCATCGTAAAAAAAATAATATGACATATCAAAGTTTGTGGGATACAGCTAGATTCAAAATTAGTGAGAATTAAATAGTCACAAATGTATATATTAGAAGAGAGTCTAAAAAATAATTATCTAAGTCCCTTCTCAAAAATAAGAAAAAGTGAAGGGGGAGGAGCAAGATGGCAGAGGAGTAGGAGACCTAAATTTCTTCTGGTCCCAGCTAAATAGGGATCAAACCATTCTGAACAGCTACAAACTAAAAAGGAGATCGAAGAAAAGAATAGCAGCAACTCTCTGAACAGAAAAGCAACCACTTTCTGGAAGGTAGGACATTTGGAGAAGTGAATCCAAGGTGATATTCGGGAAGACAGATGAGGGGGAGGGGGCCCCGTCAGCCACTACTGGCAAATGATAGAGCAGCAGAGCACAAAATCAGAACTTTTAGAAGTCGGCTCTGCTGAGGGATGTTGCTCCAGTGGCTAAGCAGGGGGTGGAACACTCGCTGGGAAAGTGTGGTCTCAGGACCGCTGGGGTCACAGAAAGACCGGGGGTGTCTGAGTGCAGCAGAGCTCCCAGGTGTCAGAGCGGGGAAGCCGGCTGCAAGGACAGAGCTGAGGAATGGGCTTTCAGCTCGGGTTGCCATAAACTGTGATCCATGGCACAGTCAGGTCACTTCTCTTCCAGCAGGGACCAAATAGGCGGCAGGTCCGGGGAGACTCCACTTCATCCCCCGGGAGGAGCGGCGAAGGAGAGCACTGCAGGGATCTGCTGGGTTTGTAGACTCCACACAGGATCATGTGCCAGAGATAGAAATGCTCAATAACAAGCCAGGTAAGCACGGAGTGCAGCCAGAGACTGCGGAGACAGAAGTGATTGATTGCTTTTCTCTGAGGCTCACTGAGGAGTGGGGCCCTGAGTTCTTGGTTCCTCTGGGGCAGAGATTGGGAGGCCGCCATTTTCACTCTTGTCCACCAAAGCTGTGCGGAAAGCTTGCAGGGAACTAAAGTTCCCAAGAGCAAACCCGAGCAGATTACTTAGCCCAGACTGGCAAGGGCAGGGCAATTCCGCCTCTGGCAAAGACATTTGAGAACCACTGCGACAGGGCCCTCCCCCAGAAGATCAGCAAGAACAGCCAGCCAAGACCAAGTTTACTGATCAATGAGAAATGCAGAACTCCAGCACTAGGGGATTACTGCACATAGAATTCATGACTTTCTTCCCATGATTCTTTAGTCTTTCAAAGGTAATTTGTTTTTTTAGCTTTCTTTTTCTTTTTCTTTTTTTTGAATTTTTCTTTTTTCCTTTTTTCAACCAACATCTTATCAAACCCTTTTTTAAAAATCTTTTTTATTTTTCATTTTTAGAGTCATATTCTATCCCTTCATAGTAGTTAACCTTATTTTTGGTATATATATATATATAAATATATGTTGTTCTCTCTTTAAAATTTTGAGATACAGTTTCTTCTAACAGACCAAAATATACCCTAAATCTCTAGTATATGGCTTTGTTCTACTCTCCTGCCTGATCACATTCTCTCCTTTTTTTATTTTTTAAATCCTCTTCAATCTTTTTTCAACCAACTTCTTATCAATTCCTTTTATAAAATTTTTTATACTTTTCATCTTTACAGTCATATTCCATCCCTTCATCATATTTATGCTTATTTTTGTACATATATAAGTTTTTCTTTCTTTAAAATTTTGGGAGGCACTTTCTTCAAACAGACCAAAGTACGCCCAAAATCTAGTGTGTGGCACTGATCTATGCACCAGCTTGATCATATTTGATCACATTCTGGTTATTCTTGTTTGTTTGTTTTTATCTTTTTCTTTTACTTTTTTTTTTCTTTTCTCTTTCTTTCCCTTTCTTTTCCCCCAGATTCAGGTCTCTTCTGATTTCTTTAGTGGATATTTTTCTGGGGTCGTTGTTACCCTGTTAGCATTTTGTTCTCTCATTCATCTATTCTCCCCTGGAAAAAATGACAAGATGGAAAAAATCACCTCAACAAAAAGAACAAGAGGCAATACCGACTGCCAGGGACCTAGTCAATACGGACATTAGTAAGAAGTCAGAACTAGAGTTCAGAGAGATATTTTAAAGATACAAGCTGGGCCTGAAAAAAGCATGGCAGATATTAGAGAAACCCTTTCTGGAGAAATAAAAGAACTAAAATCTAGTTGAAATCAAAAAGACTATTAATGAGGTGCAATCAAAAATGGAGCCTCTAACTCCAGAATAAATGAGGATGAAGAGAGAATTAGTGATATAGAAGACCAAATGATGGAAAATAAAGAAGCTGAGAAAAAGAGAGATAAACAACTACTGGATCATGAGGGCAGAATTCGAGAGATAAGCAATACCATAAGATGAAACAACATTAGAATAATTGGGATCACAGAAGAAGAAAGAGAGAGAGGGGCAGAAGGTATATTGGAGCAAATTATAGCAGAGAACTTCCCTAATTTGGGGAAGAATCAGGCATCAAAATCCAGGAGGCACAGGGAACCCCTCTCAAAATCAATAAAAGTAGGTCAACACCCCGACACCTAATAGTAAAACTTACAAGTCTCAGAGACAAAGAGAAAACCCTGAAAGCAGCTCGGGAGAAGAGATCTGTAACCTACAATGGTAGAAATATTAGATTGGCAACAGACCTATCCACAAAGACCTGGCAGGCCAGAAAGGACTGGCATGATATATTCAGGGCACTGAATGAGAAAAATATGCAGCCCAGAATACTATGTCTAACTAGGCTGTCACTGAAAATAGAAGGAGAGATAAAAATCATCCAGGACAAACAAAAACTAAAGGAATTTGCAAACACAAAACCAGCCCTACAAGAAATCTTGAAAGGGGTCCTCTAAGCAAAGAGAGAGCCTAAAAGTAACATAGACCAGAAAGGAACACAGACAATGTACAGTAACATTCACCTTCCAGGCAATACAATGGCACTAAATTCATATCTTTCAATAGTTACCCTGAATGTAAATGGGCTAAATGCCCCAATCAAAAGACACAGGCTATCCGATTGGATTAAAAAACAAGACCCATCGATATGCTGTCTGCAAGAGACTCATTTTAGACCCAAAGACACCTCCAGATTGAAAGTGAGGGGGTGGAAAACCATTTACCATGCTAATGGACACCAAAAGAAAGCTGGGGTGGCAATCCTTATAGCAGACAAATTAGATTTTAAACCAAAGACTGTAATAAGAGATGAGGAAGGACAGTATATCCTACTTAAAGGGTCTATCCAACAAGAAGATCTAAAAATTGTAAATATTTTTGCCCCAAACATGGGAGCAGGCAATTATATAAGGCAATTAATAACAAAAGCAAAGAAACACTTTGACAACAATACAATAATAGTGGGGGACTTTAACAACCCCTCACTGAAATGGACAGATCACCTAAGCAAAAGATCAACAAGGAAATAAAGACTCTAAATGACACACTGGACCAAATGGACATCACAGATGTATTCAGAACATTCCATCCCAAAGCAACGGAATACACATTCTTCACTAGTGCCCATGGAACATTCTCCAGAATAGATCAAATCCTAGGTCACAAATCAGGTCTCAACTGGTACCAAAAGAATGGGATCATTCCCTGCATATTTTCAGACCACAATGCTTTGAAACTAGAACTCAATCACAAGAGGAAAGTAGGAAAGTACTCAAATACATGGAGGCTAAAGAGAATCCAACCAAAGAATTAATGGGTCAACCAGGATATTAAAGAAGAATTTAAAAAATTCATGGAAACCAATGAAAATGAAAACACAACTGTTCAAAATCTTTGGGATGCAGCAAAGGCAGTCCTACGAGGAAAGTATAAAGCAAAACAAGCCTTTCTCAAGAAACAAGAAAGGTCTCAAATACACAACCTAACCCTACACCTAAAGGAGCTGGAGAAAGAACAGCAAATAAAGCCTAAACCCAGCAGGAGAAGAGAAATAATAAAGATCAGAGCAGAAATCAATGAAATAGAAACCAAAAGAACAGTAGAACAGATCAACGAAACTAGGAACTGGTTCTTTGAAAGAATTAACAAGATTGGATAAACCCTTGGCCAGACTTATCAAAAAGAAAAGAGAAATGACCCAAATAAATGAAATCATGAATGAAAGAGGAGACATCACAACCAACACCAAAGAAATACAAACAATTATAAGTACATATTATGAACAACTATATGTCAGCAAATCAGATCATCTGGAAGAAATGGATGCATTCCTAGAGATGTATAAACTGCCAAAACTGAACCAGGAAGAAATAGAAAACCTGAACAGACCTGTAACCACTAAGGAAATTGAAGCAGCCATCAAAAATCTCCCAACAAACAAAGGCCCAGGGGCAGATGCCTTCCCAGGGGAATTCTACCAAACACTTAAAGAATTAATACCTATTCTTCTGAAACTGTTCCAAAAAATAGAAATGGAAAGAAAACTTCCAAATTCATTTTATAAGACCACCATTACCTTGATCCTTGAACCAAACAAAGACCCCATCAAAAAGGAGAATTACAGACCAATATCCCTGATGAACATGGATGCAAAAATTCTCACCAAAATACTAGCCAAAGGGATCCAACAGTACATTAAAAGGATTATTCACCACGACCAAGGGGGATTTATCCCTGGGCTGCAAGGTTGGTTCAACATCCAACCTTCAATCCAACATCCAACAATCAATGTAATACAACACATTAATAAAAGAAAGAACAAGAACCATATGATCCTCTCCATAGATGCAGAAAAAGCATTTGACAAAGTACAACATCCTCTCTTCGTCAAAACTCTTCAGAGTATAAGGATAGAGGGTACATACCTCAATATCATAAAAGCCATCTATGAAAAACCCACAGCAAATATCATTCTGAATGAGGAAAAACTGTGAACTTTCCCCCTAAGTTCAGGAACATGGCAGGGATGTCCACTATCACCACTGCTATTCAACATAGTACTAAGAGTCCTAGCCAGAGCAATCAGACAGCAAAAAAGAAATAAAAGGCATCTGAATCGGCAAAGAAGTCAAACTCTCACTCTTTGCAGATGATATGATACTTTATGTGGAAAACCCAAAAGACTCCACCCCAGAACTGCTAGAACTCATACAGGAATTCAGTAAAGTGGCAGGATATAAAATCAATGCACAGAAATCCGTGCCATTCCTATATACCAACAACAAGACAGAAGAAAGAGAAATGAAGGAGTTGATTCCATTTACAATTGCACCCAAAACCATAAGATACCTAGGAATAAATCTAACCAAAGAGGTAAAGAATCTGTACTCAGAAAACTATAAAATATTCATGAAAGAAATTGAGGAAGACACAAAGAAATGGAAAAACGTTCCATGCTCACGGATTGGAAGAACAAATATTGTGAAGATGTCAATGCTACCTAGAGCAATCTACACATTTAAAGCAATCCCTATCAAAATACCATCCACTTTTTTCAAAGGAAGGAACAAATAATCCTAAAATTTGTATGGAACCAGAAAATTCCTGAGTAGCAAGAGGAATGTTGAAAAAGAAAAGAAAAGCTGGTGGTATCACAATTCCAGACTTCAAACACTATTACAAAGCTGTCATCATCAAGACAGTATGGTACTGGCACAAAAACAGACACATAGATCAATGGAACAGAATAGGGAGCCCAGAAATGAACCCTCAACTCTATGGTCAACTCATCTTCGACAAAGCAGGAAAGAATGTCCAATGGAAAAAAGACAGTCTCTTCAACAAATGGTGTTGGGAAAATTGGACAGCCACATGCAGAAGAATGAAACTGGACCATTTCCTTACACCACACACAAAAATAGACTC